>NC_083577.1:15193763-15535263 GCF_027579695.1 Neoarius graeffei
ACCCTATATCTCCCAACTATTAACCACAACTGTAACTCATCACCCTATTAGTCCCTCTGCCTATTTAAACCCCACTCTCACACCACTTTACTGCAAAATATCGTTCTGCCTTTCCCAGTACATACCGTGCCTTATTTATTTCTGACTGATGCACATTTTCTCAACTTTAGCTTCTCTTCTCTCATTTACTCTCTTGCCTGTTCGCCGTTCGCCCGAACATTGCTAGTTCCTCAACCCCGATTCACGTCACATGTTTTGGCTTTTTCACTGTTTGCTCTACACTCCTCTTCTGTGCATACGTCCATAAGTGCTTGCACCATGACAGGATACTTCGCCATCATGGATGTAGCGGAAGAGGCAAAGCAGACAGCTCTCAATGCTCAGGGACGCTTGCTAGGAGAGCATCAGCAGATGCTAGCTGACCTCAACACCAGGATGTCACAACTAGCAACTGTGATGTCGCAGGCCCTCCTACCACGTTCCGAACTAGCTCTGAGCCCAGTGCTACAACTCCCTGCCCTGGAGAAATTTGCCGGAGATCCACTCACATGTAAGGGTTTCCTCCTCCAGTGCTCAATGTACTTCACTACCATGCCTAACCTGTCTGATGAGCACAAGATAGCTAAATTTCTCTCCTTTCTCATGGGCCAGTGCTGTCTGGAACAATGGCAATGGACCCATGAAAGCCTATGAACAGTTTCTTGCCCAATTTAAGAGGGTTTTCGACCATGAACCTGAAGGCATTGAAGTAGGTGGATGTTTACTCACCATGTCACAAGGTTCCAGAAGCGTGGCGGAGTATGCGCCAGAATTCAGAACACTAGCAGCCACTAGTGGATGGAATGAGCCTGCACTTAAAGCAGTCTTTCACAAGGGGTTATACCTGGAAATACTGAGTGAGCTCACCTGCCGGGATGAACAGTTGACACTAGATTCTCTCATTGACCTTGCGATCCGTTCAGGCAATCTTCTGACTCACTGTCCCTCTCTATTCTTGGCTGATAAGCCTGCTCATACCCCAGAAGAGAGCTCCACTATGGAAATCTCCCACACCTGGTTAACATGCTCCGAGCGCATTAGGAGGAGAAGGGGGGGGACTATGTTTCTACTGTGGGAGTTCGAAGCATCAGCTCAACCGCTGCCCCGTTCGTCTTCCTCACTCATCTTCTGCAGAATGTCCTCCATGGCACGCAAGTTCCACTCACAAGTTTACTTCCAAGTCATTCCAAGTTGCTGTATTGTTGAAGTTGACTTCTGCTACCCATGTCCTCTCTGCTCTCATAAACTCAGGAGCAGAGGGGAACTTTATCAGCAGCGCGGTCATCCAGAAGTTCAACTTATCCACAACCCCACTTCAAAGTCCGCTCAACATCAGCACAATTGATGGAGGACCCATAGGGGAGGGTAGAGTCTCTCAGCGCACCACTCCCATCCGTGTCCAAGTAGGCATTCTTCATTCAGAACTCATTTCACTCTATGTCACCTCCACTAACCGACATGACATCATTCTGGGTTATCCTTGGCTGCAACTCCACGACCCCTTGACTTCTTGGCAGAACAAGGAGATTCTGCAGTGGTCACCCACATGTTTTCAAGGCTGCATCTCTTGTCCCAAGATCACACTTGCTTCCACTTCTGTGGAGAGCCCCCAGCCTGACTCCGTGGACAATGTTCCCAAGTGTTATCTGGACCTCAAGGAGGTTTTTAGTAAGGGTAAAGCTTGTGGGTTACCACCTCGTAGGCCTTACAACAGTACTATCGACCTTCTACCAGGCACATCACCACCTAAAGGGCGCAACTACCCTCTTTTTCAGGAGCAATCTCCTATGAAGGAATACATCTGAGAGGCCCTCAAACAGGGATACATCCATCCATTGAAATCTCCCGCTTCAGCAGGCTTCTTCTTTGTGGAGAAACGTGGTGGTGGTCTTTGTCCTTGCATCAACTACAGAGGGTTGAATCAAGTGTCAGTCAAATACCCTTATCCACTTCCTCTGGTCCCAGCAGCCTTAGAACAACTCAAGTTGGCTAAGATCTTCTCCAAGCTTGACTTATGCAGCACGTACAACCTCATCCGAATAAAGAAAGGTGACGAGTGGAAGACAGCATTTAGTATGACCTCCGGCCATTTTGAGTACCAGGTAATGCCGTATGGCCTCTCTTCAGTGCCTAGCATGTTCCAGTGTCTCATTAATGATGCGTTACGGGACATGCTAGGCAGATATGCCATCGCCTACATCAACAACATCTTAATATATTTCCCCGGTGAAGAGAGTCACACGGAACACATTAGGATGGTCCTCAAATGTCTACTCCATAACCACCTCTATGTCAAAGCAGAGAAGTGCGAGTTCCATTAGGACAAGATGGCGGCGCTCATATTGCAGAGCGAGGCTCAGTGTCTCTTCAGATTCTGCAAATTAGTAGTTTTTCTCATACTCTGTTCGGGTCTGTTCGTACAGAACAGCATCTCCCTAACATCGTACACCCAACAAGAGCTTCTGGACATCAGATTTCAACCATCGGACAGTTTTATCAGCAATCTTCATCTCTTCCCTGAGCTACGGAGATCACCGGACACTCCGGGGACTACCAAGCCGACAGGAAGTACTCATAGGCAGTGCAGGGACCGTAAACAAAGGCGGGGAAGACACGGAGGGGTGAGAGCTAAGCTAAAGCTAACACCACATCGACTCTCCTTACCCAGCATTTTCCTTGCAAACGTGTGGTCCCTGGCAAACAAAATGGACGAACTACGACTTCGGATTACAAGCAATAGACGGATTATGGACTGTAATGTCATGATATTCATGGAAACGAGGCTACACAGCGAGATACCCGACAATGCTATCCAGCTAGTCGGGCGGCACACTCTCCAAGCAGATAGATCAGCTGACGGCTCCGGTAAGACAAGAGGCGGTGGATTGTGTATTTATGTCAACAAGGCTTGGTGCACAGACTCTGTCATTGTTGAAAGTCACTGCTCAGCGAACCTAGAGTTTCTCTTGGTTAAATGTAGACCTTTTTATTTGCCGAGAGAGATCTACTATCATTACAGCTGCATATATACCCCCGGATGCCGATGGCAAACAAGCAATGTCTGAACTCCACACAGCCATCAGTAAACAACAAACTGCACACCCGGAGGCTGCATTCATCATAGCTGGCGATTTCAACCACACCAATCTAAAGACTGTACTTCCCAAATTTAATCAACATGTCTCATGCCACACCAGAGACAACAAAACCTTGGATCATGTGTATACCAACATACCTGGAGCCTACAAGGTTACCCCCCTTCCCCACCTCGGACAGTCTGACCATCTCTCTTTTGGCCCTTTTCCACTACCCTTTTTCAGCTCACTTCAGCTCGCTTCAGCTCACTTCAGCCCGACACGGCTCGCATTTCGACTACCAAAAACCAGCACGACTCAGCTCGTTTCAGCCCTGCTTAGCCCCTAAAACTCGCACGGTTTTGGAGTGGGGCTGAAGCGAGCCAAACCGTGCCGACTGAGGCTGGGGGCGTGAGCAGACACTCCCCTGTGCACTGATTGGTGAGGAGGAGTGTCCTCACATGCCCACACACGCCCCGCGAGCGCGCTGGGATCTGTAAACACCGCAAACCCGGAAGAAGGAGAATTACGAATTACGAGAATTTCTGAAGCCTTATGCGCCTCGCCTCATCTATACGCTCTTGCCAGTATCTGTTGGCGTTGTCGGTGACAACAAGCCACAGCACCAAGACCAGCAACACTAACGACTCCATGTCCTCCATGTTTATTGTTTACTATCCGGGTCGTGAGACTACCGCTGAAAAGATCACTGAATCAGTGACATACAGAGCATCATGGACGAGTTCGCGGCGCGCAAGGCTCATCGTATGCCCTTCAAATAATGCGCGCAGTAGGCTATTGATGTTTTATTATGAGCCATGTACAGTATGTCGCCTAATGTTTTTTTTTTGTTTCTGAGTTACATGTTCGTTTGAAGGACTTAATGTACAAAATAACATAGTTGCACCCCGTAGTGTTGAAATTGGTAAACACAGTGCATTCAGTGAGGTTTGCACCGCCCTCCTTTTATTTCTGACTCTTCCTGTCACCGTTGCAACCTCTGAGCGCTCATTCGTATGCCCTTCAAATAATGTGCGCAGTATAGGCTATTGATGTTTTATTATGAGCCATGTACAGTATCCTAATGTTTTTTGTTTCTGAGTTACATGTTCGTTTGAAGGACTTGATGTACTAAATAACATAGTTGCACCCGGTAGTGTTGAAATTGGTAAACACCGCAGTTGCGGACATTTTGTAGCCTAAAATGATGTTATGATAAGCTTTAATAAAGGGCCCGGTCATTTGCCCCGCCCCCGGCCCGGCTCTGACTTGTTCCGCCACTGTCACTGATGTCACTGTTTGCGCTGCTTAACGACATCACATGACGTCCACCCACTTTCGCTAACTCCACCCAATGTGTCCACCCACTTCCAGCCAGCACGGTTCAGCGCGGTTGTAGTCGAAATGCAACTCCAACAGCCCCGCTCAGCCCGACTCAGCTCGACTCGGCACGGCACGGCTCAGCCGCGTTTGTAGTGGAAAAGCAGCATTAGTTCCTCACCCCCACCTATTCACCACTCATCAAACGTGTGAAACCAACTGTGAAGACCATTAAGGTATGGCCAGCGGGGGTAGATTCGGTACTCCAGGACAGGTTTAACAACACAGATTGGAGTGTGTTTGCCTCCCAGGCTACCTGTGGCTCCCAGATAGACATTGACTCTGGAGTGGAGTGGAGAATATCAACACCACTATTAACAGTGTTACCACAGAAAAACAGATCACCACATACCCCAATCAGAAGCCTTGGATGAACAGGGAAGTGCGGCTCCTGCTGAAAGCACGTAACAATGCATTCAGATCAGGAGATGCACTCTCCTACAGTACATCCAGAGCAGAACTGAAGAGGGGCATCAAGAAGGCCAAGCACGAACACAGGCCATCACAGATTACAAGAACAGCAACACTTCATCAGCCACCATAGATGCGTCCTTCCTAAACAAGCTCAATGATTTCTATGCCCGTTTCAATAAGGACAACAAAGAAAAGGCCATAAAGATCACACCCTCTGTTAACCCTCAGCTACTCATTCTTTCACACACAGACGTCCAAAACGCACTGAGTCGCATCAATGCACGCAAGGCTGCAGGCCCTGATGGTATTCCAGGACGTGTGCTCAGAGCCTGTGCTCAGAGCTTGTGCTCAGAGCTTGAGTATTCACGGACATCTTCAACCTGTCCCTGGCCCAAGCAGTAGTACCGGCATGCTTTAAATCAACATCCGTTGTGCCAGTGCCGAAACACTCCTCCCCAAAGTGCCTAAATGACTACCGCCCAGTGGCACTTACTCCTATAGTGATGAAGTGCTTCGAACGACTGGTCCTGGCACACCTCAAAGACTGTCTGCCCCCCACACTCAACCCACACCAATACGCCTACTGCAGTAACAGGAGTACAGAGGCTGCAGTCTCCACAGCGCTGCACTGTGTACTCTCACACCTGGACAATAAAAACACTTATGCAAGAATGCTGTTTGTGGACTTCAGCTCAGCATTCAACACCACCAAGCTAATCGCCAACCATCCCCGCCAAGCTAATCACAAAACTCACAGACCTTGGAATCAGCACCTCCCTCTGCAACTGGATCATGGACTTTCTGACCAACAGACCACAGCATGTTAGGTCAGACCACATCACATCCTCCACCCTCACACTCAGCACAGGAACTCCACAAGGATGTGTAATGAGCCCCTTCATCTACTCCCTCTTCACCCACGACTGCAGACCTATGTATGGATCCAACTTCATCATAAAGTTTGCAGATGACACCACAGTGATTGGACTAATCAGCAACAACGACGAGTCGGCGTACAGGTCAGAGGTTAAACACCTTGCTGCTTGGTGTGCAGACAACAACCTGCTCCTTAACACCAGTAAAACAAAAGAAATCATTGTGGACTTCAGGAAGGAGAAGGGAGGCACCCACACCCCCCTCCACATCAATGGCATGGAGGTGGAATGTGTCTCCAGCTTCAAATTCCTGGGGAACATCTCAGAGAACCTGACCTGGTCTACCAACACCTCCCACCTCATCAAGAAGGCCCATCAGCGTCTCTTCTTCCTAAGAACACTGAAGAGAAACCACCTGTCTGCTGTCATCCTGGGCAACTTCTACCGCTGCACAGTAGAGAGTATCCTGACTAACTGTGTTACAGTGTGGTATGGAAACTGCTCTGCTGCTGACCGCAAAGCTGGAACTCCACAAGGATGGAACTTGTGGTGGTGAAAACTGCCCAACGCATTATAGGTGCTCCACTTCCGGACATTGAGGGAGTCTACAAGAAGAGATGCGTGCGCCAGGCACGTAGCATCCTCAGAGACTCTTCCCACCCAGCCAACAGACTCTTTCAGCTCCTCCCGTCCAGGAGGCGATTCAGGAGTCTGCAGACCAAAACAAGCAGATACAGGAACAGCTTCTTCCCCACAGCTGTCACCCTACTGAACTCTGCCAGCAGATGATCCCATATCCTCCTCCTACCTGTGTTGACTCTTGTTGCATTTGATAACTGCACATCTGGTTCCATAGCTGTACATATTCATCAATATTCTCTACTGTTGGATCTATTTACATAGCCAGTCTTGCATGTGTGTGTATATATGCTTACATCCACACTTGAGTTTAGGTGTGCATGTGTAGGTGTATATATGTATGTATGTATGTATGTGTGTATATTCCGAATGCCTATTTAACTCTTATTGTTTGTATATTCACTAGACATCTGTATTGCAAGTTAGTTCTTCTGTATATAGCCTTAAGGATAATTATAACCACTCCTTTTTATAGCCCTACCTGTACATACTTCTCCCGTAACTTTGTACATATACTGCACAGATGTATATGTGTATATTCTGTATGCTTATTTAACTCTTTTTTTTATATTCACAAGACATCTGCATAGCAAGTTAGCTACTTCTGTATATAGCCTTAAGGATAATAATTATAACCACCCTTTTTTATAGCCCTACCTGTAGTTACTTCTCCTTTAACTACCGTACATATACTGCACAGAACTATTGAACATCCTATTTATTTATCTGTACATTCTCTACTCACTATAACCATCTCATTTGCACTAGCTGTACATAATTGCATTCATCTGTACATATTGCTTATCTGTACATACTGTATTTATCTGTATTTACTGCACTTCTGCTATTTGCACTTCTGATTAGATGCTAACTGCATTTTGTTACCCTGTATTTACAGTATACTGAGTAATGACAATAAAGTTGAATCTAATCTAAAATCTAATCTAATATCATTCCTGGGCTACATAATCAGCTCCAAAGGTGTTAGCATGGACGCATCCAAGGTCTCTGAGGTCACATCTTGGCCCACTCCCATGTCAGTTAAGGAACTCCAACGTTTCCTAGGTTTCACCATCTTCTACTGCCGTTTTGTTTAGGGTTTCAGCTCCATCACTGTCCCACTAACATCACTACTTAAGAAGGGGCCCAAGTATCTTCACTGGAACCCCACAGTGGAAGAAGCTTTCGGTCACCTCAAGCAAGTCTTCACCTCAGCTCCCATCTTGCAACATCCAAATCCAACCAAACCCTTCATTTTAGAGGTTGATGCAACGGGAGTTGGAGCTGTGCTATCACAATGTTTTGGAGAAAAACAGAAACTCCATCCAGTAGCATTCTTTTCCAAGGAACTCTCCTCAGCAGAAAGAAATTACGATGTGGGAAACCGGGAAACCATAAACCTGGCAACTTGAGGAGTGGCGACACTGGCTGGAGGGAGCCAAGCATCCATTTGTTATTCTCACCAACCACAAAAACCTCAAATATCTCAGAAAGGCCAAGCAGCTAAATCCTCACCAAGCTAGGTGGTCCCTCTTCTTCACCAGGTTCAATTTTACCATCTCGTTTCTTCCTGGCTCCAAGAATACGAAGGCTGACACCCTATCACAAAACTTTGCTCCCATGCTCCAAGACCCCGGTACCCATCCCATACTTCCTCTTCAGTATTTCATCCAGGCAATCACCTAGGACATAGATAAAGAAATCAGAGACTCTCAACCCCAAACACTTCCCAATTATCTTCCGCCCGGTCTCCTATATGTACCCAAGCATCTTAAGAGCAAACTGATTATGTGGGCCCATGCCTCACTGGACATCCTGGCAGCCAATGCACCCATCAGATGATCAGGAATAAGTACTGGTGGGAAAACATGCTCACAGAAATCAACCAATTCATCTCCTCATGATCCACCTGTGCCCAAGCCAAAGTTCCCAGAACACCTCCAGCTGGCAAATTTTGTCCCCTCCCAGTTCCTCAGAGACCCTGGTCCCACATCACCATTGATTTCATCACCAACCTCCCCCCTTCACTAGGTAACACAACCATCATGGTAACCATCAACCGTTTTTCCAAAGTCCTCAGACTCATTCCGTTACCTGGCATCCCACAGCGTCCCAAACTGCAGAACTCTTGTTCCAGCAAGTGTTCCATTATTGTGGTCTCCCAGAAGACATTGTCAGTGACGGGGCACACAGTTCACTTCACGCTTCTGGAAGAACTTCATGGAGAGATTAAGAGTGTCGGTGAGTCTCACATCTGGATGCCATCCTCAGTCCAAAGGCCAAGTCAGGAGATTGGCTGTTTCTTAAGAATATTCTGTATGTGCAACCAGGGGACTGGGCACGCTTCCTTCCTTGGGCCAAGTATGCACAGAACTCCCTCAAGCACTCAGCAACCCAATTAACACCATTTCAGTGCATACTCAGCTACCAGCCACCCGTGTCCCCTTGGGACGACTTGCCCAACCAGGTTCAAGCCATAGAGGACTGGGTCTCATGCAGCCAAACAGTTTGGGAAGAAGTACACCAACGTATTGAAATGGTCAATGCCAAGTACAAAGAGTATGTGGACAAACACAGAGCAGAACCACCTGTATACAACCCAGGGGACAGAGTATGGATTGCAACCAAAAATCTCAGAAAATCCAATTCCTGCAAGAAATTACAACCAAGATATATCGGGCCATTCAAAGTCACAGAAGGCATCAACGAAGTGTTGTATTGGCTAGAGCTCCCCCCTCACAGCAGACTATCACCCATGTTTCACGTATCCTGTTTGAAACCTGCTATCCCGGGACCTCTTGCTGAAAACACACCCAGCCAGGAACACCCAGCCCTCGACCTGAAGGACAAACCCATCTACCAGCTCAACAAGATCATCAACTCTAGACAACGAAGAGTGCAGATTGGTAGACTGGGAGGGTTACGGACCCGAGAAACAGAGCTGGGTTCCCACCAAGGACATCCTTGATCCACTTCTCAAGCAAGAATTCCATGCGACACATGCCGACAAACCTGTACCCAGAGGTAGGGGTTGCCCCGGTCGTACCTCCTCGGGGGGGGGCTCTGTCAGTAAACCTGCCGATTTCAACCAAACTACAAACATGGACTCTATGAACTACACTTCCCAGAACTCACCGCGCCCTCTGTCTCCCGACTATTAACCACAGCTGTCACTCATCACCCTATTAGCCCCTCTGCCTTTTTAAACCCCACTCTCATACCACTTCACTGTGAAGTATCATTCTGCCTTTCCCAGTACATACCGAGCCTTGTTTATTTCTGACTGATGCATGTTTTCTTGACTTCAGCATCTCCTCTCTTGTTTACTCTCTTGCATGTCCTCATTTGCCCTGTTTGCCATTCACCCAACCATTGCTAGTTCTTCAGCCCTGATTCACGTCTCATGTTTTGGCTTGTTCACTGTTTGCTCTACACTCCTCTTTTGCGCATACATCCGTAAGTGCCTGCACCATGACACCCAGTAAAACACTTATGTCCATATGTGTCTGTGTGTGTGTGTGTGTGTGCACGCACAGTTGTATGAACATTTTACTACGAATGGACATTCTCAATCTAATTTGTCCTTCACCATTGTACAGGTGTGTTCCAAAACTCAGGATTTACTGGAGGCAGAAAGAGATTGGATCTGGAAACTAAAAACAGTGCACCCTTCAGGTCTAAATGTTATTGATGGTTTCTGAGGTCAGCTTAGAGGCCCACGTACCACTTGTTCTTAACCCTTTTCTGATTGGCCTTTGGCTCACTGTTCTTTATTGGTCAGTTTCCCATTGTAAAAATGTTTTAGCTATTTTGATTGGATGAACTTGACTTTCATAATTATTCGTTTAATTAATGTCATTCATGCCACTTCGCTCATGTTTTGGCACGTATATATATATATATATATATATATATATATATATATATATATATATATATATATACCCCTCATTTCCTGTCTTTTCTCATTCACTCCGTGTACTGCTGTTTGTACGTTTAAACATAGTGCCCGAAGAAGATCCCCGTGTGGGATGGAAAATTTGCTATTGGAAACCGGCTTTTTGTTATAGTTTATATATAGGGCGTTTCAAAAAATTTGATATTATTTGAGATGTAAATATCCCAGAAACTACGTAGTCTAGGCAAATGAAACAGGACAGGCTTAATGTTGATCAATACATGATTTATTCCTCAAAATTTGAATGAGAAATTAAAAAGGTATGTGGATTCAATGAACAGTTTCACAAATTTTCAATATGCATGCCGCCTGAGAGACACACACACACACAGCCTTCCTCTTTAAACTTTTTGTTCCTTGTCCAAATCTGCATTGCAGCTGGTGCATTTTTAGAAAATTCTCTCATAAATGCATGCTGCACAGTCTTGTTCGACTGTGTTCGAGCGTACTCTAACACACAAAACGCCTTTTCTTTTCCAGTGAATGGCATTTCTATACCTAAAAAGATAAAACAAAACATTAAATTTTGACCTGTTTCCACACATGCTGTTAAAATTTGAGGCCAACTGAACAAGAATTGGCAGTTATTAGATTGTGAAGTGATATAAAAATTTTTGAAACACTGTGTGTGTGTGTGTGTGTGTGTGTGTGTGTGTATTTTTTTTCTTTGAACTATTCTTTTTCTATGACACAATGATTGATATGACATACATTTCCTAATAGAAAAATAAAACAATAATTTGATGCACAAGCTTTAATTTATTTTGGGTTTTCTGAAATCAACACAAGATCAATATACATACAGCACACTTAGATTATTAATTCAGTGTTGCTGAAAGCTCCAAAAATGTTTTTTACTTTTTGGAAAGCCTCTTAATTTTCTGTAAGTGATCATGATTGACTACAGCTGGTAGCTTTTCTTTGCCAACATTAAAAGGGTTTGTTTAACAAGTACAAGGTAGTGGGAGGTGTTGCCATTTTGCAAAGATACTTTACTGGAAGATGATCAAACTGCCCCCCCTTAGCTGAGAGGAAATTGGTTCCAATAGTCAGGAACAACCCAGGAAGCACCAAGGCACAGTACTGCCATGAACTGGAAGCTGTTGGCTCACTGTTTACAGTCAAGTGAGTTTTACATTGCCATGAACTGAAAGTCTGCTGTTCAAGAAAGAAGCCCCTGCTCAAAAATCAACACCTTCAAGCTCAACTAAAGTTTGCAACTGACCATTTGGACAAAGAAAAAGTCTTCTGGAGGAAAGTTTTATGGTCATATGAGACAAATATTTTTGGGCCAATACGGTGTTTTGCCAATGTCCAGAGGTATGTTTGGAGGAGTAAAGGTGAGCCATTCAACCCCAGGAACACTGTACCAACTGTTAAGCAACTGCTAAGCATGGTTAAAGAAAGTAGATAGATTAATGAAGGGCTACTTCAGAATTCTTCATCATAACCTCAAATGATCAGAAACTTGTACACAATTGGGTGTTCCAACAGGACAACAACCCCAAACCCACATCAGAGCTGGCTGTGGATTAATTAGGCTAATGTTAAACTTAAAGGAAGTTCTGACCTCAACACTATCAAAAATATGCAGATTGTGTGTAAAAGTCAGGTCCTTGCCAGGAAACAGTAATTTAACTGAACTCTACCAATTCTGCCAAAAAGAGTGGACAAATATCCAACCAGAATTGTGACAGAAGCTTGTGGATGGTAACCAAAAGCATTTGGTCAAGGTGACACTTGCTAAGGGACATTTTACCAAAACACTAGGTGTGCTCTATGTATATATTTGACCCCGTGTTGATTTCAGAAAACCCAAAATAAATTAAAACTTGAACCAAATTCTTGTTTTTTTTTCCTACTAAAATGTATGTTGTACAATCATTCTGTCATAGAAAAAGAACAGTTCAATGAAATCACTGAAAGCCCAATATTGCCATGACTTTCATGTCCATGATGAGATATACTGTATATATTCCTTATTATTCTATCCACATTCACTGGATATGAGCAATCACATGCTCTGTTTGGCTACTCTACTACTAGGCTGTTAGCCCACATACCGTGAGTAGAGGAAAAACACAATGGTGGCACGTGCTGCTGAACCAACCAAGGACAAAATAAAAACTCTTCTTGAAAACAAAACCCCAAAAATGATCAAGTATGTAAAAGATACAGAAATACCTAGAAGAATATAGTCCCGCCACACCCCCAATATCTCCTGTTCCACACTCCAGCCCAGTCGGTGGCAGTAATGCAACTTTAAGTTGGTTTGCAAGCCACCAAAAAACCCTACAAAAGAAGAAAACCCCCAAAAACACAAAAAAAGCGCAACAAAATATGGAATAAAAGTATTTGATGGTAAGAACTTATGTTTTTTATTTTTCAAGAATTATCGCATTTTTCACAAATTGCTATGGTCATTTTGCTGGTTTGTTTACATTCTATGTGGAAATGATTTTGTCGGACGTTTTGTATAAAGTTTTTTTTTACTGAATTCACAAAAAATAAAAATACTGTTTCTCAAAATCCAATGAATGTGGATAGAATAAAACAGTTTTTCCACTCAATCTCGTCATACATGACTTATATACGATTTGATTTTGTGGAATAACTGTTAAATTATGTGTCTGATATGGAAGGCCTGAACTGCAAGGTGTGAAATTTGTTTTTTCAACTGCCATCTCATTATTTTTGAGTTATTATGTCATCACTAAGGTAAAATAATGAAATATTTTGAAATAATGAGATACTAAGTCAAAATAAAAAGATTCCAAGTGAAAATAAGATATTAAGTAAGGGATTTGTACAGCGAGTCATTAATTATTGTGAAATAACCCCTGACAGGGTGATGAATCACCCTGAACCCCTGAAGAGGTTTATTTTGCGATAATAACCTGCTTGCTGTACTTTATTACATGGCTACTTACTAAAGAAATCAATAATCTGACACAAAGTATTGATTTAAAAATAATTTTATTGCTTCCATTAATCACATGGTCCACAGTAACAGACCGTAGATATGCTATAATTGACCAATCCGAATTGAGTATTCGACAAAGCTGTGTAATAAGTTAAAATGACAATTTTGTAAGTGAAAAATATTGAAATACTGATTTAAAGTATTGAAATACTAAATTATTTACTTACTCAGTAAGTCAAAATAATGAGATAAGGGGAACTAATTTTGTAAATCAAAATAATGACTTGTCAAAATAACTAGATATTAAGTGAAAATATTGAGATACTAATAACTTAGTAAGTCAAAATACTGATACTAAATGAAAATAATGAGTTAATATCTTGAAATTACAAGAACAATTTAGAAAGTCAAAATAATGACAGCATGTGAAAAAAATCACACCTTACAGTTCACTAATTTGAATATTAATTAAGCATATTATGAATCTTATACTATCAGAGGCAGAATGAACATCATAAACCTTAATATATTCATTTTTTTATTTATTACTTAATTCATTTATTTATACATTTAAATTTAATAAATTTATTTTTTACTAATATTTAATCAAGTTTTAAATTTCTGGCTCAGGATACCATATGATTTTTACATTTTATTTATTTGTTTGTTTACTGAAGCTGTTCCAACACACAGCTTGAATCCCAAATGGCTTCCTGTTCACTATATACAGCTCCACACAGAGTGTAACATGGTGTTATAGAAGCCACTGTACATATCCACAAAAAAACAGTGTAAGGTCCTTAAAGACCTGTTTTAGTTTCTGAACTACTTCCACGTAAAATCCCAAATCATTTAGTAAACTGATGAACAGAAAATAACCAAATATTAATACGTCTTTATACATTTTCCGATAGTAAATGTCACAAGGGCTTAGGAAACTTTGGAAGACTTTGTTTGGTTATGAAAAGCAGAACTTATACTAAATATGACTCATTTTTATTACTACTTGGAACAATGCTAAAACATAAATATTCTGTAGAATAATATTTCACATGCTAAAAAGTAGCGTCACAATTTACATAATAGCAAAAGTAAATGTAAAAATTTAAAATAACATTTAAAATAACTTAAATTATAATATTGTTGTATATATATATATATATATATATATATATATATATATATATATATATATATATATTTGAATATAAACATTTAAATATAAAATTTGTCACAATTTAATAGCAATTTAAATTTGAATAATAATTTTTAACTGCTCCCTCACCTGGATACAGGAGTGACGTAATTTCCAGGGAAAACTCCGGAGGCACCACTGCGCAGTGAAGTTCCCTTGAACCAGCCATCTTGGCACTTTTCCATCACACGGTACATTTCTCCTTTCCTCAGCTCCAGCTCATCTGCCTTTTGGGGCTTATACGCGTACAAAGCCAAGTAACTGCAGAATAAAATCCGGTATCTGACACTTAGATGTGAGAATCTCAGGGATGTTTTACAGGGTGTTCTGTAAACTTTTCAAAATACTTAAAAAAATATTAATTTGGAGAAAGCTCAGCATGCATCCTTCTTGGAAAAAGCAATCCCATAATTCTGTTCACTGGCTTAAAGTTCCACTGTAATACGCACAGAGATGAGAATGTAAAGTCAAGTCTAAAGCACAAATCCAAATCACTGGTGTGAAGGCATTAGTATCAGGACATTTACAATATAAAAAACCTCCCCAAAGTTATGAAAACACCAACATGAATGAACTTATAAACAGTTTAACCAAGAACTTCTCGTGAAATGAGGAACATGTGAAAACAAGCAAACCCAAGAAGGAGTGTGTTATGTGCAGAAGTTGACCCCTTGGAGTCAAATCTCATCAGATTTATTTATATACACTGACTTAAGTCATCGCTACCATAGAAATCATTGCCATACTCTGGCTGGCTTCACATGGGGAAACTTAACAGGTTGTGAATTGCATGAAACAAAATTTCTGTGTTAATTGACAGTTCCACAATTCAGTTATAAATTCAGTTAGAAATTCAGTTACAATTCAGTTAGAAATTCAGTTAGAAATTCAGTTAGAAATTCAGTTACAAACAACCTTTGCTGTTAACATGAACAGACTATTGAGCTAGTAAAATAAACAGTTAAGTAGTGAACAAATGACATTATTCATTATTATCCATCACAAAGCTAATCTTTTTGTTGCAATGACTTTTTAGAAAAATACAGTACATACAGGGGGCTGCAAAAGTAGGTATACAGTAATGAAAGAAAATGTTCACACAAAAATGTTAGTATTAAATGAAATCTAGGACTACTATTGTAATACTGGAATAATCCTTACTGTATACCTACTTTTGCCTGTATGTGTCAAGTGTATACTGAAATCTGTGAGACATCTGAAGATTTTTGTTACTGGAAATATTTTTTTCCCCAAATCGAAGTGTTTTATTAGTGTCACTAAGCTGTCACTGTTTGTGAACAGTTCCTTATTTCACATCACAATTTTCATACTATTTATGGCCTTCTTATCATATCCAAGAGCAGGAAGCAATGATCAAATAAGTAAGATCGAAAACAAAGGGCCAGAAAGACTGTGGAAAACAATAAGGGACAATAAGGGAAAATAACCAGAGCATCAGCAATGCAGTAGCTCACCATGGCTGTACTATGAGAAACCAGACTCGTTTACAGTGGTGCTTGAAAGTTTATGAACCCTTTAAAATTTTCTATATTTCTGCATAAATATGACCTAAAACATCATCAGATTTTCACACAAGTCCTAAAAGTAGATAAAAGAGAACCCAGTTAAACAAATGAGACAAAAATATTATACTTGGTCATTTATTTATTGGGGAAAATGATCCAATATTACATATCTGTGAGTGGCAAAAGTATGTGAACCTCTAGGATTAGCAGTTAATTTGAAGGTGAAATTAGAGTCAGGTGTTTTCAATCAATGAGATGACAATCAGGTGTGAGTGGGCACCCTGTTTTATTTAAAGAACAGGGATCTATCAAAGTCTAATCTTCACAACATGTGTTTGTGGAAGTGTATCATGGCATGAACAAAGGAGATTTCTGAGGATCTCAGAAAAAGCATTGTTGATGCTCATTAGGCTGGAAAAGGTTACAAAAAAATCTCTAAAGAGTTTGGATTCCACCAATCCACAATCAGACTAGGGCTGCGCGGTATACACGGTATGACGGTAGAAACGATATAAATTTGGCCACGGTAGAGATTTGTGCTCTGCCGTCATACCGTCGATGACGTCATCGCACCTGCCTCTGTGTGAAAATGGTCGCAAGCACAGGAGCGGCGGAGAAGGAGGAGCTAGTCAAAAAAAAATGGTGCTACATCCGTGAATTGGACGTGGTTCGGGTTTAAAAAGTCGGATGTTGAGCAGAAAAATATCATCTGCAAAGTGTGTGGAGTAACTGTGACCGCCAACAAAGGTAACACGAGCAATTTATTTCACCATTTGAAATCAAAACATGTGCTCGAGTAGGCAGAGAGCCAGAGGCTGCGCTCGGCTCAAACACCGGCTCAGTCTACGGACACGGGAGGAAAGAAAAAAGTTTCCCCCGCGACCCAACAACAGACCTCCATTGCGCAAGCCTTTTCCAAGAGTACTCCTTATGACAGAAAGAGCACACGGTGGAATGACATAAGAGCCATCACAACATACTTGTGCAAAGACATGGTCCCTTTCCAAACGGTGGAGCGCAGCGAGTTGAAACACATGATTAAAATTGTCATCTCATCTCATTATCTCTAGCCGCTTTATCCTGTTCTACAGGGTCACAGGCAAGCTGGAGCCTATCCCAGCTGACTACGGGCGAAAGGCAGGGTACACCCTGGACAAGTCGCCAGGTCATCACAGTGCTGACACATAGACACAGACAACCATTCACACTCACATTTACACCTATGGTCAATTTACAGTCACCAGTTAACCTAACCTGCATGTCTTTGGACTGTGGGGGAAACCGGAGCACCCAGAGGAAACCTACGCGGACAACATGCAAACTCCGCACAGAAAGGCCCTCGCCGGCCACGGGACTTGAACCTGGACCTTCTTGCTGTGAGGCAACAGCGCTAACCACTACACCACTGTGCCGCCCCTGATTAAAATTGTATTAAATTGTATTTAGAATTGTGTTTCTGTGTTGTTTAAGATGTGGAAAATTTTGTTTGGTAACTTTTGCACTATTTTGGATTAGAGAAGAAAACCTTATTGTTGGCAGCCAAAGTTCAGTGTTTGTGCTTTGCAGCTTGATTGTAATTTGAAATATGAAACCAAATGTTCAGTGACAGTTTTTGCACTAGAGAACAAAAGCCTGTTCTGTCTGTGTACTTGAAGTAGTGCTATTAGAATATCTATTTATTTTTTGTGTTCTTTAAGATGTGGAAAATGTAATGTTTGGTGTCTTTTGCACTATTTTGGATTACAGAACCTTTTCACTGTTTTTGCCATTTGTCTGATAGAAAACCTCTCTTACTTGAAGTACTGTTTATAATATCCCCTTTATTTTGTACTTCTGAGGGGCTATCCTTACTTCTGTTGTTCTTCTGCACAATAAATGCTCAAAAAATTATATTATATCTTTGCTTTTTTGTTTAAATCAATTTAGCTTTGCTAAGGGACTACAAAACCCATTCAGAAACACTTCCATTTGTGTTCTACACTGCGACATTTATACCGCGATATATACCGTTACCGTGAAGAGATTCAATTTATACCGTGATATGAATTTTGGGTCATACCGCCCAGCCCTAAATCAGACAGATTGTGTACAAATGGAGGAAATTCATGACCATTGTTACCCACCCCAGGAGTGGTTGACCAACAAAGATCACTCCAAGAGCAAGGCGTGTAATAGTCGGCGAGGTCACAAAGGACCCCATGGTAACTTCTAAGCAACTGAAGGCCTCTCTCACATTGGCTAATGTTAATGGTTATGAGTCCACCATCAGGAAAACACTGAATAACAAATGGTGTGCATTGCAGGGTTGCAAGGAGAAAGCCACTGCTCTCCAAAAACAACATTGCTGCTCGTCTACAGTTTGCTAAAGATCACGTGGACAAGCCAGAAGGCTATTGGAAAAATGCTTTGTGGACGGATGAGACCAAAATAGAACTTTTTGGTTTAAATGAGAAGCGTTATGTTTGGAGAAAGGAAAACACTGCATTCCAGCATAAGAACCTTATCCCATCTGTGAAACTTGGTGGTGGTAGTGTCATGGTTTGGACCTGTTTTGCTGCATCTGGGCCAGGATGGCTTGTCATCATTGATGGAACAATGAATTCTGAATTATACCAGCGAATTCTAAAGGAAAATATCGGGATATCTGTCCATGAACTGAATCTCGAGAAGGTGGGTCATGAAGCAAAACAACGACCTTAACCACACAAGTCGTTCTACCAAAGAATGGTTAAAGAAGAATAAAGTTAATGTTTTGGAATGGCCAAGTCAAAGTCCTGACTTTAATCCAATCGAAATGTTGTGGAGGGACCTGAAGCGAGCAGTTAATGTGAGGAAACCCACCACCATCCCAGAGTTGAAGCTGTTCTGTACAGAGGAATGGGCTAAAATTCCTCCAAGCTGGTGTGCAGGACTGATCACCAGTTACCAGAAACATTTAGTTGCAGTTATTGCTGCACAAGGGGGTCACACCAGATACTGAAAGCAAATGTTCACATACTTTTGCCACTCACAGATACGTAATATTGGATCATTTTCTTCAATAAATAAATGACCAAATATAATATTTTTGTCTCAATTGTTTAACTGGGTTCTCTTTATCTACTTTTAGGACTTGTGTGAAACTCTGTTGTTGTTTTAGGTCATATTTATGCAGAAATATAGAAAATTTTACAGGGTTCACAAACGTTCAAGCACCACTGTATGTGCATCTGCGTGAGCATTGTTTATAGACAAATTTAAAAAGAAAATAATTAGTTTCCAGGTTTGCAAAAAATTCTCAGACTGGTTTTTCAAAGAAGCTGTCATTTTTTTAATGCAAGATGTGTTCTGTAATTAATTGAGTCCATAAGGATGTACTGAGTTTATGTCTCATTTTCCAGTTTATGAGTATTGTTTACTTGGCGAGGGCAAGGGCAGCTAAAACTAATTTTCAGTTATAATATTGTGCGTCAAGAGGTGTTAGACCTCCAAGTAGGCAAAGTTTTGGGGATAGTGGGATGGTGCATTTCAGAACCAAAGACATGATATCGGTGATGCATTCCCAGAATTGATGAACTGATGGACAGTGCCATATGGCATGGGTATCGGTGTCTATGGTATTGAGTGAGCAGTAAGAACATGTCAGAAGTATTGAAGCCCATTTTGGACTGAAAGCAAAGGTTCACATACTTTTGCCACTCACAGATATGTAATATTGGATCAGTTGCTCTTCATGAGAACAAATCAAACAATTTGAACTACCAAACAAAACAATCAGAATCAAAATGCATTGAAAACTCAGTGAGGAGTGACGATTTTCCTGAAAGTTTGTTAATCAGTCTAATTAGCAACTTGTTAACGACAACTCACAAAACCAGGGAGTAACTTTTGTGCAGACTGATTAGCTCTTCCAAACAAAACAATCAGAATCAAAATCCATTGAAAACTCAGGTAGGAGTTGCAATTTTTGTGAATTTTGGACAGATGGACGGACGGACGACAGACACCAATTGATGGCAATAGCTCATCGCCCTATGGCCGGTGAGCTAAAAAATGGTCAGACAGGTTGTGGAAAATAAACTTTCAGACAGAATAAAAAAAGTTGTGTGTGGAAAACAAAAAGGATCATGCAGAGTGTTGAAAAAGAAAAAATGGTGTGGAAAACAAAAAGGGTCAGAGATTGTAGAAAACTAATGTGTCAGATACAGTGAGGAAAATGAAAGGCTCAGGAAGAGTGTGAAAAACAAAAGGATAAGAGTGCATGGAAAATGAAAAGGGACAGGCAGAGTGGAAAACAAAAAGGGTCAGATATTAGATGCTTCTCAATGTCAAGGAAGGATCTGTAACAGCTGCATTTCAAGGATGCTACGTCATTGAATCCCAGTTCTGATGTGTACAATCCTTTAAATTCTACAAAGGATTGAGTCTTTCATTCAGAGAATTTTCAATGATGCTTGTATGGATCCCCGCCATTCTTAAAGCACCCACAATCCTATGTACACATAGAATGCAGGACCTAAAAAAAAGAAATACTCATCGAAAATGAAAGCATCTGGCAGAATATGGAAAACAAAAATGGTCAGGTGGAGTGGAAAACAAAACAGGTTAGAAAGAGCGTGGAAAATAAAAAGGGTCACACAGTGTATAAAAATAAGAAAAGAGCCAGAAAGAATGGAAAGCAAAAAGAGTCAGGCAAAATATTAAAATCAAAATGGTCAGAGTGGAAAACAAAAAGTTTGGAAAACAGCAAGCCCAGACTTTATAAAAAATAAAAGAGTGTGGAAAACAAAAATGACGGTCAGAATGCGTAATCAAGGTCAGGCCATGATGGTATTGCACTCAGTTGTATTAAACATAAAGTAATTACTGAACTGCTGAAAATTGTGACAGTTTTTCGTTAAGTGAAAATTCAAATATGTAAAATCTAGTTACATCTCTGGAACACATTTTCAGTACTCACATGTTTAGAGGAAGCTGAACTTTTGCAGCAGCGAGAAGCTCTCCAGAGGTTGGAGTCACTCGGGGCTGTACCACTGCTC
The DNA here is from genome assembly GCF_027579695.1 of Neoarius graeffei. Lineage (NCBI taxonomy): Eukaryota > Metazoa > Chordata > Actinopteri > Siluriformes > Ariidae > Neoarius > Neoarius graeffei. The sequence continues at coordinate 15,214,805 of NC_083577.1, forward strand.
CGGCATTAAACGATGAGTCCTGCAGAAGTTGAAAATATCAAGCTGATTTAACCCTCTGGGATCAACAGCTTTGCCAGTGAAGCTCAGCAGGTTTAGAATGAGTATAGAATTAATATCTTCACAAGTTTTTATCATACAAGCATGAAAAACATATTAACAGAAACTTTGTACTTCACACTTTCCTATCTGCCCACTACCAAGTAATATATTTTTAAAGTTACCTAAATTATATCTAATTTAGGTAACTTTAAAAATATAATATTATTTGGCAGTGGGCAGATAGGAAAGTGTAAAGTACAAAGTTTCTGTTAATATGTTTTTCATGCTTGTATGATAAAAACTTGTGAAGATATTATGAAAGATATTATGAAACTTTTCACCTTACTCAGTCACACCAGAGTCAGAGTGCTGAGTGCCCACATACGCATTCATAAAAGACTATTCATATGGTAACAGCATGATAATCACTTTCACTCTCTTGGTTTCGATAGGTTTCTTTTTGCCGTGGGAACACCCACCGTAAATAGGATAAAATAGGTCAGCCATAGTTTAAGCCACCTGTTTGGAGGTAAAACTTGTTGCAAGATGGCATGCGGATTTGCAAGATGGCGCTTTGGATGATTCAGGACAGTAATTCATTTTCAGGACAGCGATTCAATTCATGATTCAGGACAGCGATTCAATTCAATCTTCAGAACTGCGACACTGATGATGAGCAGTGTCATTTTGATCTTCAACTCGATCCAGCTGAAGATCAACTTGAGTAAGTGTAAATATTTCTTGTATTTCTTATGAGCATATACAGTAGGTTGATGTACATGTACTGGAGTGCATACACAGGAAAAATGACTGAACATTTTTTCCAAAATTAAAAGTATTTTCCTCAAAAATAGTTAATTTTGCTCTATTTTGAGTTTAGAGAGTAAAATTTGGAGTTGGAGTGGGAGCAAAATTACAGAGTAATTATGTAACAGAGTAACAAAGTTGGTTGTGGCTCTGAACTGAGTAAAATAGTTAATTTCAAGACACTGAATAGAGTAAAACTTAAAAAATAACAGATAAATGAAGTAGTTGTAAAAAGCAGTTTAGAACTGTGTTGGAATGTGTGAAAAAACATTACCTTACCCACTGTGACGAACCGTTTTGATCAATTGACCTGATGGGATTAAGAATTGGCAGTGGGAGGGGTATTCACTCTTCATTGAATGGAATGGAATTTTTTTACTCTTCTCATTATTCAATGAGAAGAGTAAAAAATTCCATTCCATTCAATGAAGAGTGAATACCCCTCCCACTGCCAATTCTTAATCCCATCAGGTCAATTGATCAAAACGGTTCCCACTGGCAACTCTTTATCCCAAAACAATAGGACATACATTTTTGATGGCCAGTTACTTGTCCAAATCAATGGAATAGATTTAAGTTTTTGTGCTTGATACATTCCTGAGACTGAACAGAATCATCTCAAATGACCAAAACTGTTCATCACAATGGGTAAGGTAATGTTTTTTCACACGTTCCAACACAGTTCTAAAACTGCTTTTTACCAGTGTTGTAGTCAAGTCACGAAACCTTGAGTCCAAGTCCAGTCTTGAGTCCCCAGTGATCAAGTCCAAGTCATTAAAGAAAATTTCGAGTTGAGTCTGAGGCGAGTACACTATTGATCCAAGTCGAGTCTGAGAACAAGACTCCAACCACACCATTTGACGGTGGCTGTTGCTGCCATTATGTGAAACCATCTCTGCTACTGTGCTGGACAAATGGTACTGCTTGACTGCGTCATTTTAGTTAATAGGCTACAGATAAAAAGCTTGTTCATCGCTCAGCAAGCCCAGCTAACAACAAGGCATATAACATGAGAGAGCTAGTTCGTCAGTCAGCAAGCAAGCCCCGCTCTCAACAGAGCAGTGTGTCACTTACTTCTCTGGGTGTAATCTTGCCAAATGATGATTGAAGTTCTAGGTTGTCCCCATCGTCTCCTCGATAGTTCTTCTACATACGGAACACATAGCAGTGCATTATTTTCCACTGCATGAGAAGTCTGTATAAACAAAATGGACAATCCTTGGGGCATTCTCTCCAAGCATTTTAGTGCCATTAACATTAGTTTGTTCCTGAACATAACGTATGAACAGGTGAATGTGCATTCTCTTGCATAAAATTAGTATAAAAGTTAATGTAGATATAAATATCTTATGCCAAATTATTATGGCATGTTACAAAAAATAAAGAAAAAATCTGAGTCCTTGTCTTCAATTTACAAGTCCGAATGCAGTTAATGCACAAGTCCGAGTCAAAGTCTGAGTCATCAGTGCTCAAGTCCAAGTTAAGTCACGAGTCCTTAAAATCAGGGCACGAGTCGGACTCTAGTCCGAGTCCTAGACTTGAGTACTACGAGCCTGCTTTTTACAACATCTTCATTTATCTGTTATTTTTTTTAAAGTACAATCATGACATGCATACTACATAGAAATTATTGTAGTTGAACTTGTGCTGAATACAAAAAAAAGTCATATGACTTTGCAAACACTGCTTAGATTTATTGAAATTGACAACAAAATAAGACCATGTCAAAATCATTAGTGCCAGAAAATACCCTCAGAACCACGGGCGATTGCTCTAAGACAACAAGGGAGGCTCAGCCTCCTCTAAAAATGACGAACATTGTGTAGGATGAATTGCGCTAGGCTTATGTTATAGCCGACCTTATAACATTGCTATTTCAGATCCAAAATCATAGAAATATATGTGCTCAACCCAACTACAGTGCGAAATCATTCTGTTATAACTTTCCCCAGTTCGCCTAATGTGTGCATGAGTTTTTCCCCCTCGTGACAACGCGATGCAGCCCAGCCTCAGTGGACTTCAATGGCATTTGGGAGCTATGCGCTTTTCAATATCAAAATGCAAGATGATTATTGGACAAATACTGCGAAAACGCCCGCCCACGGAGTCCCATGGACTCCCAGCCTCAGTGGACTTCAATGGCATTTGGGAGCTATGCACTTTTCAATTTCAAAATGCAAGACGGTTATTGGACAAATACTGCGAAAACGCCCACCCCACGGACTCCCAGCCTCACAGTGGGAGGGACATGGCAAAGCTTTCCGCGAGGAGACTGGTGATTGGTGAAAGCGGCCGGATATTTTCTTTGATTGACAGCTCGTTTCAAATATAGACAGGCAGCGGTAAATTTCAGTTCAGTCCCATGCGGATTCGCAAGTGGCGTGGTGTATTGTAAGAGATCAGCTTACATTTCGATTTCATTCATTATATACGGTTTCTACCAGCATTTTTAGTTTGTATATATTTTCATTGTAAATAAAGTGTAAATATAGTGTTGTCAAGTTTGCTATCTTAGTTCCAGAAATTTTGTTTATTTGAGTGACTGAACTTGAACTTGAGGGGGCTAGTCAGCTAGCAAGAAAGCTGCGCACGGATGCCAAGCATTGCTGATTTAATTTTGGCGAAGCCATTTGCCAGTCTTCCTTTCGAGGAAAAAATTAAAATTAAAGAGCAGGGTAGATCAACGCCTCAAATTGACTTGGTGAAAAAGGTGGGGAATAATACTCGTTCCTTTCAGCTCTCCTGGTACGAGAAAGTGAATTGGCTAACAGCAAGTGACCCACATCAACAACAGTAAATAGGCTACTTTAGTAATATGTCATGGATGGACCAAAAATATAGAATCTATTTAAAATGTTTATGCTGAATATATTATATTGGAATATATATTTTTCTGGATATGAATTAAACACAGCTACAATTTGGAAAACATTTTTAAACAAAAACACAGCCGAGAACATTTCACACTACAGACTTGGATTAAAAGTGAAGGGTTATCAAAATTGTCAATAAAACATTTCTCAGTCAAAATAAGTAAAATATAGCGAAAGTGTCATTGAATGAAATGTGTGGTACCCAGCTCTATGTTTGGCTCCCCAAGGTCAGTGCTTGTGCCTATTCCAGAACACTCTGCTGTTACTGCTGAGGTTCCTGACAAAGAGCTGCTTTCAATAATGATCAATTTTTAAACAACATGCCACAATTTTAAAATATAAAATGTTAAAATATACCCCCCCAACACCAACATCATGAATATTGGACAGTAGGCTAATGGGCCAAAAGAACCTGTTATTTCACAGTTTGTGACCCTGCCAACAATCAGCCAGATCAGAGGCAAGAGTATGGGCAAAATTGATGTTTTTTTCTTTTTTCTTTTAAAATCTGGAAATATCGTAACCAACCAGCCTCCCCTGTTTGAAAGACTACCAGCCACCACTGCTCAGAACCTAGAGGGTTAATGACTACATGATATACATATATTGTGTGCGTTAGTACAACCCCGATTCCAAAAAAGTTGGGACAAAGTACAAATTGTAAATAAAAATGGAATGCAATAATTTACAAATCTCAAAAACTGATATTGTATTCACAATAGAACATAGACAACATATCAAATGTCGAAAGTGAAACATTTTGAAATTTCATGCCAAATATTGGCTCATTTGAAATTTCATGACAGCAACACATCTCAAAAATGTCAGGAGAGGGGCAATAAGAGGCTGGAAAAGTTAAAGGTACAAAAAAGGAACAGCTGGAGGACCAAATTGCAACTAATTAGGTCAATTGGCAATAGGTCATTAACATGACTGGGTATAAAAAGAGCATCTTGGAGTGGCAGCGGCTCTCAGAAGTAAAGATGGGAAGAGGATCACCAATCCCCCTAATTCTGTGCCAACAAATAGTGGAGCAATATCAGAAAGGAGTTCGACAGTGTAAAATTGCAAAGAGTTTGAACTTATCATCATCTACAATGCATAATATCATCAAAAGATTCAGAGAATCTGGAAGAATCTCTGTGCGTAAGGGTCAAGGCTGGAAAACCATACAGGGTGCCCATGATCTTCGGGCCCTTAGACAGCACTGCATCACATACAGGCATGCTTCTGTATTGGAAATCACAAAATGGGCTCAGGAATAATTCCAGAGAACATTATCTGTGAACACAATTCACCGTGCCATCCGCCATTCCCAGCTAAAACTCTATAGTTCAAAGAAGAAGCCGTATCTAAACATGATCCAGAAGCGCAGACGTCTTCTCTGGGCCAAGGCTCATTTAAAATGGACTGTGGCAAAGTGGATAACTGTTCTATGGTCAGATTAATCAAAATTTGAAGTTATTTATGGAAATCAGGGACGCCGTGTCATTCGGACTAAGGAGCAGAAGGACGACCCAAGTTGTTATCAGCGCTCAGTTCAGAAGCCTGCATCTCTGATGGTATGGGGTTGCATTAGTGCGTGTGGCATGGGCAGCTTACACATCTGGAAAGACACCATCAATGCTGAAAGGTATATCCAGGTTCTAGAGCAACATATGCTCCCATCCAGATGACGTCTCTTTCAGGGAAGACCTTGCATTTTCCAACATGACAATGCCAAACCACATACTGCATCAATTACAGCATCACAGCTGCGTAGAAGAAGGGTCTGGGTACTGAACTGGCCAGCCTGTAGTCCAGATCTTTCACCCATAGAAAACATTTGGCGCATCATAAAACGGAAGATACGACAAAAAAGACCTAAGACAATTGAGCAACTAGAATCCTACATTAGACAAGAATGGGTTAACATTCCTATCCCTAAACTTGAGCAACTTGTCTCCTCAGTCCTCAGATGTTTACAGACTGTTGTAAAGAGAAAAGGGGATGTCTCACAGTGGTAAACATGGCCTTGTCCCAACTTTTTTGAGATGTGTTGTTGTCATGAAATTTAAAATCACCTAATTTTTCTCTTTAAATGATACATTTTCTCAGTTTAAACATTTGATGTGTCATCTATGTTCTATTCTGAATAAAATATGGAATTTGGAAACTTCCACATCATTGCATTTCATTTTTATTTACAATTTGTACTTTGTCCCAACTTTTTTTGGAATCGGGGTTGTATATCTATGTCTGAAGTAGCTGATCTATAACCAGCCAAACAAACTCTGAAGTTGAGCAAAATTATGTGAATACATTTATACTAATTAACACACATCCCTGACTAATACAGTGGTGCTTGAAAGTTTGTGAACCCTGTAAAATTTTCTATATTTCTGCATAAATATGACCCAAAACATCATATTTTCACATAAGTCCTAAAAGTAGATAAAAAGAATCCAGTTAAATAAATGAAACAAAAATATTATATTTGGTCATTTATTTATTGAGGAAAATGAGCCAATATTACATATCTGTGAGTGGCAAAAGTATGTGAACCTTTGCTTTCAGTATCTGGTGTGACCCCCTTGTGCAGCAATAACTTCAACTAAACGTAACTGTTGATCAGTCCTGCACACCAGCTTGGAGGAATTTTAGCCCATTCCTCTGTACAGAACAGCTTCAACTTTGGGATGTTGGTGGGTTTCCTCACATGAACTGCTCGCTTTAGGTCCTTCCACAGCATTTTGATTGGATTAAGGTCAGGACTTTGACTTGGCCATTCTAAAACATTAACTTTATTCTTCTTTAACCATTCTTTGGTATAACGACTTGTGTGCTTAGGGTCATTGTCTTGCTGCATGACCCACCTTCTCTTGAGATTCAGTTCAGGGACAGATGTCCTGACATTTTCCTTTAGAATTTGCTGGTATATTTCAGAATTCATTGTTCCATCAATGATGGCAAGCCATCCTGACCCAGATGCAGCAAAACAAGCCCAAACCATGATACTACCACCACCATGTTTCACAGGTGGGATAAGGTTCTTATGCTGAAATGCAGTGTTTTCCTTTCTCCAAACATAACACTTCTCATTTAAACAAAAAGTTCTATTTTGGTCTCATCCATCCACAACAATTTTCCAATAGCCTTCTGGCTTGTCCACATGATCTTTAGCAAACTGCAGACAAGCAGCAATGTTCTTTTTGGAGAGCAGTGGCTTTCTCCTTGCAACCCTGCCATGCACACCACTGTTGTTCAGTGTTCTCCTGATAGTGGACTCATGAACATTAACATGAGTTAATGAGAGAGGCCAATGTGAGAGAGGCCTTCAGTTGCTTAGAAGTTACCCTGGAGTCCTTTGTGACCTTGCCGACAAGACCATACTGGCCTTGCTCTTGGAGTGATCTTTGTTGGTCAACCACTCCTGGGGAGGGTAACAATGGTCTTGAATTTCCTCCATTTGTACACAATCTGTCTGACTGTGGATTGGTGGAGTCCAAACTCTTTAGAGATGGTTTTGTAACCTTTTCCAGCCTAATGAGCATCAACAATGCTTTTTCTGAGATCCTCAGAAATCTCCTTTGTTCATGCCATGATACATTTCCACAAACATGTGTTGTGAAGCTCAGACTTTGATAGATCCCTGTTCTTTAAATAACAGGGTGCCCACTCACACCTGATTGTCATCCCATTGATTGAAAACACCTGACTCTAATTTCACCTTCAAATTAACTGCTAATCTTAGAGGTTCACATACTTTTGCTACTCACAGATATGTAATATTGGATCATTTTCCTCAATAAATAAATGACCAAGTATAATATTTTTGTCTTATTTTTTTTAACTGGGTTCTCTTTATCTACTTTTAGGACTTGTGTGAAAATCTGATGTTTTAGGTCATATTTATGCAGAAATATAGACAATTCTAAAGGGTTCACAAACTTTCAAACACCACTGTATTTAGTTCGAATCATACACCTGGACATTCAGAGTGCTGATGAAATGTTGCATACTTATTGTAACACAAGAAACACATGATAATGAACAAGACTGAGCAAGCTAAGCTGAACACACACACACCCCTACCTGTGAGGTTGGAGCGCTAGAGCTGAGATGTGCATACTCTCCAACCCTTGCTCTTGGATCAGACGCACTGATTTCCATGGAGTGGCGGTTATTGTTTGTGAGTGCCGTGCGCTGTGTCACACTCAGTGCTGTAAACGAGTGACGCTTCTTTGCATTCTTCTTTCCTTCTGCCCGTTGCCGTGGGGTGTCACCATGGCCATCACTATGGCAGGATGCTGGGGTTTCTGAGTCAGCACTAGGTCCAGGGACTGGTTTATCTATCTCCATCAGCTGCTTGGCAGCTTCATTCAGCTGAGGGAGAGACAGAGAGAAGGAAAGAAAGAAGGCATCAACTTCAACTAGAAGACACAAATTCAAATACATCTATGCTTTCTGGAAGAGCACACTGACCTTGCAAGGAAGTAATGAAGAGATATTAAAGGTTTAAATACTAAAAGATAATTTGCATGTTTTCACCTTGGATTAAAAAAAAAAGTTAGTGTAGATTACAATGAGTGTGTGACAGGATTTGAATGCAAGTATGAAAGCTGAAACATCATTAACTCAACAGTCTGTCAGTATTTCAACAGGAATGTTTTATACTTTCTTTAAGTGCAGTAAAAAAAAAAGCAAAGCAGCCAGGGGTGTAAGTGGAAATTTGTTGTTAGAAGGGTCTGGGGGAATGTTAGGGTTTTGCTGGGATTTGAACCTGGTTCACTGGTGTGATAATCCAGCAAACCCCCACTAGGCCACCAGGGGGATGATTCAAAAGCAGAGGCATGAGGCAGAAGTAGAAAAGTATCAAAAAGCTTATTTACAATATATACAGTCCAAAAAGAAATCATCCAAAACGCTCAGAAGATGAAGGGAAAAATAAAAAATATCCAAAAGTTCAAAGTCAAAACAAAAGCCAAAAAAAACAGAAAAGGCAAAAATACCAACGCTCAGAAGATCCAAAAAACAGTAAATACTAGGTCCAAAAAGTCCAAAAAGAAAAAGCAAAGTGCAAAACCAAAAAGACAAAGGCAAGGAACACGGTACAGAGGTAACTGGAGCTAAACATAACAGCACAAAGACTCCGTGACAAGAGGACTGAACTCAGGGGTATAAATACACAAACTAATTAAGGACAGGGCGGGGCAGAAAACAGGCAATAAGACAAACACAGAACACAGTGGCAACCTCTAGAGGCCAAAACAAACATGACCAAACAAAGGAAATAACAGCGGCCTCTAGAGGCCAAAACAGTCCCAGTCCTAACAGGACCCCCCCCCCCCAGGAGTGTCTCCTGACGTTCCCAGGGCGATCAGGATGGGCCGAATGGAAGTCCCGACAAAGTTCTTTATCAAGTATGTCCCAAGCTGGGACCCAGCAGCGCTCCTCAGGGCCATAGCCCTCCCAGTCCACAAGATATTGGAGACCCCCGCGAACCTGGTGGGAGTCCAGCAGGCGGCGCACGGTGAAAACGGTCTGACCCTGGAAGATGCGAGGGGTTCCTAGGGGCAGGGGCATACGTGGACGTCAGTACGGGCTGCAACAGGGAAACATGGAATGTGGGGTTGATCCTTAGCGTACGTGGTAACTGGAGCCGGTAGGAGACAGGGTTAACTCTGCGTACAACCTTGAAGGGGCCAATGTAGCAAGGAGCAAGCTTGCGGTTCTCCACCCACAGCGGAAGGTCCTTGGTGGACAGCCAAACCCGCTGCCCAGGGCGGAAAGTGTGGGCAGGTCTCCTATGGCGGTTGGCCTGAGTCTGGTTGGTACTGGAGGTCTGCATGAGTGTCCTCCTGACCTTGCTCCAGGTCTTGCGACACCGTCTCACGTATTGGTTGACCGAGGGTACCCCAGCGTCCTCCTCCTGGTCCGGGAACAGAGGTGGCTGGAACCCGAATTGGCACTGGAACGGCGACAGCTTGGTGGCCGATGACTGCAGGGTGTTGTGGGTGTACTCTGCCCATGGCAGCCAGGTGCTCCACGATGTCAGGTTATCCCAGTCTTTCATTCGAAACTCACATTGATAACATCACCCGGATAGCTTTCTTTCATCTCAGAAATATTGCAAAGATAAGAAATTTAATGTCATTACATGATGCAGAAAAACTAGTCCATGCTTTCGTTACCTCCAGTTAGTTCAAAATGCAGCAGCAAGAGTCCTTACTAGAACTAGAAAATGTGACCACATCACGCCTGTCTTATCCACACTGCATTGGCTCCCAATCAAATTTCGTATTGATTATAAAATACTACTATTGACCTTTAAAGCACTAAATGGTCTCGCACCACAGTACCTGAGTGAACTTCTGCTCCTTTATGACCTGCTTAGATCAAAAGGTGCAGGCTATCTGCTGGTACCTCGTATAGTGAAGGCTATATCAGGGGGCAGAGCCTTTTCTTACAAAGCCCCACTGTTATGGAACAGCCTTCCAAGTAATGTTCGGGAATCAGACACAGTCTCAGCATTTAAGTCTAGGCTGAAAACATATCTGTTTAGTCAAGCCTTTTGTTAATGGTGTTTATGAGGTAAAGGAGTAGATCTGGAGGGTCCTCAGACCTAGAGTGTTTTGGTAAACTGGGATGTATGGATGCTGTCAGTCCCCACTCGCTTGCTCACTCGAGTTTGTTGACGGTGTAGTGGCTGGCTGCTTTATGTCCCGGGGCTCCCTCATGCCTGTGTTACCTTCTGGCTCTCTCCTTTTAGTTATGCTGTCATAGTTAGTTGCCGGAGTCCCTGCTTGTACTCGGTGCAATATGTATACTGTTCCTACTTATCCAGGTGACATTGGGCATACCTAACAACCTGTGTTTTCTTTCCCTCCCCCCCACCCCAAATCTGTATCTCTGAGTTACATGGAGTCAACAGGAAATCTTTTGGTGGAGAGGGTGGAGACCTCGACTGGCTATCGCAGTCTGCAGGCAATCGGCCGTCAGACATTCTGTCGCATGTCCCAGACCCGGTGAAATGTAACTGAATTGTCTTGGCCAGCCCTAAGGGTCCCATCTGCATCTCATCATTGCTGAGGAGTGTGCTCCCATCACCCAATCAAGCATCCAGCCAGAGCAGGTCATGTTATATTTTACCATATTAACATGCCATTGTTGTGTGTTATGCCTGATGTAAAGACTCTCGTCTCTGCGAGCCTACCACACAGATTTAATACTTGTCATTTTTAGGGCATACCTAACAACGTGTTTTCTTTCTCTCCCCCCCCCCCCCCCCCAATTTGTCCCTCTGAGTTACATGTTGATCCTGGGATTGAGATGCTGGCCTCTTCTGCCCCTTGGACCTGCTTGATCCATCCTGGTGCCCTGTGTCTCGTCGGAGTTTTATCGCACCGCTCCTGTGAAGGACGGCCCCATGAGGACAGTTGAGGGTTATACCTGTTAAAACTGTTAATATTATAGTCAGGCTGTCTGTTGTTGCCCAAATGAGGATGGGTTCCCTTTTGAGTCTGGTTCCTCTCGAGGTTTCTTCCTCATGTCGTCTGAGGGAGTTTTTCCTTGCCACCGTCGCCACAGGCTTGCTCATTGGGGATAGATTAGGGATAAAATTAGCTCATGTTTTAAGTCGTTCAAATTCTGTAAAGCTGCTTTGCGACAATGTTTATTGTTAAAAGCGCTATACAAATAAACTTGATTTGATTTGATTTGACCCATAGCCAGGCCTCGCAGGGTGGTTTCCAGGTCTTGGTTGAGCCTCTCCGTCTGGCCATTGGACTGGGGGTGGAACCCAGAGGAGAGGCTGGCAGTGGCCCCGATGAGCTTGCAGAAGCTGTGCCACACTCGGGAGGAGAACTGGGGCCCCTGGGCAGAGACGATGTCCTGTGGAAGACCAAAGACTCGGAAGACGTGATTAAATAACAATTTAGCAGTGTCAAGGGCAGAAGGGAGTTTGCACAGTGGTATAAAGCGGCAGGCCTTGGAGAATCTGTCCACTATGACCAAAATGACAGTGTTACCTTGAGACTCAGGGAGACCCGTGATGAAGTCGACCGCCACGTGGGACCAGGGACGCCGGGGAATAGGCAGAGGATGCAGGAGGCCCTGGGGACGCTGTCGCGGGTTCTTGGTTCTGGTGCAGACCTCACAGGACAGGACGAATGACCTCACTTCCTTCTCCATGTTAGGCCACCAGAAGCATCTTTTCAGGAAGTCCAGGGTCCTCTGAGCTCCCGGGTGGGTGGTGAGAGGGGAAGAGTGACCCCACTGGAGAACCTTGGCCCGGGCTTGACGAGGGACATACAGGAGGCCCGATGGCCCCGTCCCAGGATCAAGGTCCCGGCGTTGAGCTTGTCAAGTGGTCTCCTCAATACCCCAGCGGACAGGAGCCACAATCCGGGATCCAGGGATAATAGGCCCAACTTCACTCTCCCTGTTGTTGGGTGAGAACAGCCTGGAGAGTGTGTCCGGTTTGGTGTTCTTAGAGCCCGGGCGGTATGATAGGGTGAAGTTGAAACGGCTGAAAAACAAAGCCCACCTAGCCTGTCGTGGGTTCAGCCTCTTGGCTTGCTGGAGGTACTCCAGGTTCTTATGGTCCGTCCACACCAGGAATGGATGTTGCACTCCCTCCAGCCAGTGCCTCCACTCCTCAAGGGCTCGTTTGACCGCTAGCAGTTCCCGATCCCCCACATCATAGCGGGACTCCGCAGGGCTCAGGCGGTGGGAGAAGTAAGCGCAGGGGTGCAGCTTCCCTTCCGAGCGTTGAGAGAGAACCGCGCCGACACTACTCTCCGAGGCATCCACCTCCATGATGAATGGTTGGGAGGTGTCCGGGAGAACCAGAATGGGTGCCATGCAAAAGCGGTGTTTGAGGTCATTAAATGCCTTTTCCGCCTGAGGGGACCAGACATAGGATCCACCAGTTCTTTTGGTGAGGTCCGACATAGGTACTGCTATGGAACTGAAGTTCCTGATGAACTTGCGGTAGAAGTTAGCGAATCCTAAGAACTGCTGAACCTCCTTAACGGACTCGGGAGTAGGCCAGTCCCGGATGGCCAGGGTCTTGGCTGGGTCCATTTGGAGTTGCCCCGTTCGTACGACAAATCCCAGGAAGGAGACCTTGAAGACATGAAACTCGCATTTCTGGGCTTTAGCAAACAGATTATTCTGTAAAAGTCTCTGGAGGACTTGGCGGACATGGTGGCGGTGCTCCTGTAAGGTCTTGGAGAATATCAGGATGTCGTCGAGGTAGACGAAAATGTATAGATTAATCATATCCCTCAAGACGTCATTGATAAGGGCCTGAAAAACAGCTGGTGCATTGGTGAGTCCGAAGGGCATCACCTGGTACTCGTAGTGCCCTGACGGGGTGTTAAAGGCGGTCTTCCACTTGTCTCCCTGTCGGATACGGACGAGGTGGTATGCGTTCCGTAAGTCCAACTTGGTGAAGATGGTGGCACCTTGGAGCAGGTCGAATGCTGTGGACATCAGCGGAAGGGGATAGCGGTTGCGCACGGTGATCTTGTTCAGGCCCCTATAATTCAATACATGGCCAGAGCCCCCCATCCTTCTTGCCGACAAAGAAGAAGCTGGCACCAGCGGGTGAGGTGGAGGGTCAAATGAACCCAGAGGCCAAGGCTTCCTTGATGTACTCCTCCATGGCCTTGCGTTCTGGCTGAGAGAGGGAGAACAGTCGGCCCTGAGGAGGAGTAGTCCCAGGGAGCAAGTCGATGGCACAGTCGTAGGTGCGGTGCGGAGGAAGAACGGCAGCCCTGCTCTTGCTAAAGACCTCTTTGAGATCCCAGTACTCTGTGGGAACTTGAGATAACTCTGTGAGATCAGGAGGCAAGAGACACAGGAGAGCTAGAGAGCAGACAAGAGGCATGGCATGCAGGGCCCCATTCCACAACCTGGCTTGTTCCCCAGTCTATGCGAGGGTTGTGGTGAGGAAGCAAAGGAAGGCCTAGAATGACTGGGAATTCTGGTGAATGAATAAGGTGCAGGGATATTTCTTCTTTGTGACCTTGAGACTGGAGAAAGACTGAAGAAGTAACTTGGGTGACTCTTCCATCACCTAATGCTTGGCCATCGAGGGCAGACACAGACAGTGGGACTTCAAGAGGCGCAGTCGGGACATTGATGCTTTGGGCGAAGTGGATATCCATAAAGTTTCCAGCCGCCCCTGAGTCTAACACGGCTTGACAAGAGTGGACAGACTCACCCCAGGAGATGGAGACCGGGATGTAGATTCCTTGGCCAGGGAGTCCGGGAGAGAGGGTAGGCCCCATCACAACCCTCCTGGACGGGGCGGTCCTTTTCCCGAGAGCTCGGGACATGATGCTCGGAAGTGACCAGGCTTGCCACAGTAGATGCAGCACTTGTCCCTCCTTCTGCGCTCCCTCTCAGATGCGGAGAGGCAAGTACGGCCCACTTGCATGGGTTCTGGACAGTCACTGGAGGACGTAGATGGGCTCCATGTTGAGGCAGGGAGGCCAGGGAGGCTCAGGACTTGGCGGCGTTCCCTCATCCTGTTGTCAAGATGAGTAGAATGTGAGATCAGAGTTTCGAGGTCACTTTGGCATCCGATAGAAGCCAGACCGTCTTTGATGGGGTCAGACAGACCATGGTGGAAGGCTGACACCAGGGCAGTCTCGTTCCATCCACTTACTGCTGCGAGTGTCCGGAACGAGATGGCGTAGTCTGTGATGCTTCCCCCTTGCCGGATGGACATGAGCTTTCTGGCTGCGTCTTTACTGATGTCTGCTTGATCGAAGACACAAAGCATCTCCTCAGTAAACAGCTGGAAATCAGAGCACTCGGGTCCCTGTCTCTGCCAGATAGCAGTGGCCCAGGCCCGCGCCTTACCAGCTAACAAGGTTATCACAAAGGCAATCTTGTGGCGATCCGTAGTGTAGGTGGTAGGCTGAAGCTCAAAGGTGAGTTGGCACTGGGTAAGGAACTCCTGACACTCACTGTGCTTGCCATCATACTTCTGTGGTGCAGGAAGGCTGGGTTCGCGAGGTGAAGGAGACAGCGTGGCCGGAGGCACTGGAGCGGATGGTGGAGCAGGAGCAGAATCAGGCAGAGGAGATGGCAGTAGAGAAGTCAGCTGTGCCAGGGTTTTTCCAATCTGCTAAAGCAGTACCTCGTAGCGAGTAAGGATCTCACGTTGGCTTGCAAGAGTATGTCCATGAGTGGACATGGTAGCTCCGAAGTGTGTTAAAGCGGAAGGTTAGCCGGGTAGACAGTTGAAGAAGCCTCTGCTGAGTCGGTCATGACAGAGTCTTTCTGTTAGGGTTTTGCTGGGATTTGAACCTGGTTCGCTGGTGTGATAATCCAGCAAACCCCCACTAGGCCACCAGGGGGATGACTCAAATGCAGAGGCGTGAGGCGGAAGTAGAAAAGTATCAAAAAGTTTATTTACAATATATACAGTCCAAAAAGAAATCATCCAAAACGCTCAGAAGATGAAGGGAAAAATAAAAAATATCCAAAAGTTCAAAGTCAAAACAAAAGCCAAAAACCAGAAAAGAAAAGGCAAAAATACCAACGCTCAGAAGATCCAAAAAACAGTAAATACTAGGTCCAAAAAGTCCAAAAAGCAAAGCAAAGTGCAAAACCAAAAAGACAAAGGCAAGGAACATGGTACAGAGGTAACTGGAGCTAAACATAACAGCACAAAGACTCCGTGACAAGAGGACTGAACTCAGGGGTATAAATACACAAACTAATTAAGGACAGGGCGGGGCAGGAAACAGGCAATAAGACAAACACAAAACACAGAACACAGTGGCGACCTCTAGAGGCCAAAACAAACATGACCAAACAAAGGAAATAACAGTGGCCTCTAGAGGCCAAAACAGTCCCACTCCTAACAGAGAATTAGATATATTTTATTAAAAGGTTCTGTTTAATTAAGTTACAAAATGAGTGAAACCCTGATGTCCGCTTTATTCTAGCTAAATTTTTCAGTTTAATGGATTTTATGTTGGAAAGAAAATTATCATACAATACTTACATTACATGAGTGAAACTTTAAAAATAGAAATATACTTTAGTTTATGTTTAATATAAGTAAAAGGCCAATGGCATTAAAAATTTAATACTAATTCTAAACTGGAAGCTTAAATGCCCTTGCACCCCACCTAAATGGGTGGAGACCTCAACCCTCCCAATGTTCAAACCAAAGTTATGCCCTTGGGTTAAAGCCCCCTAAAACTTTCATAGCTATGCCTATGATAACATTTTATTCAACCAATCAAACAACCTTTGATTGCAAGCACTGATCCTCTCCCGCTTGGACTACTGTAACTCTCTCCTCGCCGGCCTTCTAGCTTTTGCCATCAGAACCCTGCAGCTGATCCAGAACGCTGCAGCTCACCTGGTCTACAATCTCACTCGTTCTTCCCATGTCACCCCTCTGCTTGCCAACCTGAACTGGCTACCTATCACAGCTCATATCAAATTTAAGACATTGGTGCTAGCTTACCAGGCTATCAAGGGGTTAGGGCCAGCATACCTCCAGAGTCTAATCTGCCTCTAAACACCAGCCAGATCCCTACACTCCGCTACTACTGGTCACCTGGCCTCTCCTCCTCTCCATTCCTGCTCAGCCCACTCAAGACTGCTGTCTGTCCTGGCTCCCCATTGGTGGAATGACCTTCCCATCGAGGTCAGAACTGCTGACTCCCTGACCACCTTCAAGTGCAGACTGAAGACTCACCTCTTTAGGCTGCACCTCTCCCATGCTTCCCTGCATGGGAACTGCATTTTGGTCTTGACCAACCCAGGCTGTATACTGTCTAGCCTGGGGTTAACCAGTAGGGAGATTTATTTTTCTCTATTTAGTTATCCTTTGTATGGTTGGTTTGTTTTCTTGGCTGTTTGTTGAGTGTTGGTACTTCGACAGAAAGTGACACTAAGTATTGTTCTGTCACTTATTCAGTTGGCACTAGAATGTACTTTTGTACTTGTTATATGTTGCTCTGAATGAGTGTCTGCTAAATGCCATGTAATGTAACATTTGAACAGTCTATATGCTAAATTGTGTTAATCACAATATTTTAGAAGAGCACAGCCATTGTAAAATAGATATAAATAGAAAGGCACTCGGTAGATTTGCATCAAAATTGAATGAATTGTTCCTTGGCCCACAGCCCATGGCCACCTTCCCTCAAAATTTTATCAAAATTCGTTCACTACTTTTTGAGGTACAAACAAACAAACAAATGGAGGTGAAAACATAACCTGCTCCAACAAAGTTGGTGAAGGTAATGATATGAAGTAAAAAGGATGGAGCTGATTAACTTCTGGTGTAGACTGGAGATTCATACAACCGATCAGTGACCATCGTGTCAAGCAAACACATCATGGATTTTGTCTGCATTTGGACTGACACATCCATAAAATATCATAGAGATGACTGAGAAGGTGCATGCGAAATACAACAGTGGGTGTCATGAACATGACAGGTGATTTATACTGAAAAATGCCATTATTGAAGAAATCTGACATTTGTGTTCATTGGCAAAATAGAAGTGTGTAAGGAGGTATCAGTGTTAAACACTGATATATCATGACTTCTTGGTGTGGAAAGACTAACACATTTTCCAGACCTAACAGAAGATCAGGACTGTAGCAAAGGCTTCAGTTTATGAAAAACTACAGTGCTGAGCAATGAAATGCAATGAAACACAGGACAAAACTAAACTTGTCTACACCAACAGGGGGCACTGAAGTCTCAGAGGTAGAACAAATGGAAAATAAAACCCAGTTGCTCCATTAACACGACTTATGTAACACAGCAAAATTAATGTATACATTTTGGGATTCTCAACATATTTGAAAATACAGAGAGTTTTGTAAATAATGCTTGCTATGTGTGTAACTGGGTGAACCCTGGGTAAGCACCAGGGATGGTGAGAATGACTTGGATACCTTTTTTGTGTATGTGTGAATGCATGCCAAGAAATTCAACAAAGTCACAAAAAATTTTTTATGCAATATTACTTCTCTCATAAAATTAACCCTGTTATTGGTTCCTGGAGATGACTGGAGGTTATCCAGTGCACACCAACAAAGTCATTCCCTTAAGAACACCCTGCCTCACCAACAAGCCAATGTTTGGACTCCTTTCCCTGAGACAAGTACTGAATGAGTTTCAGTCTTTGTGATTTGGGGAGCACTCTCAGGCTGATATTTTATTCCTGAAATGTCCACACTTCTTACAAGCTGAGGGTGATGTTGTCATCAGTCCTAGTATCCTCAGCAGATGCTGAAACCACTCATTGTGGTCTGGCTGAATTTGATTGGCAAGAGCAACAATATCCACCACATGTTCATCTGATAGGATGGCTAGCATATTCAGTAATCCTAACCTCATGCCAATGAAGTGTGTGACCTGCTTTCATGTTTGGGGAACTCATCTCTGGGGAAAAATCTGGGATAACTGGAGAATAACTTAATTCTAGGCTCAGCAAAAGGAGTGGAAATACATCTAGAAGGCCATGAGGTTAGCAGCCTGTCCAACTCCACTAGGGATAACCTTGGTCCACCAGTACCAGGCAGAACATTTCTGAAATATGTGGCACCACTTTTGGGTGCAGATGCCACTCTACTGGATGTATCCACTGTCTGGACAACATATCCTCCATACCATTGCACCATCTGGGCAGGTAAATACTTGACAGTCGCTATGGTGTCCAAGTGGATCAGGATGTTATGGTGCCTCAATACATATAGAAAGCACTTCAGAGCTAGCCAGGCTGACCTCGATTGTAGTAACTGGATGTGTTCCAACATCATATGCCCCATGTGCCTCACTGCACCTCACAGCTCCCTATCCAATGAGGCAGTGTCTTGCTGACTCTCCAAACTGCACCTAAGTATACCCCTTTCAAGAAAAAAGGTCTCACGTCTTTAGTAGTTTAGGGCTTGTGCGCCTTTCACCAAAATGATAACTTGGCTACACCATGGGTCTAACTACAAGCCAATGACCCACACTGAAAGTCCCTTAGTTCCAGTAGGCCTACAGCCAGTCAACAATCCCAACATCTTCAGCAGAATTCACATTCAGACATAGTGGTCCACTCATATTTTGTTGGAAAGCATTTTGATATATGTTATGGAGTGAAAGTACCACCATCTTCACTGAATCCGAATCTTCGCACCTATAAAGCGAGTGATTTGCCTCAGTGTTGGGGAGATCCTCTAACACAACCTGAAGGGGCTGGACACAACCTGAAGAGTAGGACCTTGCTGATAACTAGAGGGTAACTTCATGAAAAGTTCTACATTTACTTACTGCAAGATAAATTTGGGTTATCCTAAGAATAGTTTTATGATTATAACAAATTAAGTCTGGGATTATTGAAAATTGACTCCATTTATTTTTTGCAGCATAAATCCAGGATAACTGAAAGTCAACTCTACAGTTACTGTCCAATAAATCTGGTATAATAGAAGGATAACTGAATGCTTCCTACATGAATAATCTGGGGAAAAAAAATAAGAAGTATGATTACTCTTGGAGAAGTATGTGTCTGTGAGTTAGTGTTTGGGATTAATGAGGTTTAGCTTCAGGGGATGTTCCTGGCCACGATTCATGTGCTTTCATCTGTATCACTTTAAAATCACTAAATTCTTTTTTGTTTGTAATTAATACATTTTTAACACCTCTAAAGTACCTCTAGTTTTTTTTTTAATCTATCACATTAGTCAAAAAATATGAAGAATGGTAGAAAGCAGGCAAAAAACCTCCAGAGAAACAATATTTTACAGTTTGTAATATGTGAAGATACTTGAGGATAAAATCTCTGAATTTCTGCTTCATGCATTATGATTAAATAGTTAATTATCCAATTTTAAATAAACTCTTTACCAAAATAAATTAATTCTTCTTACTGTTTGTACAATTCTGTAGATATTAGAGTTCTTTCTGGGAAATAGAAATGCTGAGTCTCACTCATTACATTAGTTCTGTTTAGTGAGTTTTGCCTTTGGTAATTGTTTGCACATGTCTTGTGTAATTTGTCTTTTTTTTACCTTTACGCTTAGGACTTCAATTGCCTGTTTACTGTAATCCCTTTAATAAATGTCTGCAGATCCTCACAACCTGCTGAGTCTGCCATGTCACAGCCTGAAAGCTGAATAAAGACAGGCGGTCAGAAAATGGGTGTAAAACTAGATTTGAACCAGGAGGGCGAAAATAAGCACACTATCAAAAATCTGTTTTTATTCTGTACCTCATTTGTTCCTGAATGTTTGGAAACCACACCTGTGTTCACTTGGAATGTTTAGTTATTCAAATCAAGTTTATTTGTATAGCGCTTTTAACAATAAACATTGTCGCAAAGCAGCTTTACAGAATTTGAATGACTTAAAACATGAGCTAATTTTATCCCTAATCTATCCCCAATGAGCAAGCCTGTGGCAACGGTGGCAAGGAAAAACTCCCTCAGACGACATGAGGAAGAAACCTCGAGAGGAACCAGACTCAAAAGGGAACCCATCCTCATTTGGGCAACAACAGAGAGCCTGACTATAATATTAACAGTTTTAACAGGTATAACCCTCAACTGTCCTCATAGGGCCGTCCTTCACAGGAGCGGTGTGATAAAACTCCGACCAGACACAGGGCACCAGGATGGATCAAGCAGGTCCAAGGGGCAGAAGAGGCCAGCATCTCAATCCCAGGATCAACATGTAACTCAGAGGGACAGATTGGGGGGGAAGAGAGAGAGAGAGAAAGAAAACACAGGTTGTTAGGTATGCCCTAAAAATGACACAAGTATTAAATCTGTGTGGTAGACTCGCAGAGACGAGAGTCTTTACATCAGGCATAACACACAACAATGGCATGTTAATATGGTAAAAAATATCATGACCTGCTCTGGCTGGATGCTTGATTGGGTGATGGGAGCACACTCCTCAGCAATGATGAGATGCAGATGGGACCCTTAGGGCTGGCCAAGACAATTCAGTTACATTTCACTGGGTCTGGGACATGCGACAGAATGTCTGACGGCTGATTCCCTGCAGGCTACGATAGCCAGTCGAGGTCTCCACCCTCTCCTCCAAAAGATTTCCTGTTAACTCCATGTAACTCAGAGGGACAGATTTGGGGTGGGGGGAGGGAAAGAAAACACAGGTTGTTAGGTATCCCCAATGTCACCTGAATAAGTAGGAGCAGTATACATATTGCACCGAGTACAAGCAGGGACTCCGGCAACTAACTATGACAGCATAACTAAAAGGAGAGAGTCAGAAGGCAACACAGGCATGAGGGAGCCACGGGACATAAAGCAGCCAGCCACTACACCGTCAACAAACTCGAGTGAGCAAGCGAGTGGGGACTGACAGTATCCGTACATATCAGTTTACCAAAACACTCTATGTCTGAGGACCCTCCAGATCTACTCCTTTACCTCATAAACACCATTAACAAAAGGCTTGACTAAACAGATATGTTTTCAGCCTAGACTTAAATGCTGAGACTGTGTCTGATTCCTGAACACTACTTGGAAGGCTGTTCCATAACTGTGGGGCTTTGTAAGAAAAGGCTCTGCCCCCGATGTAGCCTTCACTATACGAGGTACCAGCAGATAGCCTGCACCTTTTGATCTAAGTAGGCGCGGCGGGTCATAAAGGAGCAGAAGTTCACTCAGGTACTGTGGTGCGAGACCATTTAGTGCTTTAAAGGTCAATAGTAGTATTTTATAATCAATACGAAATTTGATTGGGAGCCAATGCAGTGTGGATAAGACAGGCGTGATGTGGTCATATTTTCTAGTTCTAGTAAGGACTCTTGCTGCTGCATTTTGAACTAACTGGAGCTTGTTTATGCACTTATTGGAACATCCAGACAGTAAGGCATTACAATAATCCAACCTGGAGGTAACGAAAGCATGGACTAATTTTTCTGCATCATGCAATGACATTAAATTTCTTATCTTTGCAATATTTCTGAGATGAAAGAAAGCTATCCGGGTGATGTTATCAATGTGAGTTTCAAATGAAAGACTGCGGTCAATAATCACTCCGAGGTCTTTTACTGCTGCACGTGAAGAAACAGAAAGGCCATCCAGAGTCACTGTGTAATCAGAAAACTTACCCCTAGCTGCATGTGGTCCCAGCACAAGTACTTCAGTCTTGTCAGAGTTAAGCAGAAGGAAATTAAAAAGCATCCAGTGTCTAATGTCTTTAACACATTCCTCAATTCTATTAAGCTGGTGTCTCTCATCAGGTTTTGCAGAGACATACAACTGTGTGTCATCAGCATAACAGTGGAAACTAATACAATGTTTACGAATAATATCGCCCAGAGGTAACATATATAGAGAAAAAAGCAGTGGACCCAAGACAGAACCTTGTGGAACACCAAACTTTACCTCGGTACGTCTAGAAATATCACCATTTATATCAACATACTGATAATGATCAGTTAGATAAGACCTGAGCCAGGAGAGGGCCATTCCCTTAAGTCCCACAACATTTTCTACTCTATCCAGAAGAATGGAATGATCAATGGTATCAAATGCTGCACTAAGGTCAAGCAACACAAGTAGCGAGACACAGCCCTGATCAGACGCCAACAGTAGGTCGTTTACTACTTTAACCAGTGCTGTCTCTGTGCTATGATGAGGTCTAAATCCTGACTGATACATTTCATGGATGTTATTCCTATGTAAATATGAGCATAACTGCTGTGCCACAGCTTTTTCAAGGATCTTGGCGATAAAGGGGAGGTTTGATATTGGCCGATAATTGGACAGCTGACAGGGATCAAGGTCAGGTTTTTTAATCAGGGGTTTGATAACTGCTAGTTTAAAGGATTTGGGTACATAGCCAATCATAAGAGAAGAATTTATTATTTTTAGAAGCGGTTCAATTACTCCAGGCATTATCTGTTTGAATAGATGTGTCGGTAAGGGATCTAGTACGCAAGTTGAGGCTTTTGATGTAGAGATTAATGAAAGTAATTCAGTTTCTTTTAGGGGAGTAAAACATTCTAACTGATGATCTGATACAGTTATATTGTTAACTACAAGGTCACTTTCATTGTCTAACCTCAAATTAGTAGTTTGAATTTTTTGTCGGATATTCTCAATTTTGTCATTAAAAAAATTAATGAAGTCGTTGCTACTACATACTGCAGGTGTGCATGTGTTGATAGTGGACTTATTCCTGGTTAATTTTGCTACAGTATTAAATAGGAATCTAGGATTATTTTTGTTATCTTCTATTAGGGAGGAGAAATATGTTGATCTCGCAGCACTAAGAGCTTTTCTATACTTCAGGAAGCTCTCCTTCCAAGCTAATTTGAACACTATCAATTTTGTTTGACGCCATTTACGTTACAATTTTCGAGTGGTCTGTTTTAATGTGCGAGTGTCATCATTATACCAGGGTGCTAATTTTTTGTCTCTGACCATTTTCTTTTTTAGAGGAGCTACATTATCTAAAGTATGGCGGAATGTTGACTCTAAGCATTCAGTTGCCTGATCAAGTTCTGCAGGGGCTGACAGTGACCCAATCAAAGTTGACAGCTCTGAGAGATCATTTATAAAGCTCTGTGCAGTAGTTGACGTGAAAGTATGTTTAATACAGTAGCATGGTGAGGTGCATATATTACTCAGACATATTTTGAATGAGATGAGACAATGATCTGAGATAACTTCAGACTGTGGAAGTATGACTATATTGTCTACGTTTAATCTGAATGTTAGTATTAGATCAAGGGTGTGACCACCATTAGGTCCTATGACATTCTGCTTAATCCCAACTGAATCTAAGATGGACACAAACGCTGTTTTTAAAGGGTCTTCTGGGTTATCGAAGTGAATATTAAAATCTCCGACAACTAAAGCTTTGTCTAAGGAAATAACCAGATCTGAGATAAAATCTGCAAATTCAGAAAGAAACTCAGAATATGGCCCCGGGGCCTGTAAATAATAAACAATGGAATTAACTGGGTAGACTTATTTTTCGAGGCTACATACATTATATGAGTATGAAGAACTTCAAATGTATTAAATTTATAACCAGGTTTTTGTGTTACACCTAGATAATCGTTATAAATAACCGCGACGCCTCCTCCTTTGCCAGTTAGACGAGGCTGGTGTATATAACTGTATCTAAGAGGACTTGCTTCATTTAATGCTATATATTCATTTGGCTTAATCCATGTTTCTGTTAAACACAGTACATTAAACTCCTGATCAGTAATGAGTTCATTAACCATTAGCACTTTAGATGTAAGAGATCTAATATTTAATAGCCCCACCTTTAGATCAAAGGTGCTGGCAGCAGCTGTACAGTCAGTATGATCTAATTTTATATTGATTAGGTTACTGGAACAAACTCTCTGAAAATTTCTACCTTTTTGTTGAGCTCGGGGAACAGACACAGTCTCGATGTAGTGGACCCTGAGTGACGACTCTGTGCAGCTAGCAGACAGTCGGTTTAGCCTGTTTGTCTGCTCCCTGGCCTTGGCTCTGGATTGTCAGAAATTAACTAGGCCTGTTCTGAGACTATGACCTATGCTGCAGGAAATGAGAGCAGCACCTTCCCGAGTGGGATGGATACCGTCCCGCCCTAACAGGCCAGCAGTGCCCTCAAAATTAGCCCAATTATCTATAAAGCCCACACTGTTTTCAGAGCACCACCTGGACAGCCAGCAGTTCAGCGACCATAACCTGCTGTAAGCTACATCGCCACGCCGCATTGGGATGGGGCCAGAGTATACTACAGCATCGGACATCGCCTTCGTTAATTTAAACACCTCTACAAAGTTACTCTTAGTAACCTCAGACTGACAAAGGCGTATATCATTAGCTCCTGCATGGATAACTATCTTTGAGAACCTGTGCTTGCCTAGGACCCTAAGATTACCTGCTATGTCCGGCACCCTGGCTCCCGGTATACACCTGACTAAAGCTGCTGGTGCCCCTAAAGGCTGAGCTAATTTCACGTGCCGTATGATAGAGTCCCCTATAACCAGAGCTCTTTCAGGTTTCTCAGTGGGTGCATCACTAAGGAGAGCAAACCTGTTCGACACGTGACGCGGAGAGGAGTGGTGCTCCCGTGGGCGAGCCTCAGCGGTAGCTTTGGCTCTACGCTTATGCCGCCGAGCCGTCACCCATTCGCCCCGCTGTAAGGGCTCTAATACCGGAGTTGGGGGATTACTAACTCCACCTAGGGCGTCCAGATTTTCCTTACAGAAACTACACTGTTCTCACGCTCACTAACCTGCTCTAAAGCCTGGACACGCGCTTCTAGCACTGTAATCTTCTCCGTCAGAGAGCTAACTAATCTGCACTTATCACAAGTAAAGCTAATAAAGCTATCGCTAGTGATGGAGGAAGAATGACTAAACATCCTGCACTCAGCACACTGAACAGGCTGAAGGTGTGCCATGATGAAAAGATTCACGTACCTTAAATGAAGATCTGTTGATATTAAAGCAGATCAGATGTGGATGGCCTCCGCTTGTGGTCTTTACACAGGAGGAGAGAAAAAGAAAGCTTCCGGTCTCGGCGTTCTTCCGAAAAAATAAAGAGAAAAAAACGGGGGAAAAAAACGGAAAAAGGAAAGTGAAAAGTACAAAAATGAAAGCGACAGTACAATAAAAATGAAGAGGATACTGGAAATTTATTTGTAGAAAAAAAGTTAAAAAAGGATTAGTAAAAGTTAGTAAAAGTTATTCACACTGCTTCACTCTTCTAATCATTTAGTCATTAGAGAGTTAATAAATCCAAATATAATTGCTTTCACCTTGGGGAGAGTCAAAAAAATCACTGTTCTTGTAAGAAAGCAGCATGACATTGCCAAAATTTTTCAAATTGCTGCAATGACATGCAGTAATGTGCAAAAGTCTTAGGCCCCCTATTTTTTTCATACAAACTTTGTTATAGATTTCTATTTTATGACTTTTACATTATCGAGTCAGTACAAAAACATTTTAGAGTTCCAAACATCCGTTGTCCAGCACAAAATTAAATGTTACAGGAAAAAAAAATGTATCTGAGCAGAATAAGAGGCCACTTTTCAGATTAAAAAAGAAAACATCATGAAGACTACCGGGTTTTGTTGAAAAATTAAGAAGCAAGTGTGACAAAGTGTGGCTGTTTCTGCAAAATGCTCAGTAAAACCTATAGCTCATTTCCTTATAAAATGGCGCTAATTGTACCCGAGATTTATTTTTTTAAAGCAAAGGGTCGTCTCACGCCAAATATTGACTTTGTTTCATTTATTATGGCTTACTGCTGTTTATAGTATTTTTTTAAATGTTGAAAAATCTCATTTCATTATTTTTAAGCTGTTTTTGGTCTATAGCATTTCGTTACATGTGCCTACAACTTTTGCACAGTACTGTATGTTTTAAACATACCCTTGTAACACATTGTTCATTGTTAAATACTGATTAGGGATGCATCAATACTGATACTGGTCCCAAGGTTTGGTTCAGTACTCTTGAATAATGCTCCAACACCAATATCTGATACTAAGTGATGTTGTCATGATCAAGCGTATACCCAGTGTATGTTGTCATGCTAGAGAACAGACAACATGAAGGCTCCAAGCTGACCATTAGCTAGTTAATGTGCTTCATTTAAAATCAACTCGCTAATGTTATACAGAACAGGTTTGAAATGCAGAAAGCACATGTGTGCTTTTCATAGCTGCTATTTAAACTAGGGAAATACAAATAGAGTTAAATAAAACTGATTGATTAATAATATGTAGGTTACTAATTTCAGTATCAGTAGTGACAAGTACTAAAAAAAAAGCTAGCAAACTAGTTAGGTTATATATGTTGTGAATTCTGAATGAGACACTGCCGAAGTTTTTGTTCAGTTAAAACGCTGACTAGTGAGAACAGCTACAGATAACCATGTTGTACTTTTGGGAGTTAGGTAATTAGGGTGTGATAGTGTGATGTGTGATGAAGCGGAGTTAGCTACCACCCAAAGTAGATTATTTTTCCTGCAAAAGCACGTCCCAGAGCATTTTATTCCTCTTAACACTACAATTTAATAATTATAAATATTTATTACAACCCCAATTCCAAAAAAGTTGGGACAAAGTACAAATTGTAAATAAAAACGGAATGCAGTAATTTACAAAGCTCAAAAACTGATATTGTATTCACAGTAGAACATAGACAACATATCAAATGTCGAAAGTGAGACATTTTGAAATTTCATGCCAAATATTGGCTCATTTGAAATTTCATGACAGCAACACATCTCAAAAAAGTTGGGACAGGGGCAATAAGAGGCTGGAAAAGTTAAAGGTACAAAAAAGGAACAGCTGGAGGACCAAATTGCAACTCATTAGGTCAATTGACAATAGGCCATTAACATGACTGGATATAAAAAGAGCATCTTGGAGTGGCAGCGGCTCTCAGAAGTAAAGATGGGAAGAGGATCTCCAATCCCCCTAATTCTGCACCGACAAATAGTGGAGAAATATCAGAAAGGAGTTCGACAGTGTAAAATTGCAAAGAGTTTGAACATATCATCTACAGTGCATAATATCATCAAAAGATTCAGAGAATCTGGAAGAATCTCTGTGCGTAAGGGTCAAGGCCGGAAAACCATACTGGGTGCCCGTGATCTTCGGGCCCTTAGACGGCACTGCATCACATACAGGCATGCTTCTGTATTGGAAATCACGAAATGGGCTCAGGAATATTTCCAGAGAACATTATCTGTGAACACAATTCACCGTGCCATCCGCCGTTGCCAGCTAAAACTCTATAGTTCAAAGAAGAAGCCGTATCTAAACATGATCCAGAAACGCAGATGTCTTCTCTGGGCCAAGGCTCATTTAAAATGGACTGTGGCAAAGTGGAAAACTGTTCTGTGGTCAGACGAATCAAAATTTGAAGTTCTTTATGGAAATCAGGGACGCCGTGTCATTCGGACTAAAGAGGAGAAGGACGACCTAAGTTGTTATCAGCGCTCAGTTCAGAAGCCTGCATCCCTGATGGTATGGGGTTGCATTAGTGCGTGTGGCATGGGCAGCTTACACATCTGGAAAGACACTATCAATGCTGAAAGGTATATTCAGGTTCTAGAGCAACATATGCTCCCATCCAGATGACGTCTCTTTCAGAGAAGACCTTGCATTTTCCAACATGACAATGCCAAACCACATACTGCATCAATTACAGCATCATGGCTGCGTAGAAGAAGGGTCCGGGTACTGAACTGGCCAGCCTGCAGTCCAGATCTTTCGCCCATAGAAAACATTTGGCGCATCATAAAACAGAAGATACAACAAAAAAGACCTAAGACGGTTGAGCAACTAGAATCCTACATTAGACAAGAATGGGTTAACATTCCTATCCCTAAACTTGAGCAACTTGTCTCCTCAGTCCCCAGACATTTACAGACTGTTGTAAAGAGAAAAGGGGTTGTCTCACAGTGGCAAACATGGCCTTGTCCCAAATTTTTTTGAGATGTGCTGTTGTCATGAAATTTAAAATCACCTGATATTTCTCTTTAAATGATACATTTTCTCAGTTTAAACATTTGATATGTCATCTATGTTCTATTCTGAATAAAATATGGAATTTTAAAACTTCCACATCATTGCATTCCGTTTTTATTTACAATTTGTACTTTGTCCCAACTTTTTTGGAATCGGGGTTGTGATTAAAGAATGTACCATTGTACATTTGTAGCTACATTTAAAGTTGTAATAGTTCCTATTATCACTTACCTGACAGCAGCTGTAAACAGTCATTCTATCACCAGCAATGGAACAAGCACTGACAGTGGAGTGTAAATGGCTCTCCCTTTTAGTTATGCTGTCACAGTTAGTCTTGCTGGAGTCCCCTCTTGCACTCAGCACAAAATGTATACTGTTCTTAACCATTAGGTGACACTGGGCATACCTAACAACCTGTTAGGACACAGTTATAGACGCGAGTTATTTATAATCATGCTATCTGTTATCACCCAGATGAGGATGGGTTCCCTTTTGAGTCTGATTCATCCCAGGGTTTCTTCCTCATGTCGTCTGAGGGAGGTTTTTCCTTGCCACCGTCACCACAGGCTTGCTCATCAGGGATAAATACATTTATTAGGGATAAAATTAGCTCATATGTTTAAAGTCTATCATTTTCTATAAAGCTACTTTGCGACAATGTCTGTTGTTAAAAGCACTATACAAATAAACTTGACTTGACTTGGAGACTTCTTATACAAAACTTCACCACATCAACAGTTACACATATTTTTCTTTGTTAATTAACATTTATTAAATTTGTTATTACTTTTATAATATGTGACATGTCCGCTGTACAAGTCCTTGTGACTGAGCTGCTGCTTTTGAAATGATAAGGTATTAGAACGAGTGCATTAATAACCCCTTCGGACAGAAGGAAAAATGCTATGGGACGTCATGTGTACAACTGTACACATTATGTCTGAAGGGGATATAAACCTGTGACTTGCAGCTACACTACTGTCAGATCTGTTGTTCTGACAAATCAGATATGAGAATTCAACAGCATTGGAGCATAATGTTAGTTAATTATTATATACAGTGTGAACTACCTGTTCATATCAATAGAGCTGTACTTATTGAGACCTGTCCTTTTAATATCAGTCCTTGGAGATGTTACACCCTTCCACTCCCCTCCCCCCTCACATTTTCCCTCCCCCACCCTTCTATATTTCACTGTTTTCACAGCATGATGAAGCTCCATGTAATTTGAGCATTTGTAATCCATATCCATTATGGCTGTATATCATTTACCTGTTTTTTCCCTCCAGCACAGAGCAACAGATGAGCTGAAGATCTACAGATTACACTGAGATGACAATAAAACAGGACTGAAGTACAATTACACATCATGGGAAATTGCTGTAGATGCCTGTTCCAGGTTCTGGAAGTGTTGCTCTTTTATACATCACCCATAATGCTTTGTTTTACAGGTTTAATGACAGCACTGTTCTGCTGATGCAGTGATAAAAAGACTCAGGTGAACTTAATGCTCCCTGACTACTTTATTCTCCCACTTACAGTTTATAAGAACACGCTGGTGCATTCTGGGATACTGCACTGGATAAGCTAGTCGATCTTCTTACATCTTTTTTCCCCACCCCTATCAGGTCGACGTAGACAGATTGAGCCAGTAGGGCCTTGCTCAGGGGCCCAATAGCAGTAACTTGGTAGCGCTGGGGCTTGAATCCACGACCCTCCGATCAGTGACCCAGAGCTTTAACCCACTGAGCTGCCACTGTCCCACTGGATAAGCTAGTCAATAATGTTTAGGAACTGAGATTTGAGGAGTCAAGTTGGATGAAAACACACTCATCATTTATTCTTAACACTTATTCTTTGTTTCCTGAACTAAACTTTTCCCAATACAGTTTTCATATTCACATGAAAAACAAACACACGAGCAACTGTGGCACTTACCTCCACGTAGAGAATGGGAAAAATGCCGATTTTATCTCCCAGCATGCCTTCTGCCCAGTTTTCGTCCACTCGGCGAATCACTGTGAGAATCTCATCCTGGAGGAAGAAAAATTCTTCAATATGTTAATTTATGTGGCTATAATACATATAATAGAGTAAATACATCCAGGGCTGTATTCTGAGTTAAGAACAGGCAGACTGTTCACATCAGTATTCAGAACTCAGACATAACACTGGACCTGTAAATGGCACACTGTTACCAAGTGGAGATGAACATAAGGAAAAGTCCGTACTGTGGCATCATTTGCTTATAAATGTTAATAAATAAATGCAGTGTATGTTAATATTTAAACAACCAAACGTATGACATTGGTATGGAAGTTTTTCTGCAGAGGTCCAAGCACATAGTCTTTACCAAGTCACACAGAATGATAAAGGGGTCATAGATGAACATACTGATCAGGTTTATTGACAGAAGCTCAATGTTAACTCTGTGAAATGCCTGCTGGAAGCTGACTGGCTGAAATAAGCTGGTTACAAAGTTTCAGCTCAATCAGACAAATGGTTCCTCAGAAATATATATTTGAATATAACCCCGCCCTTATGACTGACCACGCCCCAAACTTAGTACATGGCCTCAGAATCTAGTCATGAAGAAGGTTTGTGAATATAGACCATATATGACTATAATTATAATAAATCAATCCCATGATACAAGAGTCTCAAACAGTCATAATGCATTACAACTTATCAAGCCTTCTTATAACTGCTCACAATGATTCATAAAACCCCAATAAAGTGTCCTTATTCCTTAATGCCACCAATATCTGCTGTTTCACCATCAGCGCAGCCTGAACGCAACTATGACAGATTTTATACTGAACAAATTAGAAATCCTTATAAACGTGGAATAAAATATTTAACGGTTATTCCACAAAATCGAGTCGTACATGAGCTGATAGCCAATGAGGCAAGTTGCGCTGAGTCGGCTATAAGCCATGTACGACAAGATTGAGTGGAGTAACTGTTTTATTCTATCCACATTCACTGGATTTTGATAAACAGATTTTGATAAACATTTTTATTTTTTGCCAATTCGATAAATAAAAACTATACAAAACGTCCAACAAAATAATTTCCACTTAGAATGTAAACAAACAGGTGAAATGACAGTAGCAATTTGTGAAAAATATGATAAGAATAATTCTTAAAAACTAAAAAAGATACATTCTTACCATCAAATACTTTTGTTCCATATTTTGTTGCTTTTTTATTTTTTGGTGTTTTATTTTCGAGTAGAGTTTTTATTTTGTCCTCGGTTGGTTCAGCAACATGCTCTGCCATTTTGTTTTTCTCTACTCACGGTATATTAGCTGATAGCCTAGTAGTGGAGTAGCCAATCAGAGAGCACAACTGCTCATATCCAGTGAATGTGGATAGAATAATGTTCATTATACTATAATGTAGTGCATTTGCTCTTGTTCTGCCTGATAATGTGTGTCTAGCAGATATTTATTAGCATCTGTTCATTATGTATTGCATTGGACAGAAGAGCAAATTTCAACTGAAAAGAGTAAAAAATAAAAATAAATACACATTTGATAAACCTTCATAAAATCATAAGCCTTTTATCACAAACAATCCAAGCTAAACTTCCATTTTTTACTTTCATTTATATAAAATTTATGACAGTGAGTCAGACGTCCTGTTGAAAAAGACCTAAAGCAGTGCATGTGTAGCTTATACAGCTGAGATGTGTGTGTGTGTGTGTGTGTGTGTGTGTGTGTGTGTGTGTGTGCGTGTGCCTGCGCGCTTGCATATATAAACCGAGCCAAACAGATGGCAGGAAACAAGATTTGATTTGATCCAAGAGCACACACACTCTTGATCCAAGTGTGTGTGTGTGTGTTCTTTTCACACACACACCTGCACTAAGAGGCAAACACTCTGTCTGTGAGTTAATCAATCATCCCTCTTCTTTTCTCCTCTTTTTCTCCATTTCCTTTGCTCATCTGCTCCAAAGTGACTCAGAACACAGTCACTTCATTCTCACAGGGGAAGCTGAGTCTTGTGGATATAGAATCCATTTAATACTAGTGAATATTAAACTCACTGAAATAGTGGACACTTATCTACTGTTCATGCTTTAATGTTTCCATCACTTCAACCAGTTCTCTCTTTCACCAGTTTAATCAGCGGTGTATCCGTGACTCCACTCTGTGGGCCGTATTCAGACAATTCACTACACAGGGAAAGTTACGTGTTCAGAGTTGGGTTATGCACATGCTTCCGTTGAATTTTCTGGCTTTCCCATTCAGATTATACAAATCATCCTCGTGAAATTCACACCTCTGAGGTTGCCAGATTTATGGAGTACAAGCATCCGAAATTTGGTTTTTTAACAGTATCTAGACCACTGCCTTGAAACACAAACACAGCCCTTAAAGCCTAACATAATTCAGGGAGAGAAAATACATACTGAAGAAGGAAACTGCATTTCTTTTTTCTTTGGTGTCAAATGTAATGTATTGTAACATAAGCACAAGAGACTATTTAAGAATGAAAATGATCCAGCACTTGATTACATCATGCTACAACAGTTACTTGTACGGACAACTCAGTGTAGACACGAGATACTAAACTGAGTGTGGCCAAGTGACAGCTTGTGAATGGAGGGCGGGGTCGGGGAAGGTAAATGGCCAAGTCATTACACCTGCTGTCAATTAGTATGTGGGTGTTTTGTTTGTTGTAGGGACGGAGCATAAAAGGAGGGGGAGTGCAGAGAAGAGCTGGCTCCCGACCACGACGCATGTGTGTGTGTAGTGTATGACTGTGAGTGATAGCGTGACTGAGTAAGGCTGAAAAGTAAAATAAGTACAATAAAGAGGTTGTGTGTGACCATCAACTCTCGCCTGCCGTGCTTCTGTGCTCCACCCACATCAGGAACTACTACAGTGGTGCTGAAACCCAGGACGCGCAGAAGGGAACCACCCCATGGAGTCCTCCCCATTCAAAGAGCTCATCCTTGCCCTTGCTACCACCCAGCAGAACCAGCATCAAGCGCTGATCACCCTCCGAAAGGAACAGGAGCAACGTTTTGAAGCCTTGATGCTGGCCCAACAAGAAGATCGCCAGGCGTTCCGGCATCTGCTTGCGTTAGCAGGAGCGTCGACAATCACTGCAGCCGGCAGCCTCATGAAGATGGGGCTGCAGGATGATCCGGAAGTGTTCCTCGCCCTCTTCAAACAGGCAGCCGATGAGTGAGGGTGGCCGGTGGAGCAGTACATGGCGCGCCTCCTCCCGCTCCTGACTGGCGAGGCGCAGCTCGCAGCATAGCAGCTCCCTGCTGACAGCCGACTGGTGTATGCTGACCTGAAGAAAGCCATCCTGCAGCAGGTCAGCTGCTCCCCGGAACAACATTGCCAGCGCTTTCGGACGCTGGCATTGGAGGAGGTTGGCCAGCCGTTTGCATTCGGCCAGCAACTCCGGGATGCCTACCGACAGTGGCTGAGGGCAGAAGATCGTGACGCCGATGAGATCATCGATCTGGTGGCACTGGAACAGTTCATCTCTCGACTTCCAGAAGGAATGGTGGAATGGATATTGTATAATGAGATATTGTAGAGAGGCACTGCTTCCGGATATCGCGTTGCATAGTCCACCAGAACTAAAATAAAGCGATATCCACGTGCTGACCGATCTAATGGCCCGGCGAGATCCATCCCAATTCGCTCAAATGGGGTCTTGATTAGAGGAAGAGGGCACAAAGGCACTTTTGGAGTGGCCGAGGGATTTACTAATTGGCATTCACGGCACGCTGCACACCACCAATGGACATCCCCATGAATCCCTGGCCAATAGAACTGGGCCATTATTCGGGATAGAGTTTTGTCCTGCCCCAAGTGTCCAGCCATGGGATTAAAGTGAGCTGCATGGAATACGAGTTCCCTGTGGCTCTTTGGGATTAATAATTGAGTTATCTGTTCTCCCGTTTGAGTGTCCTGCATCACTCGATACAGCCCATCCTTAATAATAGCGAAATAAGAGAAGGCCGGTGTCGCGCTTGGCTGGAGAGTTTGATCATCGATTACTCTCACTTGGTCAAACGCATGCCATAGAGTCTCGTCTCGCAACTGCTCTAATGGGAAATCCCCAAGGGAATCCCCGAGAGAGGGAGGAGGGGCAGGGTGCTCCTCACTCCTCGTATCACTCTGACATGGTGCTGATGTAGACGGCTCTGCGACAGCTTCCCCAGTCAATGCCACACTGGGATCTTCCCGTGACGTATTTATGCAGGACCCACCTCGCATTATGTGTTCTATCATTTCTTTAAACCCTGGCCAATCAGTTCCCAAAATCAATAAGTGGGTGAGAGGAGGGACCTTCACCTAGCAAAAATGAAATCCAGTACATTCTTGACCTGCACACAACACTCCACACCCTCACACACCTAACCCAGGAGAATTTGCAGCAGGCACAAGAACGTCAGAGCCAACTGTATGACAGGGGCACGCGCCTTAGAGAGTTTGCGCCGGGAGACAAAGTGCTCGTATTATTGCCCACATCGAGTTCTAAATTAATCGCTAAGTGGCAAGGGCCCTTCGAGGTCACATGGCAAATTGGGGACGTCAACTATGAAGTGAGGCAAACAGATAGGGGCGGAACATTGCAAGTTTACCACCTCAACCTTTTAAAATGCTGGAATGAAGGGGTCCCCATGGAGTTGGTAGTCCTGGAAAAGGTGGAGCTGGGGCCGGAGGTAAAAAGGATAACATCTCAAACCACTCTTGTCCCTTGTGGAGACCACCTCTCACCGACCCAACTCATGGAAGTAGCCAAGTTGCAAAAGGAATTATTATGACAAGGAAGGGGCAAGAACATGTTGGAAACAACATGTTCTTGCCCCTTCCTTGTCATACCCACCTCATGGAACACCACATCAAAATGCCCCCGGGGGTGGTAGTGCATAGCCACCCTTACCGCTTGCCTGAACACAAGAAAAAGGTAGTTAGGGATGAACTCAAGGCCATGCTCGAAATGGGCATAATTGAGGAGTCCCACAGTGACTGGAGCAGCCCAGTGGTCCTGGTTCCCAAGACCGACGGGTCAATTCGGTTCTGTGTGGACTATAGAAAAGTCAACACGGTGTCTAAATTCAACGCATACCCAATGCCTCACACTGATGAGTTGCTTGATCGGTTAGGTGCTGCTCGCTTTTATTCAACACTGGATCTAACAAAGGGATATTGGCAGATCCCCTTGACTCCTCTATTTCAAGAGAAAACGGCCTTTTCCCACACCATTTGGATTATGCCAATTTGTCACGCTCCTTTTTGGGTTATTTGGGGTGCCCGCTACGTTCCAGCGGCTTATGGACAGGGTCCTCCGCCCTCATGCTGCCTACGCGCCTGCATATCTAGATGATATAATAATCTACAGCTCTTGGCTGCGGCACTTGGAACACCTGAGGGCCGTTCTAAAGTTGCTGAGGCATGCGGGCCTCACAGCTAACCTGAAAAAGTGCGCAATTGAGCAGGTGAAAGTACGATATCTGGGGTTCCACTTGGGTCATGGGCAGGTGCATCCCCAAATTAACAAGACTGCAGCGATTGCGGCCTGCCCGAGGCCCAAGACCAAAAAGGTGGTGAGACGGTTCCTGGGGCTGGCTGGCTATTATCCTAGGTTTATACCTAATTATTCGGATGTCATCAGCCCGCTAACCGATCTCACTAAAAAGGGGGCTCCAGATCTGGTCCAGTGGACAGAGCAGTGCCAACAGGCTTTCTCTGAGGTAAAAGCTGCACTGTGTGGGGGGCCACTTTTGCACTCCCCTGACTTCTCTCTCCCCTTTATTTTGCAGACTGACGCATCAGACAGAGGGCTGGGGGCCATTTTGTCCCAGAGGGTGGAGGGTGAGGAGCGCCCTGTGCTGTACATCAGCCGGAAACTCTCGATGCATGAAAGCAGGTACAGCACCATCGAAAAAGAGTATCTTGCCATCAAGTGGGCGGTCCTCGCCCTCCGATACTACCTGCTGGGGCGCCCTTTCACTCTCTGTTTGGACAACGCATCCCTCCAGTGGCTCCACCACATGAAGGATGCCAATGCGCAGATCACCCATTGGCATCTCACCCTCCAGCCATTTAAGTTCGAGGTGGTCCACAGGCTGGGGGCGCAGATGGTGGTGGCAGACTTCCTGTCCTGTCGGGGGGGGAGTCAGCTTCAGGCCGGATGGCTCTCCGGCCTGAGTTGGACGGTGGGGGTACGTGGCAGTGGGGGCGTGGCCAAGTGGCAGTTTGTGAATGGAAAGCAGGGTCGGGGAATGTAAGTGGCCAAGTCATTACACCTGCTGTCAATTAGTGTGTGTGTGTGTGTGTGTGTTTTGTTTGTTGCAGGGATGGAGCATAAAGGAGGGGGAGAGCAAAGAAGAGCTGGCTCCCGACCACAATGCATGTGTGCATGTAGTGTGTGACAGTGTAAGTGATAGTGTGACTGGGTAAGGCTGAAAAGCTAAAATAAGTACAATAAAGAGGTTGTGTGTGACCATCAACTCTCACCTGCTGTGCTCCACCCACATCAGGAGCTACTACACTGAGGTCATGAGCTCATAATGTGTCTGCCATTCAGAGTTGCTGAACTTTTAATTCGATACATTCTTCTCTAAAGACAACATACGGATGGTTTAAATGATAAGCTAACCTAGCTACATCCACAACTCACTTTAATAAGTGGCAGTCATAATATTATCCATAAAAAAGTGTCTGATTATGATGCTGTCTTCTTTAGAACTAGCTAAAGCCCTAAAACAGTTAGCCCCAGATAAAGCCCCAGGACCAGATGCCATCCCTAGTGAGGTCCTCAAGGCTGGAGATGAACCCCTGCTCAGACAGCTACACTCCCTACTTACCACCATCTGGGAGGAAGAACGGGTCCCACAAGGCTTTAGAGATGGAGACATTGTCACACTCTTCAAGAAACAATGCTGTTTTACATGTGGAAATTACAGGGGAATAATGCTCCAATCTGTTGTTGGTAAACTCTATGCCCAGGTAATCCTCAACAGAATATGGCCTCATGTTGAGAAGCACCTCCCTGAAGCACAATTCAGCTTTCGAGGCAGAAGATCCATGAATGATGTGTTTGCCCTACATCAACTTCTAGAAAAAAGCAAAGCGCAACATCGTGAACTTCACATAATCTTTCTGGATCTCGTCAAGGCCTTTGACATGGTGAACAGACTACTTATGTGGGGCCTCCTCTGGAAGATCGGTATCCCCAACAAGGTAGTCAACATCATCCAAAGCTTTCATGATGGCAAGAACACAAGGGTTTCAATCAATGGAGAGTACACAGAACCATTTGAAGTGACTGCTGGCCTCTGGCAAGGCTGTATATTAGCTCCAATCTTGTTCATTCTGTTCTTCACCTATGTGCTCAGGCATGCTTTCAAAGACCAGCCAAACTTTGGTGTCAAAGTGAAACACCAACAAGATGGGAAACTTTTCAATGCTAGATGCCTGAAGAACAAGTCTGTACCCACGACAACCCTAGGCATATTCCTATATGCTGATGATGCCTTATGTGCTACCGATAAAGTCAAAGATCTCCAAGCCACCACACACTCACTGAACACTGCGTGCTCTAGTTGGGGCTTGACGATCAGCAAGGATAAAACAGAAGTCCTCCACCAGAACTGTGATGACCCCCCCTCCTATCATGTTGGATGATTACCATCTTAAGCGGGTTCACATACCTTGGTGGTGTAATGCCTGATGATGCCTCACTGGACCATGAAATCAGTAGGAGGATATCTTGTGCTGCAGCAGCCTACAAATCCCTTGATTCAAGGTGCTGGAAATGATCGGGACTCTCCATAACAACAAAGCTTGCAGTATACAAAGCTGTTGTCCTCCCTACTCTCTTATATGGCAGCGAAACCTGGGCCACTCTAGCTAATCACATCCACGGACTAGAAGTGTTTCACCAACAGTCCCTGCGTCGCATCATGAACATCAACTGGTGGCAACATATCACCAACCAAGAGGTACTGTCAAGAGCCAATTCAACAATTGTGGAGACAATGCTGAGAATAAATCGTTTAAGGTGGTTAGGCCATGTATCAAGGATGGAAGAGGACCGCATCCCAAAACAACTTTTGTTTGGAGAACTAAAGAATGGCACCAGGGAGCGTAGATGGCCAAAAAAAAGATGGAAAGATTGTGCAAAAGACGATCTGAAGCTATTTGCCAACAGTACAACCTGGTATGAAGAGACACAAAACCAAGACAAGTGGTGCCAGAACCTGCGACGGGGTCGAGCCAGCTGTGAGGCTGAACTAGCAACCCGTGCCGCACGCCGCCGCCAGAAGCGTCATGACAGGGTTCCCCATGGTCACAAGTGACAAGGATTGGAGTGAGTGAGTGATTCAACACTCATTCTCCACTGGGTAGAGTGACTTAATACATAAGATAAGCAATATGCTAACAATATTGCATGCTATCAAACCAAATGAATGAAACCTGCTAGAAGGGAATACAACACGTTTTTATTCCATCGAAAAAGTGTCTTGTATGTATAATAATATTGATTAATTAATAGTCTTAACTACATACTTAATATCGGCCTTAAAATGTATCAGACAGTAAAACCCTCCTGCTCACACCCACAAATGTTTTCATCTTCAATTAATTACACAAGGCAACTCTACAGGCTACTACTATTAATATCTCTCTCTCTCTCTCTCTCATGAATACTCTGTGCTCCAAAGCGTCCAGCTGCCTTTCTCCAGCATCCGTTTCCTCTAGAAACGAAGCTTTTCTTCCAATAACACACCCACACACCAGTGTGTATTCAGCCCAGACAAGACATACACCAAAAAAAAAAAAATTTCTGAAGAGGAGATACGGAGGCCTGAAATACAAATTAGTTGTTTCCACAGCAAGTGTGTCTTAACCCCAGTGCATCACCAAGGACACTTAACTTCATCAGTTATCCATGATTTTTTCCAACAAGTCTCATCAAGCTTCACAAATTGACTGTTTTTATTGACTGAGAACAGAGGAGTGTCCAGGGTCCCGTCCCGTCCCAGATCTGTGGGCCCACATTCCCCACTCTAATACTTGCCCGTGCTCCTATTAGTTTCATAGAACACACTGAATAATATGATTTAGTATAAATATGGAGGTGTTTATGGAAAATCGTGTGCACTGAATGGTCGAGAAATTCGTACTGTTTCTCGATAATCACCTCAAGTGACTCGGCAAAATAGCGGCCAATCGCTTTGTCACTATAAGTGAGGAAGAATTTCAAATTATGAAGGAAAATGCTGTTCCTAAAAGCACTAAAGAGGCTACGAAGTTTGGTCTAAAACTATTCAAAAGTAAGGTGGAATTGTGATTTATTTTATCGATTTCAAAACAAAGCATGTTATGTGACTCAGTATAGATAAATGATAAGTCTGTGCCATGCTGTTATTACATTTACATGCTGCTTTTGAAGTCTGAAATAAGTTATTTTTAATATGATTTTAAATTTTTTTAAATAATCACCTGTGCATTTATAGTAAAACAATGATCTGCCTCAGGCTCATTGAAGATCAGTGAATAATATCCTCAACTTCATCTCAAAGTCAGTGTTATTATCGGTGAATAATTGTTAATTAGAATGAATCATAAAATAATGCAGTAATAACTGAAATTGTTGCTAAGATGAAATGTTTTTTGATACTAAAGTCAATTAATACG
Organism: Neoarius graeffei; assembly: GCF_027579695.1. Classification (NCBI taxonomy): domain Eukaryota; kingdom Metazoa; phylum Chordata; class Actinopteri; order Siluriformes; family Ariidae; genus Neoarius; species Neoarius graeffei. The sequence continues at coordinate 15,254,691 of NC_083577.1, forward strand.
CATTCTGGTTCTATCACAAAATCCTCCTTTCAGGACATGGCACAGTTCCACCCTGACCTGTCATTGGTTTGTTATCTAATTGTGTGCACCTATTCTGTGTTTAGTTTAGTCCTTAATTAGTTGGTCCATCTATACCCTGCTCTTTCAGTATTTCATGTAAAGTCTTATTGTGTGTATCTGATGCCTTGTTTTCTATGTTTCTGTGATGTTCTCTGGTTTTAACCCTCGTCTTTCATTCTGATTATGGAGATTATTCCCTGCGTGCCTTCTTTGACCCACAATCAAGAATCACAAGAATGATTCTTGGACTGCACTTCATAAATATGGTTTATACAGAGTTTACATGCACGTCCTGCTTCATCAACATTACAGACATTCTACTAGCTTCTTTCTTTCCTAATTTTTTCTTTCACGAGTTAAAAACAAACAGAACATAAATAAGAAATAAGATCAATAATGTGTACCTTTGCAAAGGTGAGGCAGTCTTTGTCCTGCTCTTTGTCTTTCATCTCGAAGTCATAGAGTGCTTTCCCCTGTGGCGGTGTTTGTGACAGCGGCCTGATGCACTGCACATAGCTCGCCGGTAAGAACCCGTGGCTACCGTTCAGTTCTCCATGGTACCAGTTCTCATCCACTTTCCGTCGCAGGATGATGATGTCACCCTTGTTGAACTTGAGGTCACCAGGCTCTTTGCCCTCATAGTTATAGAGTGCCTTGCCGCAGGGCAGCTGAGGGACATTCTACAGAGAAAACAAAACAACAAAAATATTCACCATTCAGTAAGAAGGAACAACACAGGAATTCTCTATAGATAGAAAAAAAAACTGCTGAGTCACAGTGAGGAGGAAAAAGAACAAAGGGGTTAACAGAGGAACAGGTATAAGCAGGTGAACAGAGAACACACAGAACTGTTTGTCAGGTAACACAGGTACATTTACTCTTTAACTTCATACAAACAATCCTGCCTTCCTGTCCTTCTTTCTTTCTGTATTTATTCAGTTTGTTCATTTTAGTATAATTTTCTTTCTTTCTTGATTCATGATGGTGCTGTATTATTTTGACACACCTTGTCAAACGTGTGTGTGTGTGTGTGTGTTCCTGCCACCTTTGCCTCTGGAATAATGGATCATTATTGCTACTGCTTTCCTCTTTGTATTGCTCTCTCTCTTTCTTTATGCTTTTATCTTGTCGTCTTCTCACTCCTATCATCTTCTCTTCGTTTCTCCTCTTATTATTTCATCCTCTTTTTCTCTTTCTCCCTCTCTCCGTCTCTCTTCCCCTACCTCTCTATGAAAAAATTTCTATTTTTGTCTGTCTTGCTCTCCTCATCCTTCCAACCATCCTTCTCTCTCTCTCTCTCTCTCCCTCCCCTTCACTGTAAATAAGAGATCACTGACTCCCTCTCTCAGCAAAAATACACCCTTACATTATTAATGACTGACAAACCGCATGTGGTCCTGAGAGAGAGAGAGAGAGAGAGAGAGAGAGATACTCTTGAATGTTTTAGTACTTTGAGAGTTTATCCTGTTTCAACAGGAGTTTGTGTATGTTTCACATTGTAACTTACCTTAGGGAACTAGAAACACACACACTCTACTCATGTAGCCTTCACTTGGTATTTGTCAGCATTATTTGGACCAAAATCACATGCACCGCGTGGGTTTCCTCCGGGTGCTCCAGTTTCCCCCACAGTCCAAAGACATGCAGGTTAGGTTAACTGGTGACTCTAAATTGACCGTAGGTGTGAATGTGAGTGTGAATGGTTGTCTGTGTCTATGTGTCAGCCCTGTGATGACCTGGCGACTTGTCCAGGGTGTACCCTGCCTTTCGCCCGTAGTCAGCTGGGATAGGCTCCAGCTTGCCTGCGACCCTGTAGAACAGGATAAAGCGGCTAGAGATAATGAGATGAGATGAAATCACATGCAAATTACTTTTTAAGAAACCGAAAATTAAAGCTGCTTCATCATGATGGAGTGCATTTTGTTGCCATAGCAACAAAGCAAATCATTTCAGTCATTTCTACAGCCCCGATTCCCAAAAAGTTGGGACAAAGTACAAATTGTAAATAAAAACGGAATGCAATAATTTACAAATCTCAAAAACTGATATTGTATTCACAATAGAACATAGACAACATATCAAATGTCGAAAGTGAGACATTTTGAAATTTCATGCCAAATATTGGCTTATTTGAAATTTCATGACAGCAACACATCTCAAAAAAGTTGGGACGGGGCAATAAGAGGCTGAAAAAGTTAAAGGTACAAAAAAGGAACAGCTGGAGGACCAAATTGCAACTCATTAGGTCAATTGGCAATAGGTCATTAACATGACTGGGTATAAAAAGAGCATCTTGGAGTGGCAGCAGCTCTCAGAAGTAAAGGTGGGAAGAGGATCACCAATCCCCCTAATTCTGCGCCGACAAATAGTAGAGCAATATCAGAAAGGAATTTGACAGTGTAAAATTGCAAAGAGTTTGAACTTATCATCATCTACAGTGCATAAGATCATCAAAAGATTCAGAGAATCTGGAAGAATCTCTGTGCGTAAGGGTCAAGGCTGGAAAACCATACTGGGTGCCCATGATCTTCGGGCCCTTAGACGACACTGCATCACATACAGGCATGCTTCTATATTGGAAATCACAAAATGGGCTCAGGAATATTTCCAGAGAACATTATCTGTGAACACAATTCACCGTGCCATCCGCCGTTGCCAGCTAAAACTCTATAGTTCAAAGAAGAAGCCGTATCTAAACATGATCCAGAAGTGCAGACGTCTTCTCTGGGCCAAGGCTCATTTAAAATGGACTGTGGCAAAGTGGAAAACTGTTCTGTGGTCAGATTAATCAAAATTTGAAGTTCTTTATGGAAATCAGGGACGCCGTGTCATTCGGACTAAAGAAGAGAAGGACGACCCAAGTTGTTATCAGCGCTCAGTTCAGAAGCCTGCATCTCTGATGGTATGGGGTTGCATTAGTGCGTGTGGCATGGGCAGCTTACACATCTGGAAAGACACCATCAGTGCTGAAAGGTATATCCAGGTTCTAGAGCAACATATGCTCCCATCCAGATGACGTCTCTTTCAGGGAAGACCTTGCATTTTCCAACATGACAATGCCAAACCACATACTGCATCAATTACAGCATCATGGCTGCGTAGAAGAAGGGTCTGGGTACTGAACTGGCTAGCCTGCAGTCCAGGGGCCTCATTTATAAAACTTTGCACAGGATTTACGCCAGAAGATGGCATGCGCACGAAACTCAGAATGTGCGTGCGCACAAAAATATTCTGATTTGTAAAACCGTGCGCACGCACGTTCCATGCCAATTTCCCTTTATAAATCACCATCCACTCTAAATTTGCAGCACCTGTGCGTACCTCAAGACACACCCACAATTGCCTATAAATATTCAGCAAAACGCCCTTAATGAATATTGATATCTGTGGACAACATGCCCAAAACAGAAGGAAAGACAAAGAAGCGCAACTTCACCGACTGTGAAGTTTAAGTGCTAGTAGATGAAGTGGAGCAGCGTCGAGCTGTTTTGTTTGGAGGCCATAGTACGGGAGTTACAAATGCGAAAAAAAAAACACGTGTGAATGGCAGCATGTGGCCGATGCGGTCAATTCTGTAGCTTCACAAGGCCGTACTATGGCAGAGGTTAAAAAAAAAAATGGTCCGACATAAAGGTGGACGCCAAGAAGAGGATCACGGCACACCGCCAAAGTGTCCGTGCGGGGGGAAGGGGGAGCCGGAGCTCACCCCACTGGATCAAAAACTGGCTGGCATTATAGGGGAAACCCTCCTGAGTGGAGTTGTGCGTGAGGAGGAGGGTGACACCGATGCTGGGCCACATGAACCAGCCGAGGACTTGGGTATGCAATTTTTTTTTGGTTGTGTATCAAGGAACCACCTCACATTGCACGTGTGCCCCCCTTGTTTGAAATGGGTGTGAAATTAATTGAAATGAGTCTTCATCCAGAAAAAGTATTTTATTAACAAAAAAATTCCCTCGCAGTTGCTGGGTGTGCCAGTGAGGCCAGCAGTGTGTCGGCTGTGGCAGCGGAGGTCCCAAAGACGTCCACGGCCTCCGATGCATGCCGAAACCAGCCACCAGCGCCCATATCCTAACAGATTCAGTGCTGCAGGTGCAGCGGGAACATGTGGATGCCGTCCGCAAGGTCGCCCGGGAGTTAAAAGAAATAAAAAATGAGTTGTCTGCATTAAATGCCAGCATTAAATAATTTCTTATAAAGTAATCATTTGCAGTGGCGGCTCCTGAATTTTTTTTCAGGGGGGCAGTTTTCCCCTGTTATGTCTACACGGACCATAAATGTCCACAGGACTGAAGTAAATTGACCTAGGTAGCAAATCAATTGGCCGAACTTGTTTTTGCCTGGTAAATTCAGATATCAATATAGACAATATCTCTCCTCTCCACTAGGTGGCAACACTGAACAAGTTAAAAGTGGCAAACTAAGGTAGCCTAGTAAACTAGACCCACCCGCCTAGCGGCCAAAAATATTTTTGCCTACGAGTGGCAAATATTCACATTTAGTCTAGCTTGCCAGGCTAAACTAAGGAAGATTCATTGTGAAGCCTTCAAAGCAAAACATTTGGCATCACAATCAATTAATATTACATTACTCATTTATTTTCTCATATTTTTCCAGTATTCTATAATAAGTAGACACAAATTCTTAATTATAAACATATTCTAATTTCTTCATTCTAAAGAATGCAAAGTGGCAGGATATAAATCCAAAACAAGTGTTTATTTAAGTTTTGAAAAAGATGAAGAAAAGCATAACCATCAAACAAACATGTGCAGCTTAATTATGTGGTTTTTTTTATATGGAATTGCACCATTTTAACAACAAATAATAAGTCTAAATAAATTCTGCAGTTTTTTCCCCAAGAATTCCTCCAGAAAGCCATGCCTTAAAAGGAAATTTAAAGTATTACAAGCATGTCAATGAACACAAAAGGCTTTAGTTATTTAGCTATATACACACAAGGTTACACATGGTTTTGTAGTCAGTGCAACTTGGCTTAACAAGTTGGAAAAAAGATAAGGTGCTGCTGGCTCCAATGAACACATACTGTACAAAATATAAAAACTGAAAATATGCTTAATTTACACCAAGTCAGAGAGAACTTGAGGCTACTAAAATATTCCAAGCATGGCAATGTTAAACTGCCATTGGTAAAACAACTGCCATTGGTAACACACACAAAAAAAAACCTTTTGCCTAGTAAATTCAAATATCAGATATCACTGTACTGTCTGCTGTGCTACTTCCAGAGTGGAAGAGAACGCAAGGGTAGCAAAAAAGAGCATTGACTACATCACAGCCAGCTAGCTAATGGCCCTTTTCCACTACCCTTTTTCAGCTCACTTCAGCTCGCTTCAGCTCACTTCAGCCCGACACGGCTCACGTTTCGACTACCAAAAACCAGCACGACTCAGCTCGCTTCAGCCCTGCTTAGCCCCTAAAACTCGCACCGTTTTGGAGTAGGGCTGAAGCGAGCCAAAGCGAGCCGAGTGAGGCTGGGGGCGTGAGCAGACACTCCCCTGTGCACTGATTGGTGAGGAGGAGTGTCCTCACATGCCCACAAACGCCCCGCGAGCGCGCTGGGATCTGTAAACACCGCAAACCCGGAAGGAGAAGAATTACGAATTACGAGAATTTCTGAAGCCTTATGCGCCTCGCCTCATCTATACGCTCTTGCCAGTATCTGTCCGCGTTGTCGGTGACAACAAGCCACAGCACCAAGACCAGCAACACTAACGACTCCATGTCCTCCATGTTTATTGTTTACTATTCGGGTCGTGAGACTACCGCTTAAAAGATCACTGATGTCACTGTTTGCGCTGCTTAATGACATCACCTGACATCCACCCACTTTCGCTAACTCCACCCAATGTGTCCACCCACTTCCAGCCAGCACGGTTTAGCGTGGTTGTAGTCGAAATGCAACTCCAACAGCCCCGCTCAGCCCGACTCAGCACGGCATGGCTCAGCCCGACTTAGCCGCGTTTGTAGTGGAAAAGCGGCATAAGTTTTCCGGTGGTACCAGTTCTTGTTAAAACCTTTTGAGTAGGTCTTCTCCCCCTTCATAGACACTTGCTTGATGTTTAAATTCGGTCTAGGAGGTCCTAGCTGTTTGACTGCTGTTTTCTCCTCATTGGTACGACGACTAAAGGGAACTTCTTTCAGAGACGCTATCGTATTGTTGTACTCAACACTTGCCGCCATCTTCATAGAATGTTCACACATTTCCCGCGCAACAGGCGTATGACGTAAGCACGCTGCTTGTGCTAGCACATAAAACCTAATAGAAAATGCATTGGGAGCATGATTTTCGAAAAAAACGTACGTACCATTAGTGTCAATGGGAGATTTTGGGGCAAATCTGAACCTGACAGAAATCGCCCCAAAAGGGCGTGGCTACACCAGGCGCGACCTTAGCCTGATTGGACAATGACATTACTGTTGCCATGGTAATAGGAGTAGATTAAAAAAAAATCTCCCTCCCTGTTTGGGAGTGCATCGCCCAAATTGCCCCTATTAACGAGCCGCCAGTGATCATTTGTTTCCATACCTAATTATTTACAAGCGGCGCATCACCTCCTTGCGCTGGCGCACGGCTCCTGCGTTTGGGTGGAATGCCTGGGGATAGGGATCGGGGTCAAGGTTGACCTCTTCAGCTTGCAAAGGCACGTTTTGTAGCTGTGCCACATTGTGCAGCACAGCACACGCCCTAACAATCCTACAGACCTTTTCAGATCTGTAACATAGCGCTCCCCCCGTGGCATCCATGTTACTGTTGTGTTCTGTCTCTGCGTTGTGTTGTGTTGTAGAAAGAATGGAATGTCCACGCACGGAGGGCTGCCATCATTACAGTTTACTGAGGTCTCTGGATATACATACAAATGCATCAGCAGGGCTCCGGAGGCCCTCTCACCCACTCATCTTCCCAACAGGTTAAACAAACAGGGCAAGGGGTTACATATTTTGGCATAACTGATCAACATCTTCAAATAAATAAAAAAAAAGGCAATGTATTTTACAACAAACTTATATATTAGCGTTAGCATTTTAAGCTAAGCGGAGCTTAGTATTCCGTTTGCCGGTTAGCTCTTTATGCTAGCGGACTTTTGACTAACATCGGATTTTCTGATCAACATCGAAACCACAAGTAATTACACACCTGGATATACATACAAACAAATGCATCAGCGGGGTTCCGGAGGCCCTCTTACCCACTCCTGGCAAAGTAAAATTAAAAGGAAATGCCAAAACATACTAGATGCTAACAACAACAGCTAAGCCACGGGCCTCGTGACTATATAAACTACATGACAATACAATATATACACACAAGGACACGACAATACATCAAGGGGTGACTAACACTACGTTCACACTGCAGGCTGAAGTGACTCAAATCCGATTTTTTCGTCCATATGTGACCTGTATCCGATCTTTTATTGACAATATGAACGACACAGATCCAATTTTTTCAAATCCGACCCAGGCCGTTTGGATATGTGGTCTGTGGGTGCAATCAGTTAATTATTGATATTAAGTGATCAATCTCGTTAAATCAGTCTCATTAAATTTTGAAGGTCAATAATTAAAATGAATCAATCCCATTGAATCATTTAATTTGACTCGTTTGAATTGAATCATACCATAGAATCACTCTCATTTGAAGTGAATCGTTCAGTGAATCGTTCAATGAATCATTTAGTGAATCATTTAGGGAATTGTTCAATGAATCATTTAGGGAATCATTTAGTGAATCATACCATTAATCCTGGTGCTTAATAATAAATTACCAAACAGCTAAATTATGGTACATTTCCAAATTATTAAGATCACTTACCATATTATATAACATTTGCACCCTTTTTGAATTCTTTGAGAAAATTGGGGACTTCAGATGTTGTTCACACAAATAAACACAGTTTGTTTAATAAATGAATTTATTATACAAAGATAAAAAGATAAATCAATATATACAAGCAGTGAAGTGTGTGTGTGTGTGTGTGTGTGTGTGTGAGAGAGAGAGAGAGAGGGAGTGTGAAGGACTTGACCATGTGTTTAGCCTCGTGTAGCTAACTACACGTGGTGGAGGCCTAGCTTGTTGGTAGCTAAACAAAAGAATGTTATCTAAACAGAACAAAGGATTAGCTCTGTGTTTAGCCTCGTGTAGCTAACTACACGTGGTGGAGGCCTAGATTAGCCTTGTGTTGCTAGTATGTGTTTGTGAAAGGCCCTATAGCCTAGCTAAAGTGTGTTTGTTAGGCCTGATGGCTTGCTGAGCACATGGTAGGCCTTGATTAGCTTTGTGTTGCTAAGCAGACAAAAGCGAAGCTGTAGCTAACCCACTAGCTCAACCATACTGAATCCACTGAAATCTTAATGACATCAAGATGTATAATAATGAGAACTATATGTTAGTAGTAAAGAATAAAAGAGAGAAGCATGCGCAGCCTATCTATTAAACAATTGAGAGAACATAGAACCAAAATAAATCAACACGCTGCGTGTTCAACAGTGTAACAATAAACCTGGGTTTAAATTCACACTATTTCAAATAAAAGCAAATTCCTAAGACTATCCTAATTATGCCCAAATGCCAAAATCTTACTTAATCCTGCCTTTAGCAAGATATGAAGAACTATTCGCCGGTGTAGTCTCGGGCCTCGCCGTGGGAGCACGTGAGCCGCTCGTGATGGAGGCGGAGAAACTTTCGGGTCGAACGGAGCACTTGGGTGGTTCCTGTGGAAAGCAGAGGGTTCTTGGTCCGAACCTCAGCGTTCGTGAGGAAAAGTCTCTGATCAGAATAAGATGCACAGCGCTTTGAGTTAAAAAGGATTCAATCGCTTCTTAACTTTTAACTGCCTGGGCTGCAGTCGTGACGTCACTTCTAATGCAAGTAAACCGGTTGTAACTCAGGTTGAGTTTAAAGATCGCGCGACTCTAGAGTTTACCTTTGCCAAGGGTAAGAAGGAAAATCGCGCTGAGTGATGGATCTTGCAAGAAAGAAGACGTCTTTTTGGGGTGGAGAGCGCGCCTCTTTATACATCCAGATCCATCGGAAGCCAGACGTGAGAGAGCAAAGATGGAAGCGTTGTCCCATTGTTTTATGTTTCCTTGTATGATGACGTAGATGATCCCGCCCACGCGTGACGTAGGTCACACGGAAGTGGACTGGGAATTGTAGTTCTGACACAAGATGGCGGTATGATACCTACAGTCCCCCTTTTGGTCTCAGGGGTATGACGGAGTCGTAGCACTGAGAGCACCGTATCGTATCATCGCCGTGTCCATAGTCCTTGAGGTAGACTTGTCCTGTGCAGTCCATGGTGTCCTGTGAAGACTGTAAACTTGTGAGTTCCAGTAAGACAGTTGGAGACAGAGGCATTTTGGGCATAATATAATCACTATGGGCATTTTGGGCATATAATCACTATCTAACTAACTAGATCAAAACCACATCAAAAAAATTAAACATGGAACATGAAACATGTAGTGTTCAATTTCTTAGGCATAAAAAAACAAGAAAAGAGAAGAAATGAAGGAAGGAAAGAAGTATTAGTGTTTGGGTTGGCAAACCTAATCTTCTGGGAAGGTGATAGCAGTGGGGGGGTCTGGCTAGAAAGCGTGCGCTACTGCGGCTAGCTGTCGGGGACACAGACCATCTTATCTAGCTAGGTGTGTAGTGTTATGTATGGGTTGCCTGGGCAGACCCAGTGGATGTCTTTAGTGGGGGTGCACATCTCTAAGTTTGTGGATTCACAAAAATGAGGATAGCACTGCCAAGACTATACGCCAGGTGTATTTGCGATGACTACACACTAGTAATAATAGCGGATTTTAGTATTTTATCTACCATGTTATACTGAAGGGTTACTTCTTTGTGTTGGTGAAGTCTGACCGGGAATGTTAGTGTACGCTTATGGTTGAGTGATGCGTACAAGCTAAGTGGACAGGATGGGCCTAGCTGTCGTCCACCCCCTTTTGGAGTGAGGACTGTTCAAAAGGTTTGATTCGATTATCATGGAAATCGATATGAAAGCATTTGATTAGGCCTAGATATCCTAATGTGATACGCGACGGGGAACGGTTTTCCCACGATCGAAAGGTCTCGACCAGGGTGGTAGGAACTTCTCTGAGATTCGGGCGTAGTAGGCTTTGTGTCCTTCTACTCTCGAATCGAGATTCTTTTGGGCACCTGTAAAGGTTGACTGTAGGTGGCGTTGTAGGTCGGCGACATGTTGATGTGCAGTGTATGCAATCGCGACGCTCATGGCCTCTGGTTTGTATAGGAGATGCGGGGGAAGAACCGACTCTCGCCCAGTCATCATCCCAAAGGGTGTGACTTCAGTGGCGCAATGAGGGGTGGACCGAATGGCCCTTAGCACCAAGGGAAGTTTCACATCACAAATTTTACCATGGTTTGTGATATACTTTTGCAGCATGCTCACAATGGTTTGAATGGCTCGTTCAGCCTGACCAGAAAATTGAGGGTGGTACGCGATATGGAATTTCACCTCGACGCCTAACATGTTCCACAGCGCAGCCATTACACCAGCAGTGAAATGGGTGTCTGTGTCTGAGTCGATGGATAGAGGGAGATTTTTTTTTTTTGCCACTAGGGGGAGTCGCGATGTCGGGTGTTTCGACACCGGACTCGGTGTGCCAAGACATGAACTGAAGTTAATCAGAAATTTGATCTCGCGTGGCGCTTGGTTGATCAGTGTTCGCACTAATCTCGTCGCAATAGTTTTGTGCATATTTTGTGGGATCCAACGACTGTGGGGTTTTGTTTTGTGTAAAGCTGACTAAGTTTATGTCGCAGGGCTTGGTTGGGATTGGGTCGCCTTGTGAGAGCCGTGTGTCTGAGAAATGGTGGTGAAGACTTTAGCGCACATGAGAGGTGCGTCTTGTGTGTTTGCCTTCGCCACCAGGGGGGGCCCTACATCCTGACCCTCGCCTGCTGTTTCAGAGAGATCTCCTTCCCCCTTTTACGAGATATACCCGTGGTTCCTGGCCTAGTCATGCCAGCAAATGGTTTGTCATTTTTCTTGGGCTCCTTTGTTTTATCTGTTGAGGGGTCTGACGTCTCCTGTAACAGTTCTTTAATCTCAGCCAACTGGGCTTTTAAAGAGTCCAGCTCTGAGTGGAACTCACCAGGTTGGTCTGAGTCACTGTGTTGGTCGTCTCTACCCTTGCGTTTAGAGCTACGGTCGGAACGCTTCTGCCGTTTCTGGTCAGAGCGGGGATGACGGTTTTGCTGCCAACCGTTTTGTTCCCTATGACCCTTTTCATGTGATGGGCGATTGCCATCGTCACTGTGGACTCGCCCTTGGTCCCTCCTGGCCTTACCTTGTCGATTTTTCCACTCACCCTTGTGATGGCTCGGCAAGGATCGGGCTGGACCGGAATTTTTCCAGGTGGGTCCCCCTTTTGGAGCTTCACCTCCTTCTAAGGTTAGCGGGGCTTGTCCTCACCCTGGAGGCTAAGGACCCTGGGTTCATCATCGTTTCCGTTTGCGGTTTTGACGATGGTCTCCCAGGTCATTTGGGCTAGTCGCCTAATTTCCCTCATCGAATAGCGACCTTGTCGACACGTCAGTGTGACATGGGTCCGCACGCTTGGGTGGAGGTTATGCAAGAAGAGAGATATGAAACCTCTATCTTCTTCCAACCCTGGTGCACTACTACCTTGGAAATAGGCAGTACGTAGCCGTCTGTAATATTCACGAGGCGCCTCAGACCGTTTTTGTTTGACTTGTAATGCACACAATATCGCGGAGGTTTCGTCCGTGTATGGCGCATATTCTTCCCTCATGTAATTGCGAAGTTTCGAATAACTATCGCGAATGTTTGGGGGTAGTGTCTCTAAAAAGGCACGAACGCTACTACTGGAGGTCTTCCAGATTAGTTTAAGTTTTTCACGTGTTGTGGCGTTCGGCAGGTCCATCAGGCATCGATCAATTTCTCGTAAATAGTTATTTACATTTGTTCTTTGATTGTCGGGATCGAATTGTTCGACATCTTTGGCAAGTAGGTCAATTTGCCGTAAACGAAGGGTTTGGTGCACGTCCTTGTGCGACCTTCTTGGCTCTTCTGAGTACTCACTGTCTGAGCTACTCTGGAATCGCTCCCGCTTCGCACGAGATGCGTGGTCTGATTCGTCTGGAGATGGATCAGGGAGACTGAAGCGCACTGACCTAGGTGTGCTACGGGCCTGGGCTCGGGATGAGCGCAGGGCAGCTCCATCCTGGCTAGACGACGACGGAGTCGTGTAGCGAGTTGATGGAGTTTGGCGGGATGTCTGGTTCTCGACCAGATCATTTACGGTGTCCGGTTCGGACGCCTCTTCCCGCTCTGAGCTTTGGCGCATTGTTGGGGGTCTTTCACGCCCCTCGCGCTGCTCTTGGGGGGTCTGCTCCTGGGCAGCCCTCTTAGCAACCATTTCGGCTTTCTCTAGCCGTTTGGTGCAATTATCAAGGGAGGTCTTCAAGAGCTCACACTCCCTATGTAAATCATTATGATCGGCTGTCAGCTTGGCGTTGCTGGTGGTCAGCCTTTCAACCTCTCCGCGAAGGCATCTGATTTCTGAATCAGCATTTTGGAAGTATGATAGGAATAGCTTACCTAGTGCCACTTGGACACTAATAGTTGTTCTTTTTGGATCTCTCATATGTTTGTTTGAGTTATCCAAGTTGTTTTGGCATTCACTCTCACTCGTGTACTTAATGTTTGCCTTTCCGGAGGCAGAGCAGTGAAGGAGGCCTGCGATGACCTCAAGGAGAGACACGTCTTGAGCGTTGTCTTCCATTTTTGAGACATGAGGGGATGCCATTTTACTTAGGCTGGATGTTAGATAATTAATCAAGTTAATTATCAATTTAATCATTATTAATTAACTATGTAATTAATTATGAAGGTTTATTTGGAAATGCTCTCTTATCCTAAGTTGAATAGGTTATGAGTATTGGTGATATGGTTATCACACTACTGTTAACCGTTTTAACACACCTGGGGATATACCTTAGCAGTTGCTGAATCAAACCGAGTTTATTTGTTGTTGAACAATAATCCAGAAGTCAACAAACCAATCGCCTCACACGGGGCACCAATTTAACTGTGGGTGCAATCAGTTAATTATTGATATTAAGTGATCAATCTCGTTAAATCAGTCTCATTAAATTTTGAAGGTCAATAATTAAAATGAATCAATCCCATTGAATCATTTAATTTGACTCGTTTGAATTGAATCATACCATAGAATCACTCTCATTTGAAGTGAATCGTTCAGTGAATCGTTCAATGAATCATTTAGTGAATCATTTAGGGAATTGTTCAATGAATCATTTAGGGAATCATTTAGTGAATCATACCATTAATCCTGGTGCTTAATAATAAATTACCAAACAGCTAAATTATGGTACATTTCCAAATTATTAAGATCACTTACCATATTATATAACATTTGCACCCTTTTTGAATTCTTTGAGAAAATTGGGGACTTCAGATGTTGTTCACACAAATAAACACAGTTTGTTTAATAAATGAATTTATTATACAAAGATAAAAAGATAAATCAATATATACAAGCAGTGAAGTGTGTGTGTGTGTGTGTGTGTGTGTGTGTGAGAGAGAGAGAGAGAGGGAGTGTGAAGGACTTGACCATGTGTTTAGCCTCGTGTAGCTAACTACACGTGGTGGAGGCCTAGCTTGTTGGTAGCTAAACAAAAGAATGTTATCTAAACAGAACAAAGGATTAGCTCTGTGTTTAGCCTCGTGTAGCTAACTACACGTGGTGGAGGCCTAGATTAGCCTTGTGTTGCTAGTATGTGTTTGTGAAAGGCCCTATAGCCTAGCTAAAGTGTGTTTGTTAGGCCTGATGGCTTGCTGAGCACATGGTAGGCCTTGATTAGCTTTGTGTTGCTAAGCAGACAAAAGCGAAGCTGTAGCTAACCCACTAGCTCAACCATACTGAATCCACTGAAATCTTAATGACATCAAGATGTATAATAATGAGAACTATATGTTAGTAGTAAAGAATAAAAGAGAGAAGCATGCGCAGCCTATCTATTAAACAATTGAGAGAACATAGAACCAAAATAAATCAACACGCTGCGTGTTCAACAGTGTAACAATAAACCTGGGTTTAAATTCACACTATTTCAAATAAAAGCAAATTCCTAAGACTATCCTAATTATGCCCAAATTCCAAAATCTTACTTAATCCTGCCTTTAGCAAGATATGAAGAACTATTCGCCGGTGTAGTCTCGGGCCTCGCCGTGGGAGCACGTGAGCCGCTCGTGATGGAGGCGGAGAAACTTTCGGGTCGAACGGAGCACTTGGGTGGTTCCTGTGGAAAGCAGAGGGTTCTTGGTCCGAACCTCAGCGTTCGTGAGGAAAAGTCTCTGATCAGAATAAGATGCACAGCGCTTTGAGTTAAAAAGGATTCAATCGCTTCTTAACTTTTAACTGCCTGGGCTGCAGTCGTGACGTCACTTCTAATGCAAGTAAACCGGTTGTAACTCAGGTTGAGTTTAAAGATCGCGCGACTCTAGAGTTTACCTTTGCCAAGGGTAAGAAGGAAAATCGCGCTGAGTGATGGATCTTGCAAGAAAGAAGACGTCTTTTTGGGGTGGAGAGCGCGCCTCTTTATACATCCAGATCCATCGGAAGCCAGACGTGAGAGAGCAAAGATGGAAGCGTTGTCCCATTGTTTTATGTTTCCTTGTATGATGACGTAGATGATCCCGCCCACGCGTGACGTAGGTCACACGGAAGTGGACTGGGAATTGTAGTTCTGACACAAGATGGCGGTATGATACCTACATGGTCCTAATTCCGATTCCTATCCGATCTTTTCATATGCGACTTCAGTCTGAACCGCCAGGTCGCATTCATCCGACTTACACGTCATCAACAAGCCACAAACGTCACTATTCTGTGCTGAAGTAGGCGGTGGCTCTCTCAAAAAAAGTTACAACAACATGGCGCATGACATTAATGCGACTCCGCACCCACACGTTCCTTTGAACGGAGGTTGCAGTCACTACCCCGCAGAACGCCTGAGCCAAAACCCTTGCCCTCTTCCTTCTCAACCTCCTCCTTAACATCAGGCTATTGTGCATGTTCTGGCTCCGTCGCAACAACAACTGCATCATTGCCAGGTACTCCATGCTGGCTACTGTCATACACAGGAAACTTTAGGTTACTTCCGTAAACACTGGCCATGCTCACTGCGTGTGACGTCGTCGTATCCTGCAATGCGCATGCGGAACACTTTTAGGTCGCTTTTCGTTCATACTGAGGATCACATACAAGTCGCATATATTTGTTAATGTGAACGACCTCACAAAAAAATCGGATTTCACAAAAAAATCGGAATTGAGCATTAAGCCTTGCAGTGTGAACGTAGTGTTAAGGGATGATTAAAGTACAGGATTATGGTTTCATATAACATCGATGGCTTAACAACAGTATGATATATTATAGATTAATTATAGTGTGTTTTGGGAACAACATACCTCTTCCCAACAGGTTAAACAAACAGGGAAGAGTTGAGGGACGCAGGGGCGTATAAAGGTGGGAGACGGAAGATGGGAAGCCAGGAGGGACAAAAGGCTATAAAACGGAAATGCCCCGAGATGTGCATGAAAACAAAAGTAATATCAAAACGTGTGTAATTATTACAAAGAAAACAAACCAACCACATTAATAGAAAATAAATCCCATTTATGCAGGATTTAACTGCACAAATTAATAACTCCGTTACATACACCCCCCTTAAATCCTGCTAAATTGGGGACGTACCATAAAGACTTTCTTAATAAGAAGATAAGAATGATAGAGAAGAAAGAGATAGGGAGAAGCCTTACAGGAATGCTAAAAGAAAGAAAAGAAAAAAAAGAAAAAAAGAACAACCTGCAGTGTACTACAGTCACTAAAGAGTCAAAAGCTGTCAATTAAAAAAAAAATCCTCCATCTCGGGAGTACTTGAAGACCGGGAAAGCGCCATATCCCATACTAACAAGTAGATTACAGAGATGACTGTTACACCTCAAACTCTGCTAAGACTACGACTGATAATGAAAACTACACTGTGATGTCTCCTTACAAAACACATGTGACTTGAAAAAGATGTTACAATATATACATATGTGCTACTGTGTACTAGCTGGGCAGGTGAGATTGTCAGCTTAAAACAAGCTGGCAACTAGAGATATAAAAGAATTAACTGTGGAAGTGTGTGTAGTGTCAAGGACTTGCTCATTCATCTCACATATGAGTCTTTTGGGCGATTTGATGGCTCTACCTCGTCTTGTCTGTGGCCCAGCATCATCGAAGCTCTGAGGCTGAGTGGTGACAACGGGCTCATCCAACACGGTGTCATCATGGGTGGGGACGATGGAGTGGGGTTCAGCCTTTTGCGGGTCATCAGACACGGGCAGGACGACGCTGAGCTGATCACTCTCTCCAGCTGCAACTCCACTTGCAGAGTCACCTGGCTCCGACATGCAGTCCGATTCAGACACGTCAGGCCCTTCAGCGAGGTCATCTCGATGCTCCTCCCTCTCGAAGTCGTCAGGGCTGTTGAGCACCCAATGCGCAGTCCGATCTCCCACGCAATCATCAGCCGGAGGGTTGCCCTCAGGGACTGCTGGACTGGACGGAGGGCCTTGGAGGTCTGTGGACAGCTGTGGCCGGTGGTCTGTGGACTGAAGATCCTGTGGAAGGATCTCAAGTGGAAGGAAGTTCACAGGGAGTAGCAGATTCCTGTGGACCACTTTCACTCTATCAGTGCGAATGTCTTTAACTCGGTACACATTGATGTCAGGGTTCACAGCCACAACTTCATATGGAGAGGCTTCCCACTTGTCAGCTACCTTCCTTTTCCCTTTTTCACCACTGTTAGCAACAAGCACTCGGTCTCCAATGGCGAGTGGTGAGCCTTTGACTTTTCTGTTGTAGAGCTTTGCGTGTCGAGTCTGCTCTTTCTGACTGTGTCTCTGTGCGATTTGTACAGCTTCACGCATGTCTTTCTTCAGGCGGGACACAAACTCACTGTGATCCACCACCACATCATCAGAGAGGACGCTTTGAAACAGGATGTCAACTGGGAGACGAGGGACTCGGCCAAACATGAGGTAGAAAGGTGCAAAGCCAGTTGTCTCATGCTCTGTGCAGTTGTAACAGAAGGTGAGCAGCTGCAACATCTGCGGCCACTTGGCTTTAGACTTCGGAGGCAAAGTTCGAATCATGGACCCAAGGGTCCTATTGAACCTCTCGACGACGCCGTTGTCCATGGGGTGATAGGGCATGGTATGGGACTTGTCGACACCCGCCAGAGACAGTAGTTCCTTGATCAACTTGCTTTCGAAGTTCGCTCCTTGGTCTGAGTGAATTCTCTTCGGAAAGCCATAGACGAGGAAGAATTCATCCCAAAGTTTTCGAGCTACTTGCTTGGCAGACTGATTCTTACATGGAAACGCATGAGCCATCTTGGAAAAATGGTCTGTAACAACCAGGACATCCATGCACTTGCCGTCGCTCACCTCAGCAGACCAGAAGTCAATGCAGACCAGCTCCATTGGCTCTGATGTGTGGATACTCTCCAGCGGAGCACAGGTGTTGGGTTCAGGAGTCTTCCCAACAACACAGCGGTGGCAGTTCTTCACGTGCCCGTCGACGTCTCGCTTCATCCCGACCCAGAAGAATTGCTGCTTTGCGATGGACAGTGTTCGGCTCTTCCCTGGTGTCCAGCTGCATCGTGGATCCCATTCAGTACTTGTGCTTTGAGGGAATCAGGCACCACAAACAGGAAAAAAACGTTTGTTCATGTTGCCATCTCTCCGCTCTTTGCACAGCACCCCATCACGGACGGTCAGCTTGTCCCAGTACTTCAGGAGCTGGCGCACACTGGAGGGTTCATCTGCTCTCTCCCTTTTGGAAGGCTTTCGACATCTCTCGATGTAGTAGAGCACTCGACTGATGGTTCCATCTTGACCTTGCTGGTTCACCAAGCTGCTGTGAGGGATAAGGGCATGAGCCTGCTGCAATTGAGGGACAGCTAGGCCCACACCCGTTACCTCACTCAGCCCACCAGTGGAGTGTGCACTGAGAACAGCTGAAATCTCAGGCGCTTCGACTGAACCACTGCAGCTGCTGGATGTGTTGCTGGACGTGTCGCATGGCTGCTTGCCTGACCTCAGGACCATCTGGTGGTTGTTGCTGTACTTGAATGCGTGCTGGACAGTGTCATCCCCAACACCACTGACATTCCTCAGAAGTGAGACATAAGGCTCCGTGATGAGGCGGTGGCTTATACATGACTGAACAAATGGCTCTCTACTCAAGGCGTCAGCGACAACATTTTTGGAGCCTGGGACATACTTGAGATCGAAGCTGTATGACGCAAGCCTAGCCACCCAATGCTGTTCACAAGTATCCAGTCTGGGTTTTGTCAGGATGTATGTCAGGGGATTGTTGTCAGTCCAGGCTGTGAAGTGACGTCCTTTAAGCCAGTGGCTGAATTTCTCGCAGACAGCCCACTTCAATGCGAAGAACTCCAGTCTGTGAGCCGGGTAGTTCATTTGAGAGCGAGAGAGTGTTCTGCTGGTGAAGGCTATTGGTCTTGCTACCTCTTCACCAGGAGGGATTTGAGAGAGGACTGCTCCAACTCCATCAAAGGATGCGTCAATGGCCAAGATGAAAGGCTGGTCGAAGAATGGATGGGCCAAGACCGCACTCTGCAGCAACTCAGACTTCAGGATTTCAAATGCATTCTGACATGCAGGTGTCCAGTCAGTGGGAGTGAGCTTCGCGTAACACATTCTCTTTCGAGGTTTCCTCCCCTTTCTCACAGGTGTCTGCTTGCTGGACCCTGACCTTAACTGAAAGAGTGGCTTGGCCTTAGCAGAGCAGCCCTCGATGAAATGTTGGTAGTACAGCACCATTCCAAGAAACGACCTTATCTTCTTCGGACATGGTGTCTGTCCGTCGGCTTCCATCAAATCGACTTGTTGCACTTTGCAGATGGCCTCAACTTTGTCCGGGTCTGTCTTAATGCCTTCCTCACAGATGATGTGGCCCAGGAACTTGACAGATCGTCTGAGGAAGAAGCATTTCTTGGGAGCCAGCTTCAGGTTGTGCCTGGACAGACGTGAGAAGACCATTTCAAGACGCTGGAGGGCCACAGACTCAGAGGGGGCAAACACCATCAAGTCATCTAAATAGCAGAGCACACTACTGAAGTTTTCGTTGCCAAAGATGGACATCATCGTTCTCATGAACGTGGCCGGGCTATTGCATAAGCCCTGAGGGAGCTTGTTGTACTCATGCAGGCCAAATGGTGAGGAAAAGGCAGTATACCTCTTGTCATCCTCATGTAGGGGCACGTTGTAGTAGCCTGATGTGAGATCCATGGTGGAAAAGAATGCATTGCCACCCAAAGCTGCAAGGACATCCGCCTGCTGTGGGAGTGGGTGGGCATCTTTGACAGTGCGTGCATTAAGCCACCTAAAGTCAGTGCATATCCTCAAGTCGCAGTTCTTCTTCCAGACTAAGACGAGGGGCGAGGCATAGTCACTGTGCGACTTGCGAATAATTCCTTTCTCCTCCATCTCATTCAGTGCTGATCTTAGTTTAGTGTACTGGCTGGGTGGTATGCGCCTGTATGGCAAACGAAAGGGCCTGTCGTCAGTGAGGTGAATGCGATGGACAAAACCTCTAGCGTCACCACAGTCCATTTTGTCTCTGGAGAAGATTGACTCATGACTCTCGATGATCTGCAGCAGCCTGTCTTTCCCTTGTGGTGACACTTCACAAGTCGATGTCAGAGAGATTCAAGTTGCACAGGACACGTCTCATCTCCTCTGGTGATCTGTGTGATGAAGGGGAGCCACTCTCTGCACACTGCACATTCGACTTGAACTCTGTAGGTTGCGGTAGGTCTTCCACAGCAACACAAGGTGACACGTCCGCTATCTTGGCGTTCCGTCTCAGTACGACTCTGTGGCTGGTTGGATTGATGACTTTCAGTGGGATGGAGCCGTCTCCCCAAAGAGGTGTGATCACTCTGCCAACCATTATCTGCTTTGGCCTTGACCTTGACTTTGTCGGCTCAACGATGACTGTGCTGCCCACAGACAGGACTGAAGACATAGGCAACTTCCCCCACACCAGGTGTTCTGTTTGCGGCTCTAGCGTCACCCTTCTCTGGAGCTTTACAGTACCCACTCTCTCAGGCACAGACTCGCCTCTCCATCTCACAGTGTTGGAGAAAAGGGACAAGAACTCGCGGCACTCTTCACTCTGGTTATGGCTGGGCGTGGACATGAGTCTCCAGTAGCCACTCGTCTCTCTCAGTTGCATCAACAGCTTTTTGATTGCGTTAGTGCCTAGGATGAACTCTTCTGTTTAGCCTGGCACCACTAAGGTAGGCACAGTCATGGGGCAGCCGTACACAGTAACGTTGAGGTCGTAGATTGCTGTAGGTGTGACTCGATGGCCTCCACAGCCAACAATGACAATGTCTTGAGCAGGCTGCTTTGTAATGCTGGGAATGTTTTTCACTAAACTTGCTTCAGCTGACTCACTAAGTGTACACGCCATGGATCCACTATCAGTGAGGGCTTTAAGAGTGAAACCGATGTGTAAAATAAACTGTCAGACTTAGGGACTGCCTGAAAACTGAAAAATAACTGTTTTGCCTGATGAACTGTCACTACTGTACAGCTGACTTAAAGTATCATAATCTGAAAAAGCTTCAAAGCTAGAGGTGGGAGGCTCACTCTGAAGATCCACGTGGTCCTCCCCTACACGCGGATCACTCAGTTTGATGGCTGGTTTGCTGGGACTGCACTCCTCCCTCTGCGTGGACATCTGTTCCTGGCATGGTCAGGTGAAAAGCACTGGAAGCACAGCTGGTGTTGCAGGCAGTGTGACAAAGCAGAGTGACTGGCATCTTTACAGACTAAGCATGGCACATTGTGAAGACCCTGAATCCAAGGCAAGCCACTAGGCCTTCTACTCGCCGGTCTGGACTGAGTGTTGCTCATGAGGACGTTCTCCAGCATACTAAGCATTCTCTCCATGGCAGAGCTGTCAGCAGAGGCGGACGGTGTTGGAGGCTGAGCATTACAGAGGGGCTGTGATGAGGGCTGTGCAGTACGCAGAGGCTGCAGTGCAGGCTGGACATCGCATGAAGGCTCCGAGCTGGTGTTCACTTCCATCCTATTCACAGTCACTTCCTTTATTCCTTTATTTCTCATGCTTGCTGCCTTAATGAACTTCTCTGAGTGGTACTCATTCAGGATCTCCTGTACCTCAGCAGTGGACCACTTGTCGATCGTCTTAGAATGGAAGGTGAGGGCTAGGTCGGCGCTTGGGCAGTTCCTGATGAACATGTGTGTGACCTCAGTGGACAGGCTATCCTGCTGCTTTCCCTGATCTTCGAGACACTGTGCAGCGACATCAGCAGCACGGTTGAGACACAGCCAGTAGTCATAAGGATCTTCCTGTGAATGAGGGAGAGCTGTGTAGAAGTCTTGGAGAGGAAGAGGTGAAAACTGTGTGCAACTGAAGTGCTTCCTCAAAAGGCTGTAAATGGACTCTGGGCTACTCCTCACATCAATCCCACTAGATCTAATGCCCACTTTGACAATGTCTTTGGCTTTGCCTCTTAAGTGGATGAGTATCTCTTCACCTTGCTCGTCAGTAGGTAGGCCTCCCTTTCTTATGAAGGTTCGCATGAGTTCAATCCATTCCTCCAGTGTAACGGTGTCTGACGAGTCACCTCTGAACGTGGGAGGGTCTTTCACTTTTCTTTGACTCACTACATGTAGCTGAGATGAGCTTGATGAGTCCTGAGCTGGAGTGTGACTATCAGTGTGAACACTAGAAACATGTGCTAGGCTAGACCTGCTTAAGTGTGCAAGGAGGCTGTCAGCTAGCTGTTGACCAATGTGTTGCACAATGTTACCCATCTGACCTAAAATGTCATGTGTAGCGTCGGGGGTGGAAGTGCAGGGGGCCTGAGAAGCAGGGAAACTATCATTCTGAGTGTGTGTGTGTGTGTGTGTGTGTGTTGAGAACTGCTGGACCAGGGGCTGCCATACCCACACCCCTACCTACAGTAGCGTTAATGTTAGGAAAAGGAATAGGTGTCCCCAACAATCCTCTACCCCGTCCTATACTGACCGGTGATTGAAAATCCTGAAAGCCATTAGGCTGTGGGCTATCCATGTTTCAAAAGATAAATGAAAGGCAATTGAGGACAGTAGGAAAAAGAAAAGAAGAGAAACCTACATAAAGTACTATACTATAAACCTCGGTACCATAAACCTACACTCACTTCAGTACCATACATTCACTACAGTATGCCTACATACCATACACACATTACACTACATATAAGCGAAATAGATAATCATGTAATGTATACTGTATATAATATCCCAAAAATGCACTGCATAAAATGTACCACAATTAAATGCACTACATATACTGCACTAATTAAAACACACTATATAATACATAAAAAAATAACTGCAAATGTAATGGTTCAAACGTTAAAACGGCTCAAAATTGTAAATATAACTCACTAAACTAGGAATATAAATGTCTACACTCTGTGTTTATGACCAGTAAATGCGCTCAGCTGATATGTAGAACGATGATGATGAGAGGATGACGACAGGTCCACCGGTTCGGGGCGTTGATCTTCGACCAACCGAAGCACGGGATTCACGGCACCAATGTTACTGTTGTGTTCTGTCTCTGCGTTGTGTTGTGTTGTAGAAAGAATGGAATGTCCACGCACGGAGGGCTGCCATCATTACAGTTTACTGAGGTCTCTGGATATACATACAAACAAATGCATCAGCGGGGTTCCGGAGGCCCTCTCACCCACTCCTCTTCCCAACAGGTTAAACAAACAGGGCAAGGGGTTACATATTTTGGCATAACTGATCAACATCTTCAAATAAAAAAAAAAAAACGGCAATGTATTTTACAACAAACTTATATATTAGCGTTAGCATTTTAAGCTAAGCGGAGCTTAGCATTCCGTTTGCCGGTTAGCTCTTTATGCTAGCGGACTTTTGACTAACATTGGATTTTCTGATCAACATCGAAACCACAAGTAATATACATACAAACAAATGCATCAGTGGGGTTCCGGAGGCCCTCTCACCCACTCCTGGCAAAGTAAAAAAATAAAAGGAAATGCTAAAACATACTAGACGCTAACAACAACAGCTAAGCCACGGGCCTCGTGACTATATAAACTACATGACAATACAATATATACACACAAGGACACGACAATACATCAAGGGGTGACTAAAGGGATGATTAAAGTACAGGATTATGGTTTCATATAACATCGATGGCTTAACAACAGTATGATATATCATAGATTAATTATAGTGTGTTTTGGGAACAACATACCTCCTCCCAACAGGTTAAACAAACAGGGAAGAGTTCTTCTTCTTCTTCTTCTTTCCAATTTATTGGCGGTTGGCATCCACTATGGTGCATTACCGCCACCAACTGTATTATTGCGACATTGCAATGAGGTGTGGAGCTTTAATGGAGGAGTGACAAAAAAAAGATAAATAGAATTAACTAAATCCTGTCAAAAATGCCAGTATTCTTCAGGAACATAAGAACAAATCTCCAAGCTGACGGTACTGAAAAGGCAAATAATCTCTCAAGAGTGAGACTGGTCTCCCCTAGTTCTCGAACCTCTTCTAGTAGAACGCTTCTCTGTCTACTGTATGCTTGGCATTCTAACAAAACATGTCTAACAGTCTCCATTTCGCTGCAGTTAACACAGTGACCTGTGGCATGCTTGCCAATGATGTAGAGGTTATGATTTAGTCTAGTGTGTCCTATCCTAAGTCTTGTTATAACTTGCTCTTCTTTCCGACTCCAAGTATCCTGTCTTCTAGTGGGAACCTTTTTTTGTACAGTGCGTAGAAAGCTGCCCTTACTCTCCCTGTCCCACTGCCCCTGCCATAGTCCTAGCATTTTAGTGACTATGATGGTCTTAACTTCTGCTTTACTCAGTGGGATATTAAACTGTGCCTCAAATTTTAAAGCATTTTTGGCAAGCTGATCTGCAACCTCATTCCCTTCAATACCTGAGTGAGATGGAACCCATAAGAAATTAACCAGAATATCTTGCTGATGCAGTCTGAAGAGACTTTGAAGGACATCGTACAGTAGGTCAGGTCTACACACTGACTTGCCATGTAGAATACTGGTCAGTGCTGACATAGAGTCAGAACATATAACATTATATCTAGTTTTAACCTCTTCAATCCATTCCAGTGCAAGACAGATTGCAAATAATTCTACTGAGTAAACTGCTAGGTGGTCAGACACCCTTTTTGATATTTCTTTGTTATATTTTGGGATAAAGACTGCAGCCGCAGTCTTCCCTGTTTCATGGTCTTTAGAGCCATCTGTAAAAATCTGAACCCCTTCAGGTTATTTGTTTTGTATGTGCACATTAATCAAATAATTCACATCACTGTCCTCCCCAGCATCCTTACGCGTTTTAACTAAGTCAAGATCCACCATAGGCATAATAAACAGCCAAGGTGGAATAACCGGTAGAGGTAACACAGAACTGTGGGTCAACTCAGTTAGGCCAAGTTCCTCAGCCTGACCATTCCCGACCCACCCAAAACTATTAAAATCTGCCTTACCATGTTCCCAACATTGATTTAAAATGTACTTGGTAGGGTGAGCCTCTTTATGACCCTGTAAGTTCGTCCAGTACACCATAGCCAGCTGCTGACGTCTTAAGGACAAAGGCAATTCCCCTGCTTCTACCTGAAGAGCTGGAACTGATGAGGTCTTAAATGCCCCACTGCACACTCGTAATGCCTGCGCTTGAATTACATCAAGCTTCAGTAAATGTGTCTTTGCTGCTGATCTATATGCTATACATGCATAATCTAATGTAGACCTGATAAGTGCAATATATACCTGTTTAAGTGACATCATAGTGGCACCCCAATCACTTCCCACTAGACACCTAAGTATATTTACTACCTTTTTACACTTAATAACTATTCTCTGAATGTGATCCTTGAAAGTCAGTTTGCAATCCATCCAAACCCCTAAAAACCTTACTACCTCCATTTGTTTGAGTGGCTGCCTATACAGGGTAATTTGTACAGGAGGAATGTTTCTTCTCTTGGTAAAGCATATAACCTGTGTCTTCTCTACTGAAAAACAAAAGCCCCATTTAGTGCCCCAATTCTCCACAAGACTGACTGCTGCCTGAAGTTTCTTACTAATGTAAGCTGAATTTCTGCCCTTGACCCACAGTGCTCCATCATCTGCATACAAAGATTTTCCAATATTAATGTCTATGTCTAAAAATATGTCATTAATCATTATACTAAACAACAGAGGGCTGCATACACTGCCCTGAGGAACTCCATTATCCACAGGATATGTGTTAGAATGTGACTGTCCAACACGCACCTCAAGGGTTCTATTTAACAGAAAATCCATCACCCAGTTATATAGCCTACCACTTATTCCCATTGCCTCTAATTTAATAAGGAGTCCCTCACGCCATAGCATGTCATACGCCTTTTCTATGTCAAAGAAAACTGCAAGAACTTGCTCTTTGTTTGCTTGAGCCTTCCTTATTGTATCTTCCAGACACAGCACAGGATCCATAGTTATCCTTCCTCTACGAAAACCACTTTGGTAGGAACTGATTAAACCCCTCTTTTCTACAATATAAGACAACCTATCTGACAGGGAAGAGTTGAGGGACGCAGGGGCGTATAAAGGTGGGAGACAGAAGATGGGAAACCAGGAGGGACAAAAGGCTACAAAACGGAAACGCCCCGAGATGTGCATGAAAACAAAAGTAATATCAAAACATGTGTAATTATTATAAAGAAAACAAACCAACCACATTAATAGAAAATAAATCCCATTTATGCAGGATTTAACTGCACAAATTAATAACTCCGTTACATCCAGACAACGCCATCTGCCCTTCAGGAGCCCGATGGTGTGCTCCACAACAGCGCGCGCCTGACTGTGGTGCAGGTTGTAAGTGGTCTCCTCAGGCGTTTGGGGGTTCATAAATGGCGTGAGCAGCCACCGTTTCAGCGGATACCCACTGTCACAACATAACTGAATGAGTAAAGGGTTGAATATTTAGAAATGGTCTAAGAATGGTTACAAATACTTTCAGGATTTATGCATTAATCACCCGCACCCAGAAGCCAACCATCGCACACAGCTCCAGCATCCAGTCTCTGCCCAATGCTGCTATGTCTCAATATAAATGAATCATGGGTTGAACCAGGCCACCGGGCGACAACATTTGTGAGGACCATGTCCGCGTCACATACCGTATAACTTGGACATTGAGGGAATGAAAATGCTTCCTGTTAACAAAGGCAAATTCATTTTCATTCGGTGCCCTTTTTGCAATATGAGTGCAGTCAATAGCACCGATCACATTTGGGAAATCGGACTTTGCTGCAAATTGCGCTTTTTTATTTGCCTGTTCACCCACCGTGTAAGGAAACTTGATGTAGTTTGGTGATAAACCAATTACACCTCCTAACACTTCTGGCAAAATACGGCTGAAGGTTGGCTGCGATATCCCAGACCGGTCAGCCAGTTCTCGCTGAAAAGTGCTAGTGGCCAGAAAGCCGATGCAAGTCAGCACTTGCAGCGAGACTGGGATGGCATGATTCCGGCAGGTACCTCTCTCCAACGCGGGGCCCAACTCAGCTATCAGGTGTAAAAGCATGGCAATCTGAATCGGCTCATGAGCCACTCATCATCATTGGCCAACAAATCTTGTTGGTCTCTGAAGACTCGCTCTCTCCTAATTCTTCCATTTGCCACATCCTCCAGCAATGCCAAATACACCATAGTGCATCATAAGACCTACCACGGCAAATCCCTCTTATATACTATTTACAGAGTAGGCAACCTAACAAGCAACATGTGTGATAGCCTAATGATCAATATTGAAAAATGACACAACATGCATGAAAGCCATAAGTGGATAATTAACAAAACTTAGCCTACTGCTTATGTTGCAAAAACATACAATGTATAGCCCATCAATTTGTCTTTATTGCCTTAAATAAGATGTTATTTTTGACAAGTGCACAAAATTAAGGATTATAAATGTTAAGTCAGTCACGTCTTTGATGCGCGATGTTATGTTTGTGTTAAACTTCGATTATTGAACCAATTTCGGGTCGTTCTCCCCGTTTCCTCCTGAGGTCGCACTTTCCGCGTTTCCCTTTTTTTGTGCGTACGCATGGGTCAGAGCTTGCGTGGAGGTGCGCACATTTTACCGTCAAGTTCACTTTTTATAAATACCGAAGCTTGCATAGAACTTGGCGTACGCATTCTTTTGTGAGTACGCATCGTTTATAAATGAGGCCCCAGATCTTTCACCCATAGAAAACATTTGGCGCGTCATAAAATGGAAGATACGACAAAAAAGACCTAAGACAGTTGAGCAACTAGAATCCTACATTAGACAAGAATGGGTTAACATTCCTATCCCTAAACTTGAGCAACTTATATCCTCAGTCCCCAGACGTTGTAAAGAGAAAAGGGGATGTCTCATAGTGGTAAACATGGCCTTGTCCCAACTTTTTTGAGATGTGCTGTTGTCATGAAATTAAAAATCACCTAATTTTTCTCTTTAAATGATACATTTTCTCAGTTTAAACATTTGATATGTCATCTATGTTTTATTCTGAATAAAATGTAGAATTTTGAAACTTCCACATCACTGCATTCCGTTTTTATTTACAATTTGTACTTTGTCCCAACTTTTTTGGAATCGGGGTTGTACAATAAAATTCTGTGAACTAGTATAATGCTGCAGACACAGGCTACTGGCAGATTATACTCATCTCATCTCATTATCTCTAGCCGCTTTATCCTTCTACAGCAGGGGTGTCAAACCTGATCCATAAACGGCCTTGTGGCTGCAGGTTTTCATTCCAGCCATGCAGCAGCACACCTGACTTGGCTCATTCAATCAACTGAACTGTCTTCACACAGTCAAATACTTGCAGCCACACCCACCCTTGATTAAAGGGTGGGTGTGTCAGTTGATTGAATAAGCCAAATCAGGGTGCTGCTGCATGGCTGGAATGAAAACCTGCAGCCATACGACCCTTTATGGATCAGGTTTGACACCCCTGTTCTACAGGGTCACAGGCAAGCTGGAGCCTATCCCAGCTGACTACGGGCGAAAGGCGGGGTACACCCTGGACAAGTCGCCAGGTCATCACAGGGCTGACACATAGACACAGACAACCATTCACATTCACACCTACGGTCAATTTAGAGTCACCACTTAACCTAACCTGCATGTCTTTGGACTGTGGGGGAAACCGGAGCACCCGGAGGAAACCCACGCGGACACGGGGAGAACATGCAAACTCCGCACAGAAAGGCCCTCGCCGGCCACGGGGCTCGAACCCGGACCTTCTTGCTGTGAGGCGACAGCACTAACCACTACACCACCGTGCCGCCGGCAGATTATACTGCATCAGGTAAAGAGTAACACACTCCATTGTGTGCTGTTGTAGAAAAATAATCAACAGTGTAGTGGTGTGATGAAGCGAGATTACTGTTACCAACCTGAAGTGGATTATTTTCCTGTAACAGCACATCCACCTCGTGTTACACCACAGCAAGTTTGTAAGGACTATGTATGTTTTTAATTTATTAAAGAATGGCATGTCATAAGTTGCTTCTTATCCAGTTATAGTTGCTGAACAAGTTATGTGACAAGCTGTGTCTTATTAACTTCAAGCAAGAAAAAAAGCAGAGACTGGTGAAAGAATGAGTGTTTATAGCTACTGGAACGTAAGTGCTATTATAACTGTTGGCTAATTTCTGTGATACAATAGAAATAATGAATAAAACACATGGAGAGATATTGGAAAGTAATCATCTTCAGGGTGATATGAGTAGCTCCACTATGTCTCTATAAATTACAGAGGTCTAATAAACATCTGTGAGGTCAGAGGCTGAAGTTCAGCATGAAAACTGAGGTGCCAAATCTCATTTCGCAGGTCCACCTGTGAACCTGTGGCCATGCCACCAATTCCACACAATTCCAGCAGCTAGATTTCATTCAGTATAACCGTACACACATCAGATGATGAGGTTAGAACCTTCTCAGGATCCAGCCTGATACATGAGCCATGAAATGAGAGGGAGTACTGGCTGTGGCTACAGATTCCAACTTGTAACCGAGTCTCTCGTAGAATCCTCAGATCACAAAACAGCACAAGGAAAAAGACTTCAGACTTCACGTCAGTGAAAAACAAGCACCACATTTCTAAAGAAACATCCAAACCCGCTGAACTTACACTGGCTTTAAAGAAGACACAGCAAAACAAACGGCCACTGAATTAGTACAGAATTATATTACACAACATAGTTTTGCTATACAGAGGATATGAAATGTTATTTTGGTGAATGCTTCACCTGATTACAGAATTATGGCCCTTTTCCACTACCCTTTTTCAGCTCACTTCAGCTCGCTTCAGCTCACTTCAGCCCGACACGGCTCGCGTTTCGACTACCAAAAACCAGCACGACTCAGCTCGTTTCAGCCCTGCTTAGCCCCTAAAACTCGCACCGTTTTGGAGTGGGGCTGAAGCGAGCCAAACCGTGCCGAGTGGGGCTAGGGGCGTGAGCAGACACTCCCCTGTGCACTGATTGGTGAGGAGGCGTGTCCTCACATGCCCACACACGCCCCGCGAGCACGCTGGGATCTGTAAACACCGCAAACCCGGAAGAAGAATAATTACGAATTACGAGAATTTCTGAAGCCTTATGTGCCTCGCCTCATCTATACGCTCTTGCCAGTATCTGTTGGCGTTGTCGGTGACAACAAGCCACAGCACCAAGACCAACAACACTAACGACTCCATGTCCTCCATGTTTATTGTTTACTATTCGGGTCGTGAGACTACCGCTTAAAAGATCACTGAATCAGTGACATACAGAGCATCGTGGACGAGTTCGCGGAGCGCAAGGCTCGTCGTATGCCCTTCAAATAATGCGCGCAGTAGGCTATTGATGTTTTATTATGAGCCATGTACAGTATGTCGCCTAATGTTTTTTTGTTTCTGAGTTACATGTTCGTTTGAAGGACTTAATGTACAAAATAACATAGTTGCACCCCGTAGTGTTGAAATTGGTAAACACAGTGCATTCAGTGAGGTTTGCACCGCCCTCCTTTTATTTCTGACTCTTCCTGTCACCGTTGCAACCTCTGAGCGCTCATTCGTATGCCCTTCAAATAATGTGCGCAGTATAGGCTATTGATGTTTTATTATGAGCCATGTACAGTATCCTAATGTTTTTTGTTTCTGAGTTACATGTTCGTTTGAAGGACTTGATGTACTAAATAACATAGTTGCACCCGGTAGTGTTGAAATTGGTAAACACCGCAGTTGCGGACATTTTGTAGCCTAAAATTATGTTATGATAAGCTTTAATAAAGGGCCCGGTCATTTGCCCCGCCCCCGGCCCGGCTCTGACTTGTTCCGCCACTGTCACTGATGTCACTGTTTGCGCTGCTTAACGACATCACATGACGTCCACCCACTTTCGCTAACTCCACCCAATGTGTCCACCCACTTCCAGCCAGCACGGTTCAGCGCGGTTGTAGTCGAAATGCAACTCCAACAGCCCCGCTCAGCTCGACTCGGCACGGCTCAGCCGCGTTTGTAGTGGAAAAGCGGCATTAGTGAAAAACAAAAGCGCAAACTCTCATCTTTCTGGAAGTAAAATGAGCAAACATTATTACTCAGTGACTCGCTGAGACCATGATCTCCACACTTATCCCCGCCCACATGTGAGTATAAAAAAAAAAATCCTGTGTGATCTGAACATGTCTCGCCGCCAGAGAACACCACATTTCGCACCAGAGAAGAAGCTGCAAAACACAGACTGAACTCTGTCAAGGAGAGACCATCAGCAATATCTGTTATATCTGTTAAAATACAACTGCTGAATTCTGGATTCTGATTGGTCATCAGTTGTTGATTCATTTCCTAGAACAGTGGCTCTGACAGTAGCACAGATTTTATTAATACAGTGCTCAGCATAAATGAGTACACATTAGTAAAAGTAACATTTTAAACAATATCTCAATGAACACAAACAATTTCCAAAATGTTGACAAGACAAAGTTTAATATAACATCTGTTTAACTTATAACGTGAAAGTAAGGTTAATAATATAACTTGGATTACACATTTTTTTCAGTTTTACTCAAATTAGGGTGGTGCAAAAATGAGTACACCCCACAACAAAAACTACTACATCTAGTACTTTGTATGGCCTCCATGATTTTTAATGACAGCACCAAGTCTTCTAGGCATGGAATGAACAAGTTGGCGAGATTTTGCAACATCAATCATTTTCCATTCTTCAACAATGACCTCTTTTAGTGACTGGATGCTGGATGGAGAGTGATGCTCAACTTGTCTCTTCAGAATTCCCCATAGGTGTTGGACTGTGTTCAGATCAGGAGACATACGTAGCCACTGAATCACTTTCACCCTGTTCTTCTTCAGAAATCCAATAGTGGCCTTAGATGTGTGTTTAGTCATGTTGGAAAAGTGCATGATGACCAAGGGCATGGAGTGATGGTAGCATCTTCTCTTTCAGTATAGAGCAATACATCTGGGGCGGCACGGTGGTGTAGTGGTTAGCGCTGTCGCCTCACAGCAAGAAGGTCCGGGTTCGAGCCCCGTGGCCGACGAGGGCCTTTCTGTGCGAAGCTTGCATGTTGTCCACGTGGGTTTCCTCCGGGTGCTCCGATTTCCCCCTGCAGTCCAAAGACATGCAGGTTAGGTTAAGTGGTGACTCTAAATTGACCGTAGGTGTGAATGTGAGTGTGAATGGTTGTCTGTGTCTATGTGTCAGCCCTGTGATGACCTGGCGACTTGTCCAGGGTGTACCCCGCCTTTCGCCCATAGTCAGCTGGGATAGGCTCCAGCTTGCCTGCGACCCTGTAGAACAGGATAAAGCAGCTAGAGATGATGAGATGATGCAATACATCTGTGAATTCATGATGCCATCAATAAAATGCAGCTCCCCGACACCAGCAGCACTCAGTTATATAGTTAACTACAAGAAAGAGTTTTCTCTCCCCCCCCAAATCTGTCCCTCTGAGTTACATGGAGTCAACAGGAAATCTTTTGGTGGAGACCTCGACTGGCTATCGTAGCCTGCAGGGAATCGGCCATCAGACATTCTGTCGCATGTCCCAGACCTGGTGAAATGTAACTGAATTGTCTTGGCCAGCCCTAAGGGTCCCATCTGCATCCCATCATTGCTGAGGAGTGTGCTCCCATCACCCAATCAAGCATCCAGCCAGAGCAGGTCATGATATTTTTTAACCATATTAACATGCCATTGTTGTGTATTATGCCTGATGTCAAGACTCTCGTTTCTGCGAGCCTACCACACAGACTTAATACTTGTGTCATTTTTAGGGCATACCTAACAACCTGTGTTTTCTCTCTCTCCCTCCCTCCCCCCCCCCCCCCCAATCTGTCCCTCTGAGTTACATGTTGGGCCTGGGATTGAGATGCTAGCCCCTTCTGCCCCTCGGACCTGCTTGATCCATCCTGGTGCCCTGTGTCTGGTTGGAGTTTTATCGCATCGCTCCTGTGGAGGACGGCCCCATGAGGACAGTTGAGGGTTACACCTGGAGGATGCTCTGGACTCTTACAGTAATGCTTTTATGGCTGAGGACTACAGTTGACTTGCTAACTTTAGGACTGCAGTTGTCATGAACAGTTTTGCACTCAAGTTTCCATCAATGAAGAGTTACAACATCAACGAAACTGTCTTCATGTTAAAACTGTTAATGTTATAGTCATGCTGTCTGTTGTTGCCCAAATGAGGATGGGTTCCCTTTTGAGTCTGGTTCCTCTCGAGGTTTCTTCCTCATGTCGTTTGAGGGAGTTTTTCCTTGCCACCGTCGCCACAGGCTTGCTCATTGGGGATAGATTAGGGTCAAAATTAGCTCATGTTTTAAGTCGTTCAAATTCTGTAAAGCTGCTTTGCGACAATGTTTATTGTTAAAAGTGCTATACAAATAAACTTGACTTGACTTGACTCATTCAGCCCCACATAAAGGATGCTGCCACCACCATGTTTCACTGTAGGTACCATGCATTTTTCTTTGTATTCCTCACCTTTGCAACGCCATACAGTTTTGAAGCCATCAGTTCCAAAAACATTGGTCTCATCACTCCAGAGTATAGAGTCCCAGTAGTCTTCATCTTTGTCAGCATGGGCCCTGGCAAACTCTAGGTGGGCTTTTTTGTGCCTGGGCTTTAGGAGAGGCTTCTTTCGTGGATGGCATCCATGCATGTCATTCCTCTGCAGTGTACGCCGTATTGTGTCATGGGAAATAGTCACCCCAGTTTGGCTTTCTACTTCTTTAGATAACTGCAGTGAACTTGCATGCCGATTTTCTTCAACCTTTCTCATCAGAAGACACTTCTGTCAAGGTGTTAACTTCCGTGGACAACCTGGACGTCTCTGTGAGATGGTTGCAGTTCCATCTTTCTTAAATTTTTGTACCACTTTTGCGACAGTATTCTGACTGATAAGTAAAGCTTTGCTGATCTTCTTGTAGCCTTCACCTTTGTGGTGTAAAGAAATTTTTTTCTTTGGGGAATTCTGAAGAGACAAGTTGAGGCATCACTCTCCATCCAGCATCCAGTCACTAAAAGAGGTCATTGTTGAAGAATGCAAAAAGATTGATGTTGCAAAATCTCGCCAACTTGTTCATTCCATGCCTAGAAGACTTGGTGCTGTCATTAAAAATCATCAAGGTCATACAAAGTACTAGATGTAGTAGTTTTTGTTGTGGGGTGTACTCATTTTTGCACCACCCTAATTTGAGTAAAACTGAAAAATGTGTCATCTAAGTTTATATTATTAACCTTACTTTCACGTTATAAGTTAAACAGATGTTATATTAAACTTTGTCTTGTCAACATTTTGGAAATTGTTTGTGTTCATTGAAATATTGTTTAAAATGTTACTTTTCAAAGGGGGTGTATTCATTTACGCTGAGCACTGTACGTTATTGTTTCTATGGACCCTTTTCACGTGACGTCACGACAAACGCGGCCGCCATTTTGGACATGTACTACCAGTAGTTTACCACAGCCAACATTGAGGAACGGCAGCAAAGAAAGTGTTTATTTTCAGCAAGACTTCCATCATGCCACTATATTGTTGTGCACCTGGATGTAGTAACCATCAACAAACAAGGCAAGGGTTATCATTTTATCGGATCCCGGTAGATGCTGACCGACGGAGAAGATGGATAGCGGCACACCAACGCTTGTGCAGTGACCACTTTGTTGGCGGTAAGACGAATAAAATTAGCCAGAAAAGGCATTACATTGCTGTTAACATTCTGTGGCGGCGAGTGTGTAACCAAATAGGCTAAAATAACCCATTGTAACCTCTTTGTTCTTCTGTAGTAGCTATTAGCTAACGACATTAGCTAGCATTGTGTTCCTTTGCTGTTGGTAGACTGTAGGACAGATCAGAGGCAGTGTCCTACAAACAGCACTTAATTTGAGGGGGAGCAAGCCGGAGCGCGCTCCGGAACCTCGGGCGTTGGCTCCGGCAGCTATTTACACTGGATCCGGTAATCCGACACGTCTTTTGACTATGTAACAAAAAACAAAACAAATAATTAAATTAAAAAATGCAAGTTTATTTAGTGTTAATGTCTGATTTTGATATCTGTCTTGTTGGTGATTTCTCTCATGAAACGACATCCACAAAATATCTGCAGATGAACTTAATTTGCAGTGTTATTACAAAACATGCCCAGAAGCGCAGCGCAGCGCAGCGCCCCGCCCCCCTTCCCCCCTCTTTTTTTCCGCACCGGAGCCGATCATCCTCTGCGCTCCGGGACCTCCCACTTTACAAATTAAGCACTGCCTACAAATAAGTGTTCAAAATAAGAGGAACATGTATTTGTCTCTTAAATCCAGGCCGTTCCCTGTAATCTGTAACAACGGTTGGAGAAAGTAATGGCAAATAGTGAGTGCACAAACCATAGAAGGGAAACTGTACACAGCGCCAGGGCAGTGTGATGGTATGTCTACTTTCAGATTGTGTTAGCTTATCAATGAACACACTCGTCACTCGATGAGTTTCACGTCTTTACGACGGATACTTAAATGTGTGTTAGGTATTATTGTTGCAGTCTAAGCAGTCATTGTAGCAGCTAGATGAGCGAGAACCGAAAGGGTCTGTGCCATAAACCGTTATTTCTGTACGGCGTTGCTAATGTGTCGTTACTGTTGTTATTTCTCCCTCTGCTCGCCCTGTAAATGCCCTACGTCGCTGGATAGCGAAGGTGTTTTCTGCATCTCGCTCCTTTTTCTTGTATGTTCTCCGTTTGTCGCCTTCCTCGCATTCAAACCAATTCGAGCCGAAGTCCAATACATGTCCAAAATGGTGGTCACGTTTACGAAGGTCACGTGACTGAAAAGGGTCTATAGTAATAGCGCACATGTAGGGACATGTATAGAGGAGGCTCCAGGTAATTTACATCGACACCTTGCTTCATTTAACACTATTGTTTAAAAATGCTCCAAAATGCAAATTCATATTCATTATGGCAAATATGTAGAGTTGTATCATGTGTGTTATTCTGCTCATGTGGACAACACAGTCCTCTGTAGACCCTGTTAGTAAATCAACTCACTCTGTTTTTAACATACACAAACTGTTAGTAGTAAATGTTTAATTTTTATTGAGGAAATATTTAATAGCACAACAATTACAACAGGTGATACCGTGCTACTGAAGGGTCACTCTCAATATGAAGCTACCACTACCATGTTTCAACGTTCTCACAGTGATGAGCAGTGTTAGGTTTCTGTCAAACAGTACATGAGCTGTGACTCTCTAGCTGTGGATCTCTACAGCTCCTCTGGAGTTACACCCAGCCTCTTGGGTTCTACAACCCTGATTACAAAAAAGTTGGGACAAAGTACAAGTTGTACTTTGTATCCAGAAGCCTGGATACAAAGGCATGTCCCTGAGGAATAATGCACGTTGTATAATTAAGATGTCCAAACAGAAACAATTCCCTTTTGAAATTGCTATGCCTCCTGCACTTCTCATGACCTCTCTGAAACAATTTGATTTTTCTGAGAGGCAGTGAAGCTTGCGTCCAGTTGCTAAGGTGATGCCTAGAAATTCTACAATCAAGTCAAGTTTATTTGTATAGTACAACCCCGATTCCAAAAAAGTTGGGACAAAGTACAAATTGTAAATAAAAACGGAATGCAATAATTTACAAATCTCAAAAACTGATATTGTATTCACAATAGAACATAGGCAACATATCAAATGTCAAAAGTGAGACATTTTGAAATTTCATGCCAAATATTGGCTCATTTGAAATTTCATGACAGCAACACATCTCAAAAAAGTTGGGACGGGGCAATAAGAGGCTGGAAAAGTTAAAGGTACAAAAAAGGAACAGCTGGAGTACCAAATTGCAACTCATTAGGTCAATTGGCAATAAGTCATTAACATGACTGGGTATAAAAAGAGCATCTTGGAGTGGCAGCGGCTCTCAGAAGTAAAGATGGGAAGAGGATCACCAATCCCCCTAATTCTGCGCCGACAAATAGTGGAGCAATATCAGAAAGGAGTTCGACAGTGTAAAATTGCAGAGTTTGAACATATCATCTGCAGTACATAATATCATCAAAAGATTCAGAGAATCTGGAAGAATCTCTGTGCGTAAGGGTCAAGGCTGGAAAACCATACTGGGTGCCCGTGATCTTCGGGGCCCTTAGAAGGCACTGCATCACATACAGGCATGCTTCTGTATTGGAAATCACAAAATGGGCTCAGGAATATTTCCAGAGAACATTATCTGTGAACACAATTCACCATGCCATCCACCATTGCCAACTAAAACTCTATAGTTCAAAGAAGAAGCCATATCTAAACATGATCCAGAAGCGCAGATGTCTTCTCTGGGCCAAGGCTCATTTAAAATGGACTGTGGCAAAGTGGAAAACTGTTCTGTGGACAGATGAATCAAAATTTGAAGTTCTTTATGGAAATCAGGGACACCGTGTCATTCGGACTAAAGAGGAGAAGGACGACCCAAGTTGTTATCAGCGCTCAGTTCAGAAGCCTGCATCTCTGATGGTATGGGGTTGCATTAGTGTGTGTGGCATGGGCAGTTTACACATCTGGAAAGACATCATCAATGCTGAAAGGTATATCCAGGTTCTAAAGCAACATATGCTCCCATCCAGATGACGTCTCTTTCAGGGAAGACCTTGCATTTTCCAACATGACAATGCCAAACCACATACTGCATCAATTACAGCATCATGGCTGCGTAGAAGAAGGGTCTGGGTACTGAACTGGCCAGCCTGCAGTCCAGATCTTTCACCCATAGAAAACATTTGGCGCATCATAAAACGGAAGATACGACAAAAAAGACCTAAGACAGTTGAGCAACTAGAATCCTACATTAGACAAGAATGGGTTAACATTCCTATCCCTAAACCTGAGCAACTTGTCTCCTCAGTCCCCAGACGTTTACAGACTGTTGTAAAGAGAAAAGGGGATGTCTCACAGTGGTAAACATGGCCTTGTCCCAACTTTTTTGAGATGTGTTGTTGTCATGATATTTAAAATCACCTAATTTTTCTCTTTAAATGATACATTTTCTCAGTTTAAACATTTGATATGTCATCTATGTTCTATTCTGAATAAAATATGGAATTTTGAAACTTCCACATCATTGCATTCCGTTTTTATTTACAATTTGTACTTTGTCCCAACTTTTTTGGAATCGGGGTTGTATTTTTAACAACAGACATTGTCACAAAGCAGCTTCACAGAAAATTAAAAACTGTAAACATGAGCTAATTTTATCCCTAATTTATCCCTGATGAGTAAGCCTGTGGTGATGGTGGCAAGGAAAAACTCCCTCAGATGACATGAGGAAGAAACCTTGAGAGGAACCAGACTCAAAAGGAGACTCATCCTCATTTGGGTGATAACAGATAGTGTGATTATAAAGAACTTGCTTATATAAAGGTGTCCTATATAGTCACAAAGTATAACTTTGTAACCAGGAAAATCATAGTTTTAACATGAGGTCTGTTTTGTTGAAATTATATACTGTTCATTGATGCTTTGAGCTTTGTCATTACAAAGAGCAGATAAATCAATTCTTCAGCTTTTTTTTTAATAGCTACACCTGTAGTTTTAACTATCCCTACTTTGAACTTTGAACAGACAGCGTCACTTCCGTCTTCCTCTTCCTTTGGCGGGAAAATTCAGAAAGGCAGTGAGGCGAACAGCTGGCTGTGCTAACAGCTGACGGCGAAAGCTGGTTGTCCCAGCAACTTGCTACCGGGCTATATGGGCCCAAAGAAGATCCCCACTACTGAGGAAGTCGATGACATAAAAAAGTCACTCGACTTCATAACTGAAGAAGTTTCTGCTGTCAGGCTGCAGCAGAAGAGCATATTGGACTTGGTGGAAGAGGTGAAAACGCTGTGGATCCAGAATGCAGAGAAGGATAAGTGGATCGCCAACCTGGAAAGCCGAGTGGCTGACCTGGAGCAATACTCCAGAATGAACGACGTTGTCGTCACCGGGCTCCAGGTAAAACCTCGGTCATATGCTCGGGCGGTGACCGCTATCAGTGGGGAGGAGCCTGGGGAGCTGGATGTGAGCTCCACGGAGCAGCAGGTAGCTGCTTTCCTGCAGTCCAGGGGAATTCACCTGGACTGCGATAACATCGAGGCTTGCCACCCGCTACCAAGGAGGAACACTAGAGACAAACAGACCATCATCATGAGATCCATCAGCTGGAAGCATAAAGCTACACTACTGAAACAAGGAAGAAAACTGAAAGGGACAAGCATCTACATCAACGAGCACCTGACAAAATGCAATGCTGACATCGCCAGAAAAGCACGACATCTGAAGAAGGAAAACAAAATTCAGTCCACATGGATCACCAACTGCAAAGTTTTCATAAAGCTGAACGGTACACCGGAGGAGGCGAGAGTTCTGGTCATATGGAACATCGAGGACTTGGACAAATACCAGTGATGCTATCGGGACTGTACGGTAATCAATACAGACGGGACACTACACCAAACTCAACCAGGACACACACCGAAATAACTCTTTCATCCATTACCCAGAACACTACTCGGCTCACGCAAATCCTTGTTGATTATGAAAACCTGGAACTGAAACCACATGAATTCACTGACCATAAACTATTGGATACAGAAAATGACTTAGACCCAGACAATAACTTTTTTTCAACCATTAATGACAATTGCTACTATGACACAGAGGAGCAGTACAATCAGTCCACTAAGGCTGTGGGAAAATTATCAATAATACACTTCAACAGCAGAAGCATGTACAGTACACTAACTTCAAACACATCAAGAAATACTTAAGTCAGTTTACTCATCCATTCAACATAATTGCCATATCGGAGACCTGGATTGGCCTGGAGAAAGGAGTGGATTTCGAACTGGCTGGATATGAATTTAATTATATAAACAGGAAAAATAAAGGTGGAGGAGGAGTGGCGGTGTATGTGGACTGTAATTTGAATTATAAGTGAATAGATGGCATGACAACAGTGATTGATAACTTATTAGAATGTTTAACAATCGAAATTAATATTGAAAAAAGTAGAAATGTATTAATTTAATTAGCTGTATATATAGAGTGCCAGAAACTAGTATAGAGGCATTTAAGGACTGGGTAGAAAAGACATTTATAGTAGATAATAAAAAAGTTATCTTCATTTGTGGGGATACAAATATTGATCTGTTGAACCCTAATAAGCACAATATGACTGAGGAATTTATTAATATCATGTACAGTATGAGTCTCCACCCAAAAATTACCAGACCCACCAGAATTACTGACCATAGTGTTACCTTAATAGATAATATATTTACCAATGATATAGATAATAACATTATAAGTGGAATATTAATCAATGATATTAGTGATCATCTACCAGTTTTTACAATTTATGACTAATCACAAGAGAAATGTGACAGACCATAAACTTAAGTATAGAAGAGTTAGGACTGAGGAAGCTATGATTGCATTAAATAATGATTTATTAATACAAGACTGGGAATCAGTTTATATAGAGAATAGCATTGATAGAGCATATGATAACTTTTTAAGTATATTCAAATTATTGTATGATAAAAATTGCCCATTGAAGCAATATAGTACAAAACAAAACTATAATGAGCAACCTTGGATTACTAAGGGATTACAAAATGCCTGTAAGAAGAAAAACACTCTATATAGAGAATTTATTAAATTAAGAACCAAAGAGGCAGAAAATAAATATAAAAAATATAAAAACAAGTTAAGAAGTATCATAAGGAGATGTAGGAAGGATTATTATGGTAAATTAATATATAATAACAAAAATAATATTAAAGAAATATGGAATATATTAAATAGTATTATTAAAGATGGTTCTGGACAAATACATTATCCTAAATACTTTAATGACAAAGGTATCAAAAATTATAACATGGATGTAGTTGCTAATAGTTTTAATAATTTTTTTGTTAATGTTGGACCAAGATTAGCTCAAAATATCTCTGATCCAGTAACAAATGATGATTGTATAGATAATATTATAAAGAGGAATTCTTGTTCTATGTTTCTTACACCAGTAGATGAGAAGGAAATTATTGATATAGTTAATAAATGTAGTAATAAAATACCCACAGATTGTAATGATATTGATATGAAACTAGTAAAAACTATTATTGGGGGGGGGGATTTCTAAACCATTAACATACATCTGTAACTTGTCATTTCAAACCGGTACATTTCCAAGCAATATGAAAATAGCAAAAGTAATTCCACTGTATAAATCTGGGGACAAACACAACTTCACAAATTATAGACCTGTTTCTTTACTTCCTCAATTCACCAAAATTCTTGAAGAACTATTCAATAACAGATTACCGTAGATAAATTCATTGAAAAATACAAACTACTCAGTGATAGTCAATATGGATTTAGAGCAAATAGATCAACAGAGATGGCACTAATGGAATCAATTGAAGAAATCAGTAACTCTATAGATAAGAAACATGTCGCTGGGATATTTATTGATCTTCAAAAAGCTTTTGATACTATTAATCATGATATATTAATTAATAAGATGGAACAACATGGGATAAGGGGAGCTGTATTATAATAATAATATAAAATAATAATAAAAATAATAAATTCTTCTCTTATGATTGGCTATGTACCCAAATCCTTTAAACTAGCAGTTATCAAACCCCTGATTAAAAAACCTGACCTTGATCCCTGTCAGCTGTCCAATTATCGGCCAATATCAAACCTCCCCTTTATCTCCAAGATCCTTGAAAAAACTGTGGCACAGCAGTTATGCTCATATTTACATAGGAATAACATCCATGAAATGTATCAGTCAGGATTTAGACCTCATCATAGCACAGAGACAGCACTGGTTAAAGTAGTAAACGACCTACTGTTGGCGTCTGATTAGGGCTGTGTCTCGCTACTTGTGTTGCTTGACCTTAGTGCTGCATTTGATACTATTGATCATTCCATTCTTCTGGATAGACTAGAAAATGTTGTGGGAGTTAAGGGAATGGCCCTCTCCTGGCTCAGGTCTTATCTAACTGATCGTTATCAGTATGTTGATATAAATGGTGATATTTCTAGACATACCGAGGTAAAGTTTGGTGTTCCACAAGGTTCTGTCTTGGGTCCACTGCTTTTTTCTCTATATATGTTACCTCTGGGCGATATTATTTGTAAACATTGTATTAGTTTCCACTGTTATGCTGATGACACACAGTTGTATGTCTCTGCAAAACCTGATGAGAGACACTAGCTTAATAGAATTGAGGAATGTGTTAAGGACATTAGACACTGGATGCTTATTAATTTCCTTCTGCTTAACTCTGACAAGACTGAAGTACTTGTGCTAGGACCACATACAGCTAGAAGTAAGTTTTCTGATTACACAGTGACTCTGGATGGCCTTTCTGTTTCTTCACGTGCAGCAGTAAAAGACCTCGGAGTGATTATTGACCCCAGTCTTTCATTCGAAACTCACATTGATAACATCACCCGGATAGCTTTCTTTCATCTCAGAAATATTGCAAAGATAAGAAATTTAATGTCATTGCATGACGCAGAAAAACTAGTCCATGCTTTCGTTACCTCCAGGTTGGATTATTGTAATGCCTTACTGTCTGGATGTTCCAATAAGTGCATAAATAAGCTCCAGTTAGTTCAAAATGCAGCAGCAAGAGTCCTTACTAGAACTAGAAAATATGACCACATCACGCCTGTCTTATCCACACTGCATTGGCTCCCAATCAAATTTCGTATTGATTATAAAATACTACTATTGACCTTTAAAGCACTAAATGGTCTCGCACCACAGTACCTGAGTGAACTTCTGCTCCTCTATGACCCGCCACGCCTACTTAGATCAAAAGGTGCAGGCTATCTGCTGGTACCTCGTATAGTGAAGGCTACATCAGGGGGCAGAGCCTTTTCTTACAAAGCCCCACAGTTATGGAACAGCCTTCCAAGTAATGTTCGGGAATCAGACACAGTCTCAGCATTTAAGTCTAGACTGAAAACATATCTGTTTAGTCAAGCCTTTTGTTAATGGTGTTTATGAGGTAAAGGTGTAGATCTAGAGGGTCCTCAGACATAGAGTGTTTTGGTAAACTGGGATGTATGGATGCTGTCAGTCCCCACTCGCTTGCTCACTTGAGTTTGTTGACGGTGTAGTGGCTGGCTGCTTTATGTCCCGTGGCTCCCTCATGCCTGTGTTACCTTCTGGCTCTCTCCTTTTAGTTATGCTGTCTTAGTTAGTTGCCGGAGTCCCTGCTTGTACTCGGTGCAATATGTATACTGCTCCTACTTATTCAGGTTACATTGGGCATACCTAACAACCTGGGTTTTCTTTCCCTCCCCCCTCCCCCACCCCAAGGGTGGAGACCTCGACTGGCTATCGTAGCCTGCAGGGAATCGGCCGTCAGACTTCTGTCGCATGTCCCAGACCCGGTGAAATGTAACTGAATTGTCTTGGCCAGCCCTAAGGGTCCCATCTGCATCTCATCATTGCTGAGGAGTGTGCTCCCATCACCCAATCAAGCATCCAGCCAGAGCAGGTCATGATATATTTTTTACCAAATTAACATGCCATTGTTGTGTGTTATGCCTGATGTCAAGACTATCGTCTCTGCGAGCCTACCACACAGATTTAATACTTGTCATTTTTAGGGCATACCTAACAACGTGTTTTCTTTCTCTCTCTCTTCCCCCCCCCCCCCAATCTGTCCCTCTGAGTTACATGTTGGTCCTGGGATTGAGATGCTGGCCTCTTCTGCCCCTCAGACCTGCTTGATCCATCATGGTGCCCTGTGTCTGGTCGGAGTTTTATCGCATCGCTCCTGTGAAGGATGGCCCCATGAGATATTGTTGAGGGTTATACCTGGAGGATGCTCTTGACTCTTACAGTAATGCTTTTATGGCTGAGGACTACAGTTGTCTTGCTAACTTTAGGACTGCAGTTATCATGAATCAGTTTTGCACTCAAGTTTCCATCAATGAAGAACTTTCCACCAATGAAGAACATCAACGAAACTGTCCTCATGTTAAAACTGTTAATATTATAGTCAGGCTGTCTGTTGTTGCCCAAATGAGGATGGGTTCCCTTTGAGTCTGGTTCCTCTCGAGGTTTCTTCCTCATGTTGTCTGAG
The DNA here is from genome assembly GCF_027579695.1 of Neoarius graeffei. Lineage (NCBI taxonomy): Eukaryota > Metazoa > Chordata > Actinopteri > Siluriformes > Ariidae > Neoarius > Neoarius graeffei. The sequence goes on from NC_083577.1 coordinate 15,298,643, forward strand.
GGAGTTTGTCCTTGCCACCGTCGCCACAGGCTTGCTCATTGGGGATAGATTAGGGATAAAATTAGCTCATGTTTTAAGTTGTTCAAATTCTGTAAAGCTGCTTTGCGACAATGTTTATTGTTAAAAGCGCTATACAAATAAACTTGACTTGACTTGACTGTATTAAATTGGATAAAAAGTTATTTGAGCAACAGGATTCAATTTGTGAAGTTGGATGACTCTGTCTCAACTCGTTTGAATATTGACTGTGGTGTCCCTCAGGGGTCAGTATTGGGTTCTAAACTGTTTATTCTTTATATAAATGATATGTGCAATGTATCAAAGATATTTAAGATGGTATTATTTGCAGATGACACAAATATTTTTTGTTCTGGAACAAATTTACATGAGTTAGAAAACATAATCTCTTCAAAATTGTGCAGGTTAAAAAGTTGGTTTGATCGAAATAAATTATCATTAAATCTGTCTAAAACAAAAATCATATTATTTAATAATTATAAAATAAATAGGACAATAAATGTACAGGTAGATGGTGTTGATATTGAAAGAGTTTCTAATAATGAATTTCTTGGGGTAATAATTAGTGCTGTCAAGCGATTAAAATATTTAATCGCGATTAATGTCGCGACTGTCATAGTTAACTCGCGATTAATCGCAATTTAATCGCACATTTTTGTCACATGAAAAACCATTGTAATTCTCTTATCAGCATTAAAAAGTGAATGGGCTTGCTTTGTACCAATGTTTTTTTTTTTATTGTAAAGCATAACACGTCTAGACACAGCCACTGCAAAGTGAAACCTAAGCCGAGCACCGGTGCTATAGCAAAAGAACCATGAGTGAAGTGATCTACTGCTTGAGTTAGTCTACAACTCACAGTGACGGTAGGCTTGACATGCTTGATTATAATATAAAGTACACTGTTATATTAACTTTAAGTTGTTCGTTGATAAATATTGCATTGAATCTGATCTTTACTGTTTCAGCTCACTTAACACATTTTGTACTTTTACACTTTCTGCCTGTTGATGCGTCGCGCTGTCCAATCAGAGGCGGCCAAATTTGCATATTACAGGAAGGATTTCTGGGATAGCATTGAGTTTACAGTTCAGAGGGATCTGGCTTCTTTAGATGCTGTCTTCTTAAAACTGAATAAATATTTAAAAAGAGCCAAATGAGCCAGTCTTTTGAACGGCTCTTTTCAAAGAACGGATCACAAAGATGCGGATCCCATCAAAGAGCCATAAATCCCATCTCTACTATCGCGCCCTGCCCGCGCTGGTTCTTTGGGGGGGGGGGGGGGGGGGGGGGCAGAGGACTCTGGCTGTGCGGGGCGTGGTAGCTGCTATCGGTTTTCTAAGCAAAGTCTCTGTTCCAAGTTCCTGGCAGTTTCAAAAGTTTATGAAAAACCTACATCATGTCACAGAGCGTTAATCTCGCGATAAAAAAATTGTCGCCGTTAAAATTGAGTCAAGTTAACGCGTTAATAACGCGACATTTTTGACAGCACTAGTAATAATGGATGATAGAATTAATTGGAAATCACATATAAAATACATACTAATGAAACTATCAAGAAGCATATCTGTGTTGAGTAAAGCTAAGCATGTCCTGGACTATAATTCATTCCGCATTCTTTACTGTTCCCTGGTTTTACCGTACTTAAATTACTGCTCAGTGGTGTGGGGAAATACGTATAAATGTTCACTTCATGCAATAACTATACTTCAGAAAAGAGCTATAAGAATAATTCATAGTGCTGGTTACCGAGATCATACTAACTCACTATTCTTAAATTCAAAATGTTTAAAATTCAGGGATATTATAGAATATAAAACTGCCTTAGTAATGTACAAAGTAAGGAATTATAAAGTACCAAGGAATATCCAAATAATGTTCTCGGATAGAGAGGGGGGCTATAATTTTAGGGGGAAATTGAAATTTAAAATTCGCAGTGCTAGGACAATGTTAAAAATGTTCAGTATCTCTATTTGTGGAGTAAAGCTATGGAAGAGTTTGAATGTGGAGCTCATGAAATGTACAATTATAAACCAGTTCAAAAAAAGGTATAAGGAACAGCTCTTTACGAGGTATAGGGAGGAGGAATTACAATAACATGCTATTGATAATATAAGTGTATATGTATGGGTATGAGTACATACGGATATATTATATATATGTATGTATAGTGCATAACTGTGCTAGAAACACCTCATGGATGCACTGGGACGCATCCTCAGTGATGTATCCTGGGGTCCTCGGGTGTTTCGGGTCTCGCAACATCATACGCCCTCACCCAGGCGACCCAGCCGGGGTTGATCAAGCCCCGACTTGCGTCCCAGTAGCAATCCACGGATCACCCCTTTTAATCCAAAGCCACCGTGTGGCTTTCTCTGCGGCTTCGCTTGCGGATGCAATGGCCCTCTTCTTAGCTGCTCCTACTATGCCCAAGCGGCTCAGGACTTTGCAGAGGGAGCACCCTGCAAAACCCCTACAGCCGACTTCTATGGGCTCGTAGAAGGTTCTCCAACCTCTTTCCCTGCACTCCTCCACCAGCTCCTGGTACTTGGCTCTTTTCCTCTCATTGGCCTCCTCAAGACGCTCTTCCCAGGGAACTGTTAGTTCCAAAATGATGAGGTGTTTTGAAGCCTCAGATGTTATCACCACGTCTGGACGGAGAGTTATTGCTGCCACATGTTGGGGAAACCTCAGCTGCTTTCCCAGGTTGGCCTGCAGCTGTCAGTCATTTGCCGTGTGGAGGAGGCCTGTTGCTATATGTTGGCGTGCTCGGGGTTTCTCTCCAGCTTTTACAAAGGAGACTACCTTCTTTGGGGCATGATGGTACTTGCAGGAGCTGATGGCAGAGGTTAAGCTTTCAGCAACTGCCTTAAGCACCTGGTCATGGCGCCACCGGTAGCGGCCATCAGCCAGGGCCTTTGGGCAGCAGCTGAGAAGATGTTCTAAGGAGCCTCTACCAGAGCACAGAAGGCAGGAGGGTGTCTCACTCTTTCCCCAGACATGGAGGTTCGCTGGGCTAGGCAGGACATCATAGACAGCTTGCACTAGGAAAGGGACCCGATGGAAGTCTGCCTGCAAGATGTTTGTCCAGGTGATCCTGCGCTGTAGTGCGCTCTCCCACCTTGTCCATGCTCCCTGTTGCTGGAGTCCCACCGCCCTGCTCACATGCTCTTCCTCCACGCCTGCTCGGACCTCCTCCTGGATCAGGTGGTGTCTCTCCTTACCAGACACCATATATATATATATATATATATATATATATATATATATATATATATATAGTGCATAACTGTATATAATATATAAGCATAATATGCATAATTATGATATGGGTGTCTGTGTACATATGGATGTGTATAGTTATAGGTAGGTGTATATGTATGTACTGTATATATGTATTGTATGTGTGTATATATGCATAGCATAAGTATTTCTATATATATGATTTGATTTGGGCGATATTATACCATGTTAGTATGTCTTGGTATGCTGGTATGTTTTTTTTTGTTGTTGTTGATTTTGCTTTCTTTTGTATATATAGTTTATTATGGTGGAAAGTGACGTTGATTAATGGTGGTATAGAGGGTTAGGATTTGATAAGTTATTTACTTCTTCCTAATCCTTTCCGAACATTATTATGTTATTGCCTTGTGGCTACGCTATTCTGTTTATGACGATGTTTTGATGATTACATTTTTTATTTATTTTTTTTTGTTTGTTTGTTTTATATCTTCTTTACTGTTCGGAATAAAGCAATCAATCAATCAAAAACGCGAGTTATCAGATTGGGTGGTGACCTCATCATTCTGTGATGCAGGAACTGGCCCCACGGCTAATTGGGAGCATGGAGGATGTAAACAAACCAGCTATTGCAGGGAAATGCAAACTTGTACAGCGAGCTGACCAGACTCCAGGGATTCTTGGATTCTGGAGTTCATGGTGGCAAGTGATGCTGGACAAGGCTGACAAGAAATTATTTGGGTCTGCAGGTATAGCTGCTAGGCTCAGACTTGCACTCTTGGGTGGCAGAGCAGCCAGAGCTGGGACTGCACAGAGGTGCGGGCAGCATTTTCATTTTCGGCAGCTTCCCTAGGAGTAAAGGAACTGAAAAGATCTGCAGCTGGGGGCTTGATGTGGATGCCCCAGCAATAACATAAACAGATCCTCGAGGGAAGCTCTGACTGGAGCTGCGATGCTATTTATTAACAAGATTTCCAGGAGCCTGGGCATAGGCCATTCATTAATTCTGGGAGCAGAAGACTTCTACTTGCCAAACAAGAGCTCTGTTGAATGGAAATGGTACTCTCTTGCAAAATGGCTTGCAGAGGAAGCAGCAAAAGTAGGCAGGTTAAAGCAGCTTAAATAAGGTGCTCCATGAGAGATTTGCCAAAAGAATGCATAGAAGGGAATCAGCTGAGCTGACAGCTGATGGGGGCTGGCTTGAGATCAGCTGCAGTCAGTTGATGTAGTTGGGATTGAGGGCTGAGCTTCACTTTGTGGCCTGCCAGAACTACGCTACGCTCGATTTTTGTATGATGTAACTCCACCTTGGTTATCTTTAAATTACAAAATATTGTAAATCTAACAACTTGTATGCTGGGGCAATGAGGAACTGGGATATTTCACTGTATTTTCATTTTTCAGTGACTGTACACACACACACACACACACACACACACACACCATATGTTGGGGAACATAGCTCTCTCTCGTTACTGGCCATCTGATAGACACACAGACACATTAATAGACAGCCAGTAATTTGACACACAGATGTAACTCATCACATTACCTGCTAGTTCAACCTGCCTCCTCGCTGTTCAGAGTCGATGCTTAACCACGTCTCTACTGTCACAGTAAAAGACTCCAACAAAAAAATTCATTTTGATCTTTATCCTAACAGTATCCTGTTTCTCTGCCTGTTCACAGTGGTGTTGATGATAACCAGCGGGTCTCAGGCAAGTGGCAGTGAGATAGACGTCTCTACGTGTGATATATCTTCTTGATGGTCTTTGCTTATAGACCTCTAGATTGAATCGCTGGGCAGGTCAGAGTTCTTACACCATCAGAACATTACCTCACTGCCTCTGTCATTAAAAATATCTGAGAAAATCTTTCAGCCACTGCAGGTTAAAGCAAAATGGATGCTCAGTACATTGCTCTGCTCAGTACATTGCTGCTGCACTCATTAGGAATGAGGGCAAAAAGTATTACATTTTTCAAATCATTCTGATTTCATCCTAAAACAAATCAAACAATCGAATTACTCTTTCCATTTTACTCCACCCACTTGAATTTATTTAGTTTTTTTTTTCTTGCTAATTTGCAGAAATGCATGTGAAACTTTTCCTATATCTTCCCAGGCTTATTCCCAGGCATTTATCCATTTTATCTGTTTTAAAAACAAAACCAGAATGAAAATTCAAATAAAATAACCACAAAACATTATACAATACAAACAAACAAGCAAATGTTTTTATGCTTGGCTGGGGTGGAAAAGTTGGCAAAACAGCTCTATGAGCAGATTTTTCAAATAAAAAATGATGACGTCATGTTTGCACTATATCTAGATAATTGTAAATGTAAACACAAGGACACTCTTGCTGTTGGGACGAAGAATTTTTTTCTCGATTTAATTCATCAAACATTACTGCAACCCTGACGCTTACTAATAATAAAACACTTACTGCAGATGAATAAATAAGACAATGTTAAATGCTGAATCTGTTAATTACACAGTTTTTCAGTTTACACATTTGTACTCTTTCTTTTCATTTATCACTTCCACGTAATCTTCGGGATTTTCACATTTTTCTGTCGTCAAAGAACACATGATTCATTTGTTGTTGTTTTTTTCTTTTTTTTTTGGAAATTTATTTTAGCTGTAAGTCAACAATATAATGAACCAAATGTGAGTTTATAGCTTGCTTGCAGTCGTAATTTTCAACATTCTGAGGATAACCTGAGTTTTATAGAATTTGATAAATCAGGGTGCTATCAGGTAGGGCTGGGCAGTATGACCCAAAATTCATATCACAGTATAAATTGAATCTCTTCACGGTAACAGTATATATCGCGGTATAAATGTCGCAGTGTAGAACTTATAATGGAAGTGTTTCTGAATGGGTTTTGTAGTCCCTTAGCAAAGCTAAATTGATTTAAACAACAAAAAAGCAAAGATATAATGTAATTTTTTGAGCATTTATTGTGCAGAAGAACAACAGAAGTAAGGATAGCGCCTCAGAAGTACAAAATAAAGGGGATATTATAAACAGTACTTCAAGTAAGAGAGGTTTTCGATCAGGCAAATGGCAAAAACAGTGAAAAGGTTCTGTAATCCAAAATAGTGCAAAAGACACCAAACATTAAATTTTCCACATCTTAAAGAACACAAAAAATAAATAGATATTCTAATAACACTACTTCAAGTACACAGACAGAACAGGCTTTTGTTCTCTTGTGCAAAAACTGTCACTGAACATTTGGTTTCATATTTCAAATTACAATCAAGCTGCAAACACAAACACTGAACTTTGGTTGCCAACAATAAGGTTTTCTTCTCTAATCCAAAATAGTGCAAAAGTTACCAAACAAATTTTCCACATCTTAAAGAACACAAAAATACAATTCTAAATACAATTAATCATGTGTTTCAACTAGCTGCACTCCACCGTTTGGAAAGGGACCATGTCTTCGCACAAGTGTGTTGTGATGGCTCTTATGTCATTCCACCGCGTGCTCTTTCTGTCATAAGGAGTAGTCTTGGAAAAGGCTTGCGCAATGGAGGTCTGTTGTTGGGTCGCGGGGGAAACTTTTTTCTTTCCTCCCGTGTCCGTAGACTGAGCCGGTGTTTGAGCCGAGCGCAGCCTCTGGCTCTCTGTATACTCGAGCACATGTTTTGATTTCAAATGGTGAAATAAATTGCTCGTGTTACCTTTGTTGGCGGTCACAGTTACTCCACACACTTTGCAGATGACATTTTTCTGCTCAACATTCAACTTTTTAAACCTGAACCACGTCCAAATCACGGATGTAGCACCGTTTTTTTGTTGTTTTTTTTGACTAGCTCCTCCTTCTCCGCCGCTCCTGTGCTTGCGGCCATTTTCACACAGAGGCAGGTGCGATGGCGTCATCGACGGTATGACGGCAGAGCACAAATCTCTACCGTGGCCAAATTTATATCGTTTCTACCGTCATATCGTGTATACCGTGCAGCCCTACTATCAGGGTGCAGGCACTTATGGGTGCAGGTGCAGGGGAGAGTGGGTGAAGCAAACAGTAGACTGAGCCAAATCGGGAAACAGGAAGCGTAGTCAAAACGAATGTGCAGGGGTCACTCGATCAGCGAACAGGCTATCATAGTAGAGACAAGAAACAGGGTTGGAACGAAATGTAAACACGGGTCGAAGCACAGGGAATCAGGCGGAAAGTAAATGGCTTGGTATAGTTAGGTGGAGACCACTAAACGATACTTCACAACTGGAAAGTGTGAATGCTGGGCTTTAAATAGGGGAAGTGATTACGAGAAACAGGTACAATTAATAGTCAGGTGACAGGGGTGCTGAGACTCCTAGTTGTTGTAGTTCTGAGCAGCCATGTTTGAAGGCTGTTTTGAGCTACAGCTCTCAACGCCATTATTGACAGACCTCCCCATGACCATGATGATTGTGTTATGTTGGGGTGGTGGTAAGTCGGTGATGAAGTCGATGGCAACATGTGACCAGGGTCTTTGAGGCACCGGGAGTGGACATAATTTCCCGGCAGGTGGAGCTCGAGGTACCTTGGCTTGGGCACAGGCTGAACAACATGAGGCAAAATGATTAATCTCGAAGATCACATTTTCCCACAAGTACTTGTTCTTTATTAATTAGTATGTTCTGTGACTGCTGGGATGACCAGTGGCCAGGGATGCGTGTCTCCAGGTGATGAGCTTCCCTCTGAGGTCGGGTGAGACATATAAACGTCCGGGGGGACAGTTCTCGGGATGGGTCAGGGGTTGAGAGCATTTGATCTCTTCGTCTAGGTCCCAGGTGATGGCTTAGGTGAAACAGTCGGGTGCTAGGATGGAATCCAGTTCTGAATTAAGGAGTGAGGAGTTCTGTATTTGGGAGAGTGTGTCGGTCTTTGTGTTCTTGGTGCCAGGGCGGTAAGAGATTGTGAACTGAAAATGTGTAAAAGAATAGGGCTCACCTGGATTGTCGAGGATTGAGGTGTTTGGTGGTCTTCAGGTACTAGGTCCTTGTGATCTGTTAGAAGGTCCTTGTGATCTGTTAGAATTATAAATGGATGTGCAGTGCCCTCCAGCCAATGTCTCCACTCCTCCAGGGCCAGCTTGATTGGAAGGAGTTCTCGATTGCCAATGTCATAATTCCTTTCAGTAGGTGTAAGCTTCTTTGAGTAGAACGCTACTGGGTGCAACTCGGGTTTCTCACCAAATCGTTGTGAAAGCACACCTCCTACTCCCATCTCAGATGTGTCCACTTCCACAAAAAAAGGTTTGGTAGAGTCTGGATGTTGTAATATGGGAGCAAAGGTGAAAGCTTAAGCTGTTTGAGAGTCTCCTCAGCTGTTGGGTTCCATTGGAGGCGCCGTGGCCCGTTCTTTAATAATGAGGTAAGGGGGCGGCTATGGTACTGAAACTTCTGATGAAATGCCAATAGTTTGCAAAACCTAAGAAACATTGCAATTCTTTCACTGTTGTGGGAGTAGGCCATGAAGTTACTGCAGAGACTTTAGACTGATCCATGCTGACCCCTTCAGCACTAATGATATATCCAAGAAATGAGATCTGACGAATGTGAAATTCACATTTTTCTATCTTCACATCAAGATGATTTTCAAGGAGGCAGGAGAGTATGAACCTGATGCGCTTATAGTGACTTTCTTCGTCGGAGGAATAGATCAATATGTCATTGAGGTAAGCAATCACAAATCGTCCCTTAGGACATCATTACTTAAGCACTGGAAGACACTGGGTGCCAAAGAAAGGCCATACGGCATTACCAACTACTCAAAATGGCTGGCAGTAGCACTAAAAGCTGTTTTCCACTCGTCCCCCTCTTGGATTCGTACCAGGTTATACGCACTGTGTAGATCTAATTTTAAGAATATCTGGGCTGAGCATAGTTGTTCTAGTGCAGATGGCACCAGTGGGAGTGGGTACGGGTATTTCACTGTAACCTGGTTGAGACCCCTATAATCGATACATGGCCGAAGACCTCCTCCCTTCTTTTCGATGAAAAAGAAGCTGGCGGATGCTGGTGAGGTGTATGGTCTGATACACCCCTGCTTCAGGGCCTCTTATACATACTCCTCCATAGCTGACTGTTCCATTAACGATAGTGGATAGATACAGTTGCATGGAGGGATTGTGCCAGGGAGGAGATCAATCATGCAATCATATGGACAGTGAGAAGGTAGGCCGCATGCCTTACCCTTACTGAACACCTCTTTCAGGTCCAGGCAGCGTGCAGGGACATTGTTGAGGGTATCGGGCAGTGGAATTTCTACGGAGGTAGACGAGACAGCTAACTGAGGATGGAGTAGACATTTCTGAAAGCATACAGGTGACCATTATAGAATATCTTTACTTTGCCAAGATATCAAGGGGTCATGGAGCTGAAGCCAGGGATAACCAAGAATGAGGTCATGCTGCGCTGTTTGAGTGATGAATAGTGAGATGAGTTCCAAATGGAGAGCTCCCACCTGAATCTGTAAAGGTACAGGTGGTGATGAGTCCATTCCCTATGGGGCCTTAGTCAATGGTTTTAATACTGAGCAGTCTTTGCAATGTGTCTGCGGATAAGTTGAATCTCTGGACGACTGCAACATCAATGAAGTTCCCCTCTGCCCCTGAGTCTATAAATGCAGAGAGGACATGGGTCGAGTCTGGCAGTTTCAAAACATAGGTAGTTTAAAGGATTTTGCTTTATGATGAAACAGAGAACTCACTGGGCTGGGTGATGGATTAACTGAACGAGCAGGAACATCCCAAGATGGGCGAATAGGACATTTGGCAATGAGATGATTGAACTCACCACAATAGAAGCACAAACCCTCTTGCCACCTTCTCTCTTGCTCAGATCGCCTTAGCTGAGCCTGAGACACCTCCATAGGTTTGGGAGCATTGGTGGCTGGAGCCAGAGTTGCTGCGGGTTGTAAAGAGGGTCTATTTGTGATGAGGTGATCTAGGCGAATGGCCAGATTGATGAGCGCATCGAGGGATAGATGTTCATTCCAACAAGCAAATTCACTCAATACCTCCAGATGTAACCCTTGGCAAAACATGGCTTTTAGAGCAGGTTCATTCCAGCCACTACCAGCGGCTAAGGTTCAAAAGTCCAGAGCATATTCAGCAACTCTTCTATTGCCCTGTTTAATGGATATGAGACTCTATCCATCCTCAACTCCTTCTGGTTCATGGTCAAACACTCATTTGAACAAATCCAGGAAATGATCATAGGAAGTGGTGTGTTCTCCGCCACACTTTCATACAGCACCAGCCCATTGTAAAGCCTTGCCGGTGAGTATCGTGAGAAACTTGGCAATCTTCTGCTCATCAGAAACTCCAGCAAGTGACAAGAAGTATAGGGAGCATTGTAGAAGAAATCCCTTACAGTTAGATGTCTCTTCCGAGAACTTTTCTGGTAGCAGAACAAGCTGTGTGGCACTGGCGGAGGGTGCGGGGCATGTTAGGAGAGCCTGTGACATAACAGCAGCGAGCTGCGCCACCCGAATGTTAAGCTCGTTGAGCAACTGCTGATGTTCACCTAACAAATGCCCTTGTGCATTGAGTGCGGTCTGCTTTACCTCCTCTGCTGCATCCATCAGTGGCGAAGTATCCTGTCAGGGTGCAGACTCTTACGGATGCAGATGCAGGGGAGAATGGGTGAAGCAAACAGTAGACTGAGCCAAATCAGGAACCAGGAAGCGTAGTCAAATTGAACATGCAGGGGTCGGTTGATCAGCGAACAGGATGTCATAGTAGAGACAAGAAACAAGGTCGGGACGAAACGTAAACATGGGTTGAAGCACAGGGAATCAGGCAGAAAGTAAACAGCTTGGTATAGTTAGGTGGAGACCGCTAAACGATACTTCGCAACTGGAAAGTGTGAATGCTGGGGTTTAAATAGGGTAAGTAATTATGAGAAACAGGTGCAATTAATAGTCAAGTGACAGGGGGCACTGAGACTCCTGGTTATTGCAGTTCTGAGCAGCCATATTTGAAGGCTGTTCTGAGCTAGAGCTCTCAATGCCGTTACTGACAGGTGCGTAGACATCTACATAATGTTTTTTTTTTTTCTGCAGGTAAAGTAGTGAGAGTCTAACATGACACTACACATGAGCGTGATCACGTGAAACATGATGGTAAACACATTTTCAGCTGATTGCTGTGTTTGTGGTGAATCGATTAAAATTCAGTGCCAGCCAGCTGTGAGAGCACACTGCTGCTGGAACTTTCTGGGAAAAAACAAAAGACATTTCTGTGGTTAAACACGTCAATACGCATTCTGTTTGATTTAATGGTGAAGTGTTTACATGAAATTATGGTCCCTAGAGAGTGTGTGTGTGTGTGTGTGTGTGTGTGTGTATGCGCGTGCGCATGCGTGTGCGAGTCCGAGAGAGAGACAGGGTGTGTTTTGGTCTTTATTGATGTATCCACACCCAAACTGTTATGATGTGAATTGGCAAGTAAACGTGTGTGCGTGCATGCGTTTGAACTGGCTAAGCCTTGGTGAATCTGATTAGAGAATGAGGTTGAAAGAGGTTTTATTCCATCTCTCCCTCCACACACACGCATACTACCTTTATGAGGACTTTTCCTATAACATCAGTAGTTATTAATACAGCTAATTAATGCTACCCTACACCTGTCACATGTTCCCACAAGCTCACAACTGTTACATATAGCTATCCTTGTGGAGACATTTGCCCACACACACATGCGCGCGCGCGCACACACACACACACACACACACAGATCCTCGACATCGATCATTTTGTTTGCATTATTAATGCAGTTGAGCTTCTTTCTTTGTATGAAGCCAAGGAGCTGATGTGTGTAGCAGAACTGCCGTACTCCATATTCACAAAGAAAGAACATGGCACATACTTCAATAATAATAATAATAATAATAATAACAACAACAACAGATCGATGGATAGATATGTCAATTCATCTTGCTTCCAAACAAATTATTTTCTTAGAGTTGATTTTTTGGTTGCTCTGTGCGTGTGTGTGTGTGTGTGTGTGTGTGTGTGTGTGTGCGCGCGGCACGGGAGAGAGAGAGAGCAGTTTCTGATCCGAGAACATTTCAGCAGGATAAAGAGAAATGAATGAATATTTGTACTGCAAATGATCAATTGGCCCTTTTCTACTACCCTTTTTCAGCTCACTTTAGCCCGACACGGCTCGCGTTTCGACTACCTTAGAGCAGCACGACTCAGCTCGCTTCAGCCCTGCTCAGCACCCAAAACTCGCACGGTTTTGGAGTAGGGCTGAAGCGAGCCAAACCGAGCCGAGTGGGGCTAGGGGCGTGAGGAGACACTCCCCTGTGCACTGATTGGTGAGGAGGAGTGTCCTCACATGCCCACACACGCCCCGCGAGCACGCTGGGATCTGTAAACACCGTAAACCCGGAAGAAGAAGAATTACGAATTACGAGAATTTCTGAAGCCTTATGCGCCTCGCCTCATCTATACGCTCTTGCCAGTATCTGTTGGCGTTGTCGGTGACAACAAGCCACAGCACCAAGACCAGCAACACTAACGACTCCATGTCCTCCATGTTTATTGTTTACTATCCGGGTCGTGAGACTACCGCTTAAAAGGTCACTGATGTCACTGTTTGCGCTGCCTAACGACATCACGTGACATCCACCCACTTTCGCTAACTCCACCCAATGTGTCCACCCACTTCCAGCCAGCACGGTTCAGCGCGGTTGTAGTCGAAATGCAACTCCAACAGCCCCACTCAGCTCGACTCAGCCCAACTCAGCACGGCACGGCTCAGCCCAACTCAGCCGCGTTGGTAGTGGAAAAGCGGCAAATGTGTCATTCTTACAGGCCAAGGCTTCGCTCTTGCCTGGTCGCTTACATTAACTAAATGCTGTTTGTCAGCCATAAGTTATGGAAAACTTTGTTTGTAGAGATGCAGCTTTTCTCATGTAAAGAGGAAGTCATGCTTCACTTTCTTTGACCACTGATGATGGTAAATTCCTTTGAAATGAATGTGATTTTACTTGCAAACTTTGTTGACCAAAATCTAGCATGATCGTTAAAAAAACCCCAAAGTATTCATCTACTTAAAGGTCTTCAATATTTTCAGAGTTGAATAGCTGGATTTCAGCTGATTGATTAACCTGACTACATGAACTCGTCCTGTCAGTCACATCCACAATGTGGAAGTCAGTCCGGAGATGCTGAACAGACATGAGCTGCATCTATAACCCTACTCGCTTTGTTGTACTAGAGAAATGTACGTATTAACCCTTTGGTGACTGACCCCTTGAAAATGGTTCCTCCAGGAACGATGACGTTTCAGTTGTCAAGACAACGGAAAAACTAAAATACAAAAACAGAAAGATACGTCACAATGCTCTTGTGCACAAAACAAAATGCTCTTGTATTTGTATTTTAGTTTTTCCGTTGTCTTGACAACTGAAATGTCATGGTTCCTGGAGGAACCATTTTCAAGGGGTCAGTCACCAAAGGGTTAACCGCTACTCCAAACAAGCAACTGTCCAGATGTGAGTTATTCACCCAGAAGTACCACCCACCTGTATGTGTCCTAACATTCAGATTAGGTTTTTAGAGGCTCTTCGCTAGCACCCAGCTGCCTTTCAAAGTACAAAATATGTTATGTCAGATGTTCTAACCTGACTTCAGACTGGGAACGTGATCATGAAGAGCTTTTACCATCATCAAGATCATTAGGGTTAGCATTCAGCCAGTGTGTGTTCAGGTAATGATCATTCAGTTAATGACGATTCAGCTCATGATCCTTCAGCCAAAGACAGTTCAATCAGTGACCGTTCAGCTCATCAGCATTTAGCTCAAAACTGTTCACCAGTGACCAAAAAGAGTGTAGGCCATGATTGTTCAGCCAATGAGCACAGCAATGATGAACAGTCAGAACAGCTTGTTTCAGTGTACATTTGTTGACTGGCTAATGTATTTCATATTCCCTCATTCTCCCACATGGATTTGTGCCTTCACAACTTGACCTCCAGTGAGCAGGTGTGCTTTGGATGGTGGTTTAGGACACGGACATGGTGGTGTTTATCATACTGGTATGAAGAGTTCAGATAGATACAGCATTGCTGTTGGTGGGGGTAGTGGTGGTTTTACACATCTCAGTGCTCACCAACCAAAACTCTTCAGCTAATTGGTGCTGTGGTCAAAAACTGACACTAAGTAATAATGAACAATCAACATGGAACAAGACTGTCATTAACTGAATACCTACACTATGGACTTACAGAGTAGGATTTTATCTCATCTCATCATTCTCATTATCTCTAGCCACTTTATCCTTCTACAGGGTCGCAGGCAAGCTGGAGCCTATCCCAGCTGACTACGGGCGAAAGGCGGGGTACACTCTGGACAAGTCGCCAGGTCATCACAGGGCTGACACATAGACACAGACAACCATTCACACTCACATTCACATTCACACCTACGGTCAATTTAGAGTCACCAGTTAACCTAACCTGCATGTCTTTGGACTGTGGGGGAAACCGGAGCACCCGGAGGAAACCCATGCGGACACGGGGAGAACATGCAAACTCCACACAGAAAGGCCCTCGCCGGCCATGGGGCTCGAGCCCGGACCTTCTTGCTGTGAGGCGACAGTGCTAACCACTACACCACCGTGCCGCCCCAGTAGGATTTTATATTATTTATAAAGTCCCTTTCACTTATTTATTTATTTATTCTACAGTATATTTGAATGGTAAAAGGAAAGAGTTTAGACCAGAATGTGTAATAAGCTTCAAAAATCTCATCTCATTATCTCTAGCCGCTTTATCCTGTTCTACAGGGTCGCAGGCAAGCTGGAGCCTATCCCAGCTGACTATGGGCGAAAGGCAGGGTACACCCTGGACAAGTCGCCAGGTCATCACAGGGCTGACACATAGACACAGACAACCATTCACACTCACACCTACGGTCAATTTAGAGTCACCACTTAACCTAACCTGCATGTCTTTGGACTGTGGGGGAAACCAGAGCACCCGGAGGAAACCCACGCGGACATGGGGAGAACATGCAAACTCCGCACAGAAAGGCCCTCGCCAGCCATGGGGCTCGAACC
Organism: Neoarius graeffei; assembly: GCF_027579695.1. NCBI lineage: Eukaryota > Metazoa > Chordata > Actinopteri > Siluriformes > Ariidae > Neoarius > Neoarius graeffei. The sequence continues at coordinate 15,313,974 of NC_083577.1, forward strand.
CAGACCTTCTTGCTGTGAGGCGACAGCGCTAACCACTACACCACCGTGCCGCCAAGCTTCAAAAATCAGACAGATAAAGAAAGATAAGTTAATGAAGGAGAAAAAAGGAACGAGTGAAATTATTAAAAATCAGTAAACCCTGATTAGAAACCCATATCCCATATTATTGGGAAAAAAATCATTAACGTTAAATTAACACATTTAATATAGTGAGTTTTTCAGTTTCACAGCTCTTTGTCCTACTCTGTCTTTCTCACACACAACTGAGGACAAAACACACGATAAAAATATTTGGGTGATAAACAGAATATTCTCATTATAAAAACTCAATGAGCCACAACAGTTTAGAAAAAAATTATTATTTTCATAACTCATGAAACCACAAGCAATATATCTGCAATAACATTTCACACAATGCACCCAGTGATCATATCTTCTACAGTATATACAGTCCCCTCTGAAAGTATTGGAACAACAAATCCAATTCATTTTTGTTTTTGCTATACACGAAAGATATTTCTGTTTGACATCTGTCACAGTGCAGGCACTTACGGAAGTATGTGCAGAAGAGGAGTGTATAGAGCAAACAGTGAACAAGCCAAAACGTGAGACATGAATCAGGGTCGAAGAACTAGCAATGATCGGGTGAACGGCAAACAAGGACAGGCAAGAGAGTAAACGAGAAAGAAGCTGAAGTCAAGAAACCGTGTGTCAGTCAGAAAAAAACAAGGCTCAGTATGTACTGGGAAAGGCAGAACGATACTTCGTAGTGAAGTGGTGTGAGAGTGGGGTTTAAATAGGCAGAGGGACTAATAGGGTGATGAGTGACAGCTGTGGTTAATATTCGGGAGACAGAGGGCACTGTGAGTTCTGGGAAGTGTAGTTCATACAGTCCATGTTTGTAGTTTGGTCGAAATTGGCAGGTTTACTGACAGATACAACACTTCATTCTAGCCGATACAACACTTCGTTGATGTGTTCTGTAACTTTGAATGGCCTGATATATCTTGGTTGTAATTTCTTGCAGGAATTGGATTCTCAGAGATTTTTGGTTGCAATCCATACTCTGTCCCCTGGGTTGTATACGGTTGGTTCTGCTCTGTGTTTGTCCGCATACTCTTTGTACTTGGCATTGACTGTTTCAATACATTGGTGTACTTCTTCCCAAACTGTTTGGCTGCATGAGACCCAGTCCTCTATGGCTTGAACCTGGTTGGGCAAGTCGTCCCAAGGGGACACGGGTGGCTGGTAGCCGAGTATGCACTGAAATGGTGTTAATTGGGTTGCCGAGTGCTTGAGGGAGTTCTGTGCATACTTGGCCCAAGGAAGGAAGCATGCCCAGTCTCCCAGTTGTGCATACAGAATATTCTTAAGAAACAGCCAATGTCCTGATTTGCCCTTTTGACTTGGCCATTAGACTGAGGATAGTATCCAGATGTGAGACTCACCGACACTCCTAATCTCACCATTAAGTTCTTCCAGAAGCGTGACGTGAACTGTGTGCCCCTGTCACTGACACTGTCTTCTGGAACACCATAATAACAGAACACTTGCTGGAGCAACAGTTCTGCAGTTTGGGATGCTGTGGGGATGCCAGGTAACAGAATGAGTCTGAGGGCTTTGGAAAAATGATTGATGGTTACCATGATGGTTGTGTTACCTAGTGAAAGGGGGAGGTCGGTGATGAAATCAATGGTGATGTGGGACCAGGGTCTCTGAGGAACCGGGAGGGGACAAAGTTTGCCAGCTGGAGGTGTTCTGGGAACTTTGGCTTGGGCACAGGTGGAGCATGAGGAGATTAATTGGTTGATTTCTGTGAGCATGTTTTCCCACCAGTACTTATTCCTGATCATCTGATGGGTGCATTGGCTGCCAGAATGTCCAGTAGCTGGTGAGGCGTGGGCCCACGTAATCAGTTTGCTCCTAAGACGCTTGGGTACATATAGGAGACTGGGTGGAAGATCATTGGGAAGTGTTTGGGGTTGAGAGTCTCTGATTTCTTTATCAGTAAGGCAGCTGGACCAGACAACATACCTGATCGTGTTCTGAAGGACTGTGACATGGAGCTCAGGGATGTCCTCGCTGACATCTTTAACATCTCCCTGAACCAAGTTGTTGTCCCCACATGTTTCAAAGCTACAACCATAATACCAGTGCCAAAGAAGCCCCTCCCATCTAGCTTTAACTACTATCGGCCCATAGCACTGACTTCCATCATCATGAAGTGCTTTAAGCGACTGGTCATGCAGAACATCAAGTCCATTCTCCCTCCCTCTTTATGGCCCGTTCCAGTTTGCATATAGGTCAAACAGGTCCATAGAGGATGCTATCTCCACTGCTCTTCACCCAGCCCTCACTCACCTGGACTCAAAGAACCCCTACAGTATGTGCGAATGCTGTTCTTGGACTACAGTTCGGCATTCAACACAATCATTCCCCAGCAACTAATACAAAAACTCGGACATTTGGGACTCAACACCCCTCTTTGTAACTGAGTGCTGGACTTTCTCACAGGGAGGCCACAGAACATGCGGGTCGGCAGTAACACCTCCAGGACCATCATGCTGAGCACAGGGGCCCCACAAGGGTGTGCGCTCAGCCTGCTGCTCTTCACCCTGCTGACCCATGACTGTGTACCAATCTACAGCACCAACCACATCATCGAGTTTGTGGCTGACACGACTGTGGTGGGTCTCATCACTAACAATGATGAAGCCAACTACAGGAATGACGTGAGCCAACTGGTTGAGTGGAGTAAAGACAACAATCTCTTCCTGAACGTGGAGAAGACCAAAGAGATTGTAGTCGACTTCAGGAGGGGTCACTCACAGCATCCCCCTCTGACCATCGATGGTGCTGCAGTGGAGAGAGTAAGCAGCACCAAATTCATAGGGGTGCACATCGCTGAGGACCTCTCCTAGTCCAACAACACCGCATCACTGGCCAAGAAGGCTCAAACTTGCCTCCACTTCCTCCGCAAACTGAGGAGTGCACGAGTCCTACCCCCCATCATGTGCTCATTCTACAGGGGCACCATTGAGAGTGTCCTCACTGGCTGCATCACTGCGTGGTACGGAGGCTGCAGTGCCTCCTGCCGGAAGACTCTGCAACACATAGTGAACACGGCCAGCAAGATCATAGGTACTCCTCAGCCCTCCCTTATGGACATCTATCACTCCCGTCTCATCCGCAGAGCCATCAGCATCGCTGGTGACACCTCCCACCCTTCACACTCACTCTTCAGCCTCCTGCCCTCAGGGAAAAAGTACCGGAGCCTCCGGGCCCGCTCCACAAGACTGCTAAACAGCTTCATCCACCAGGCTGTCAGGATGCTGAACTCTGTCCACTACCTACCCCCTACCCCTGCTCTAACACATTCATTCACACAAGAAAACTACCTCATCTGTTTGCACATCACACCACAAACATTAGCATTACTGCTGTATCTGCTGCTATTGCTCATTTGCACTACTGTTCATATACACCTCATAAGCTGCTCTTCTAGCACCTTCTCCATTAGATATTGTACTGTATTTGCACTACTGCTATTTTGTACACACACTAATATATATATTTCTTAATTTATCTGTATTTATAAATATTTATATATAGTTTTCTTAATTTTTTTTTGTGTGTGTAATCTTTCTCATCTCATCTCATTATCTCTAGCCGCTTTATCCTTCTACAGGGTCGCAGGCAAGCTGGAGCCTATCCCAGCTGACTATGGGCGAAAGGCGGGGTACACCCTGGACAAGTCGCCAGGTCATCACAGGGCTGACACATAGACACAGACAACCATTCACACTCACATTCACACCTACGGTCAATTTAGAGTCACCAGTTAACCTAACCTGCATGTCTTTGGACTGTGGGGGAAACCGGAGCACCCGGAGGAAACCCACACGGACACGGGGAGAACATGCAAACTCCACACAGAAAGGCCCTCGCCGGCCCCGGGGCTCGAACCCAGGACCTTCTTGCTGTGAGGCGACAGCGCTAACCACTACACCACCGTGCCGCCCCTGTAATCTTTCTGTTTTTTACAAGTAAGATGAGAGAGAAATGGCATTTCAATTCTCCTATATGTCCTGGATATATAGTGAATCGACAATAAAGAATCTTTGAATCTATGTCCGAGGTAATTGACTGGATGAAGCACTGAGGAGAAAGTATGGGATGGGTACTGGGGTCTTGGAGCGTGGGAGTAAAGTTTCGTGATAGGGCATCAGCCTTAGTATTCTTGGAGCCAGGATGAAACAAGATGGTAAAAATTGAACCTGGTGAAGAAGAGGAACCACCTGGCTTCGTGAGGATTTAGCCGCTTGGCCTTTCTGAGATATTTGAGGTTTTTGTGGTCGGTGAGAATAATAAACAGACGTGTGGCTCCCTCCAGCCAGTGTCGCCACTCTTCAAGGGCCAGGTTTATGGTTTCCCAGTTTCCCACATCATAATTTCTTTCTGCTGAGGAGACTTTCTTGGAAAAGAATGCTACTGGATGGAGTTTCTGTTTTTCTCCATAACATTGTGATAGCACAGCTCCAACTCCTGTGTCAGACGTATCAACCTCTAGAACGAAAGGTTTGGTTGGATCTGGATGTTGCAAGATGGGAGCTGAGGTGAAGGCTTGCTTGAGGCGACCGAAAGCTTCTTCCGCTGCGGGGTTCCAGTGAAGACACTTAGGCCCCTTCTTAAGTAGTGATGTTAGTGGGACAGCAATGGAGCTGAAACCCCAAATAAAATGGCGGTAGAAGTTGGCGAAACCTAGGAAACGTTGGAGTTCCTTAACTGACATTGGAGTGGGCCAAGACGTGACCACAGAGACCTTGGATGCATCCATGCTAACACCTTTAGAGCTGATGATGTAGCCCAGGAATAATATACGGTGAAGATGAAACTCGCACTTCTCTGCTTTGACGTAGAGGTGGTTATGGAGTAGACATTTGAGGACCGTCCTAACATGTTCGATGTGAGACTCTTCATCCGGGAAATATATTAAGATGTCAATGTAGGCAATGGCATATCTGCCTAGCCTGTCCCATAACACATCATTAATGAGACACTGGAACACAAGGGTATTTGACTGACACTTGGTTCAACCCTCTGTAGTTGATGCAAAGACAAAAATCACCACCACGTTTCTCCACAAAGAAGCAGCCTGCTGAAGCGGGAGATTTTGATGGATGGATGTATCCCTGTTTGAGGGCCTCTCAGATGTATTCCTCCATAGCAGATTGCTCCTTCTGAGAGAGAGGGTAGTTGCGCCCTTTAGGTGGTGATGTGCCCAGGAGAAAGTTGATAGTGCAGTCGTAAGGCCTATGAGGTGGCAACCTGCAAGCTTTGCTCTTACTAAAAACCTCCTTGAGGTCCAGATAACACTCGGGAACATTGTCCATGGAGTCAGGCTGGGGGCTCTCCACAGAAGTGGAAGCAAGCATGATCTTGGAACAAGAGATGCAGCCTTGAAAACATGTGGGTGACCACTGCAGAATCCCCTTGTTCTGCCAAGAAATCAAGGGGTCATGGAGTTGCAGCCAAGGATAACCCAGAATGATGCCATGTCGGTCAGTGGAGGTGACAGAGTGAAATGAGTGCTGAATGAAGAATGCCTACTTGGATACGGATGGGAGTGGTGTGCTGAGAGACTTGACCTGTTAGGGGTCGTGGAGGTCTGGTGAGATAAGGATCCACAAGCAGAACACAGACAGTGATCAAATAAATAAAGAGATTTAATCCAGGGAAAAGGGTGTGGCACAAGGGTAAACAAACGGGACAAAAACAAATGGAAAAAATAATTCAGATAACAAGACACAGAAAACTAGACAAAAACACGAAACAGGCAAGGACAAAAACGTTAGGACAAAAAAAACAAAAACAAGGAAAAAAAAACGGAGTGCAAAAACCATGAACTAGAAATAAACCCTTAGTGCAAAAACCATGAAATAGAAAAATGAGCTTGAGCAAACAACCATGAAACATAACAGAGGCACAGAAACGGCTAGAAGCAAAGCAAGACGTTCTGACAAAGTTCCTGTCTGAGAACGGCATTTTTATAACAGCAGAGAAAACCAGGAAGTGAATGCAGGCATGAAGGATTCTGGATCGGCGTTCTGGATTTGGATCGGCGCTGGTGTGAGAGATTCGTAATCTCCGGAGTGGAGCATTACACGACCCTCCCCTATGGGTCCTCTGTCGATTGTGCTGAAGTTGAGCGGACTTTGAAGTGGGGCTGTGGACAAGTTGAACTTCTGGATGACCGCGCTGCTGATACAGTTCCCCTCTGGTCCTGAGTCTATGAGAGCAGAGAGGACATGGGTAGCAGAAGTCAACTTCAACAATACAGCAACTTGGAATGACTTGGAAGTAAACTTGCAAGTGGGACTTACGAAGGACATTCTGCAGAAGATGAGTGAGGAGGATGAATGGGGCAGTGGTTGAGCTGATGTTCCAAACTCCCACAGTAGAAACATAGTCCCTCCCTTCTCTTCCTAATGCGCTCGGAGTGTGTTAACCGGGTGTGGGAGATTTTCCTAGTGGAGCTCTCTTCCGGGGTATGAGCAGGCTTACCAGCCTCTTGTAGAGAGGGACGGTGAATCAGAAGATTGCCCAAATGGATCGCAAGGTCAATGAGAGAATCCAGTGTCAACTGTTCATCCTGGCAGACGAGCTCACTCAGTATTTCCGGGTGTAGCCTCTTGTGAAAACGTGCGCTTCAAGCGCAGGCTCATTCCATCCACTAGCAACTGCTAGTGTTCTGAATTCCAGCCTGAACTCTACCATGCTTCTGGAACATTGTGACATGGTGAATAAACTTTCACCTACTTCAGTGCCTTCGGGTTCATGGTCGAAAACCCTCTTAAATTGGGCAAGAAACTGTTCATAGGCTTTCATGGGTCTGTTGCCGTTGTTCCAGACAGCACTGGCCCATCGAAGGACTTTACCTGTGAGAAAGGGGAGAAATTTAGCTATCTTGTGCTCATCAGACAGGTTAGGCATGGTAGCGAAGTACATTGAGCACTGGAGGAGGAAACCATTACATGTGAGAGGATCTCCTGCAAATTTCTCCAGGGCAGGGAGTTGTAGCATTGGGCTTGGAGCTGGTTCGGAATGCGGTAGGGTGGCCTGCGACATCACACACTGTAAAAAAAGAATAGTCGAGAATACTTGAAATTTCAAGGCAACCGTCTGCATTAAGAATTTTATGTTTTGCCAACGATGTATGCCCATGATAATCCAAACTATGATAACACTGTTATCTTTATTAAGAATTCTTAATTAAGTCAATTTTCAATTCCTCATTCTGCCAACATAGATTTCTCTTTTTGCTGAACAGTGGCATTCACAGTAGTACAAAAAGGCAATTGAGGTTCTCACAATTTTTGGGGGGGCTTTTTTTACCTTTATTTGGATAGGACAGTGTAGAGACAGGAAATGAGCAAGAGAGAGAGACGGGGAGGGATCGGGAAATGACTTCAGGTTAGAATCGAACCCGGGTCCCCGGATTTATGGTATGGCACCTTATCCACCTGAGCCACGACAGCATGATCTTCAACCGGAGAGAGAACCACATTGCCCAGCCCTTGCATTTGGGAGAGGAAACCCCATGTCTTGGTCATTAAGAGCATGCGCTGAATAAACACCTGTGGCAATTATGTATTTTCAATTCAGATTATTCACTATTGCATATTTACACATCATTGAGGTGCACCCTATCAGTTTGATGTGGATTTTTCTGTTCGTTAATAATTATTCATATTTTCTTGTCCATTCAATTGTGAATATGGAATTACTTGAACAAAGCGTAATTCTATTTTTTAGAATTATCCACATCAAGAAAAATCCACATCAAACTGATAGGGTGCACCTCAATGATGTGTAAATATACAATAGTGAATAATCTGAATTGAAAATACATAATTGTCACAGGTGTTTATTCAGCGCATGCTCTGAATGACCAAGACACGTGGTTTCCTCTCCCAAATGCAAGGGCTGGGCAATGTGGTTCTCTCTCCGGTTGAAGTTCATGTTGTCGTGGCTCAGGTGGATAAGGCGCCATACCATAAATCCAGGGGCCTGGGTTTGATTCCGACCTGAGGTCATTTCCTGATCTCTCTCCTGCTCATTTCCTGTCTCTACACTGTCCTATCCAAATAAAGGTGAAAAAAGCCCCCCAAAAAATTTGTGATAACCTCAATTGCCTTTTTGTACTACTGTGAATGCCACTGTTCAGCAAAAAGAGAAATCTATGTTGGCAGAATGAGGAATTGAAAATTGACTTAATTAAGAATTCTTAATAAAGATAACAGTGTTATCATAGTTTGGATTATCATGGGCATACATTGTTGGCAAAACATAAAATTATTAATGCAGACTGTTGCCTTGAAATTTCAAGTATTCTCAACTATTCTTTTTTACAGTGCAGTTGCTAGTTGTGACATCCTGGTGTTGAGGTCAGCTAGCATCTACTGATGCTGTCCTAGCAAGCATCCCTGAGCACCAAGAGCTGTCTGCTTTGCCTCTTCCGCTACATCCATGATGGCAAAGTATCCCGTTACAGTGCAGGCACTTACGGACGTATGCACAGAAGAGGAGTGTAGAGCAAACAGTGAACAAACCAAAACATGAGACGTGAATCAGGGTTGAAGAACTAGCAATGGCCAGGCGAATGGCAAACAGGGCAAATGAGGACAGGCAAGAGAGTAAATGAGAGATGAGAAGCTAAAGTCGAGAAAATGTGCGTTAGTCAGAAATAAACAAGGCTCAGTATGTACTGGGAAAGGCAGAATGATACTTTGCAGTGAAGTGGTGTGAGAGTGGGGTTTAAATAGGCAGAGGGAATAATAGGGTGATGAGTGATAGCTGTGGTTAATACAACCCCGATTCCAAAAAAGTTGGGACAAAGTACAAATTGTAAATAAAATCGGAATGCAATAATTTACAAATCTCAAAAACTGATATTGTATTCACAATAGAACATAGACAACATATCAAATGTCGAAAGTGAGACATTTTGAAATTTCATGCCAAATATTGGCTCATTTGAAATTTCATGACAGTAACACATCTCAAAAAAGTTGGGACAGGGGCAATAAGAGGCTGGAAAAGTTAAAGGTACAAAAAAGGAACAGCTGGAGGACCAAATTGCAACTCATTAGGTCAATTGGCAATAGGTCATTAACATGACTGGGTATAAAAAGAGCATCTTGGAGTGGCAACGGCTCTCAGAAGTAAAGATGGGAAGAGGATCACCAATCCCCCTAATTCTGCGCCGACAAATAGTGGAGCAATATCAGAAAGGAGTTCGAAAGTGTAAAATTGCAAAGAGTTTGAACTTATCATCATCTACAGTGCATAAGATCATCAAAAGATTCAGAGAATCTGGAAGAATCTCTGTGCATAAGGGTCAAGGCCGGAAAACCATACTGGGTGCCCATGATCTTCAGGCCCTTAGACGGCACTGCATCACATACAGGCATACTTCTGTATTGGAAATCACAAACTGGGCTCAGGAATATTTCCAGAGAACATTATCTGTGAACAAAATTCACCGTGCCATCCGCCGTTGCCAGCTAAAACTCTATAGTTCAAAGAAGAAGCCGTATCTAAGCATGATCCAGAAGCGCAGACGTCTTCTCTGGGCCAAGGCTCATTTAAAATGGACTGTGGCAAAGTGGAAAACTGTTCTGTGGTCAGACGAATCAAAATTTGAAGTTCTTTATGGAAATCAGGGACGCCGTGTCATTTGGACTAAAGAGGAGAAGGACGACCCAAGTTGTTATCAGCGCTCAGTTCAGAAGCCTGCATCTCTGATGGTATGGGGTTGCATTAGTGCGTGTGGCATGGGCAGCTTACACATCTGGAAAGACACCATCAATGCTGAAAGGTATATCCAGGGTCTAGAGCAACATATGCTCCCATCCAGATGACGTCTCTTTCAGGGAAGACCTTGCATTTTCCAACATGACAATGCCAAACCACATACTGCATCAATTACAGCATCATGGCTGCATAGAAGAAGGGTCCGGGTACTGAACTGGCCAGGCTGCAGTCCAGATCTTTCACCCACAGAAAACATTTGGCCCATCATAAAACGGAAGATACGACAAAAAAGACCTAAGACAGTTGAGCAACTAGAATTCTATATTAGACAAGAATGGGTTAACATTCCTATCCCTAAACTTGAGCAACCTGTCTCCTCAGTCTCCAGATGTTTACAGACTGTTGTAAAGAGAAAAGGGGATGTCTCACAGTGGTAAACATGGCCTTGTCCCAACTTTTTTGAGATGTGTTGTCATGATATTTAAAATCACCTAATTTTTCTCTTTAAATGATACATTTTCTCAGTTTAAACATTTGATATGTCATCTATGTTCTATTCTGAATAAAATATGGAATTTTGAAACTTCCACATCATTGCATTCCGTTTTTATTTACAATTTGTACTTTGTCGCAACTTTTTTGGAATCGGGGTTGTCGCTGGGAGACAGAGGATGCTGTGAGTCCTGGGAAGTGTAGTTCATAGAGTCCATGTTTGTAGTTTGGTCAAAATCGGCAGGTTTACTGACATCAAAAAATTAATATAAGACAATAGATCAGAATTACAGCTTTAATTTCCTGGTATTTACATGGAGATGTGTTAAACAACTTAGAACATTTGGTACCTTCTTTCATTCTTCATTTGGCACCTTTTGTTTGAACCTAGACATCTGTCAAATGATCAAACATATTGGAAATTGTGACTGACAGGTGTTTCTTGTTGCCCAGGTGTGCCCTGTTAGATTGAGTGTTTAAAAAAATTAAGAGCTCTGAATGTCTGCTTTTGGTTTGAGGCCTGGGTTTTGCTTGTGAAGACTGCATTTGTTGTTAAAAAGGATAAACCAATACAAAGACCAGAAAGCTGTCTATGGGAGAAAAGCAAGCCATTTTGAAGCTGAGAAAAGAGAGAAAATCAATCAGAGCCATTGCACAAGCTTTGGGCATAGCCAATACAACAATCTGGAATGTCTTTAAAAAGAAAGAAAGCACTGGTGTACTAACAACCAGACAGGGAACAGATCAGCCAAGGAAAACAACAGCAGCTGATGAAAGAAACATTGTGAGAACTGTGAAGAAAAACCCCAAAACAACAGTCAGTGACATCAACAACCTCCAAAGGGGTGAAGGAATCACAGTCCACTGTTCAAAGAACACTTCGAGAGCAGAAATATAGAGGCCACACCACCAAGATGCAAACCAATTATCAGCAGTAAGAATCAGATTGGAAGTTGCAAAGAAATCCAGAGATCAGCCACAAAAGTTCTGGACCAAGACAAACTTCTACCAAAGTGATGGAAAGGCCAAAGTACAGAGAAAGAAAGGATCTGCTCATGATTGAAAACGTATGAACTCATTGATCAAGCACGGTGGAGGTATTGTCATGGCTTGGGCTTGCATGGCTACTTTTGGAATGGGCTCAAATATCTTTATTGATGTGGAACTTACCGTATGATGTTAGCAGCAGAATGAATTCAGAAGTCTATGGTCTAAAAGGGACTGTATTTCATATAATCATATATTCTTTCACATTGATAAACTGGGTTTTACAGACAGAAAAACGTGGTTTAAACTGGAAGTCATGCTTATTATTATTATTATTATTATTAGGATGCAGTGCTGCAGCACAGCAACCTATGGGCTCCCCTAGGGGAGCCCATAGGTTGCAGTGCAAAGCACTGCAACTATTGTTCTTCTACGTGTTTCCTCTTCTTATTAGGATGCAGTGCAAAGCACTGCAACTATTGTTCTTCTACATATTTCTTCTTCTTCTTAGGATGCAGTGCAAAGCACTGCAACTATTGTTCTTCTACGTGTTTCTTCTTATTATTATTAGGATGCAGTGCTGCTGCACAGCAACTATGGGCTCCCCTAGGGGAGCCCATAGGTTGCAGTGCAAAGCACTGCAACTATTGTTCTTCTACGTGTTTCTTCTTCTTCTTCCGTATTCTTCTTCCTCCTACGCAAATTTTGATTTCGAATAACTCAATAACTATCTGTCTCAATAGCTGCTGTCTCAAGCACACACATAAATCATGGCATTGTAGCATCATAGCAGGTCACACATTCACGGCCAGCAAACATGCTTGACCGAATTGCTTCGCGCACTGCATCCTCTCACAATTTCCCCCGGGGAATTTTCCGGTCTAGTTAGGATGCAGTGCTGCAGCACAGCAACCTATGGGCTCCCCTAGGGGAGCCCATAGGTTGCAGTGCAAAGCACTGCAACTATTGTTCTTCTACGTATTTCTTCTTCTTCTTCTTAATCTTATTATTCCTACGCAAATTTCGATTTCGAATAACTCAATAACCGTACGTCGCACACAGACAAACAATATATCAAACGTGCGGCTCGATCGGACTCGCTATGCTATTACTTTTCTCTACAGAATACGATTTTTTTGCGATGTAGTCGCGAAAAAATCGCCCCAAAGAACCCCATTCATTTCTATTGAATTAATTGAAAAAAAGCACTTTTTCAAACATCCGCTGCTCTGGCATGCTTTCACCTAGAGACGTGATTCAAACTCTAAAACGTAGGAAAACTTCTCCTCTGTGGATCTGGAATTCAACTTTTCTGCTAGGTTCTACACGTTCGGATCAGTCCCGGCTCAAACGCCATGTGGGTTCCGGGAGAAAATCTGGCTTTTCAATGGGTGTCTATTGCGTTACACACCAGTGAAGCTCGTTAAGTCAGAGTGGAGACAGCTTGGAAAAAAAGGTCAAACTTTCTCGCTTAAACTGTGTTTTCAGCCACAAATTTCACTCTACAGACATGATTTTCTCAAAAGTAGGAGGAAAACTTGTCCTGATTCACACAATGTGTCTACCTAAACGATAGGATTTACAGTTTTTGAATGAGAAGCCTCAAACTGAGAAGAGGGCAGCCGAATGGCCTCATTGACACCCATTATAAATGTGACAGAAAAGTCAGTCATTTTTAAATCGCTCTAGTGTCCTTATTTTTAACACTACAGACAAAAAAAATACATCATTTTATTCAGGAGACCCTTCTAGCGCTCACTGTGAAATAATTTTGTGAATAGCTGCTTTCGTGGTCGAGTTATTTGTCGTTGTTCGAGGCCTGGTCCTGAGCAAAAAAACAGCAGAAAACTCAATACCTTGTGTGTCTTAGCTCTCCTGAGGCCCGTCGCCATGCCGACTGGGGCCAATGACAGGGCAGGTGGGGGGGGGGGGGGGGGGGGGTTGCTGTCTCAAGCACACACATAAATCATGCTCAAAATTTCAAACTTAAACTGTGTTTTCAGCCATAAATTTCACACTACAGACATAATTTTCTCAAAAGTAGTAGTCACACTTGTCCCAAAAAAACCCCATTCATTTCTATGGAATTAATTGAAAAAAAAGCACTTTTTCAAACATCCGCTGCTCTGGCATGCTTTCACCTAGAGACGTGATTCAAACTCTAAAACGTAGGAAAACTTCTCCTCTGTGGATCTGGCATTCAACTTTTCTGCTAGGTTCTACACTTTTGGACCAGTCCCGGCTCAAACGCCATGTGGGTTCTGGGAGAAAATCTGGCTTTTGAATGGGTGTCTATTGCGTTACACACCAGTGAAGCTCGTTAAGTCAGAGTGGAGACGGCTTGGAAAAAAAGCTCAAAATTTCTAGCTTAAACTGTGTTTTCAGCCACAAATTTCACTCTACAGACATGATTTTCTCAAAAGTAGTAGTAAAACTTGTCCTGATTCACCCAATGTGTCTACCTAAACGATAGGATTTACAGTTTTTGAATGAGAAGCCTCAAACTGAGAAGAGGGCAGCCGAATGGCCTCATTGACACCCATTATAAACGTGACAGAAAAACAGCCTCAGTCGGCATGACACTTCACCTTAGCCGCCCACTTTAATAGGAACACTTCTGTTCGTACATACAAACTACAAACACTCTTCTTAGAGTTTAGAGTTTATTTTATTTTTAAAAGGGACAGTGCACAAATTAAACATTATCCTTGTGGTAAGGACAGATGCCTGTCCCAGGTTATAGCAGTACATGCTAATTTCCGCCTGTAGTCACTTTGTTTATACTCTTGAATAGCTCTTCTTCATGACGGCTGCTGTCTCAAGCACACACATAATCATTGCATTGAAAGATCATTGCAGGTCACACATTCACGGCCAGCAAACATGCGTGACCGAATTGCTTTGCGCACTGCATCCTCTCACAATTTCCCCCGGGGAATTGTCCGGTCTAGTTAGGATGCAGTGCTGCAGCACAGCAACCTATGGGCTCCCCTAGGGGAGCCCATAGGTTGCAGTGCAAAGCACTGCAACTATTGTTCTTCTACGTGTTTCTTCTTCTTATATTTCTTATTAGGATGCAGTGCTGCAGCACAGCAACCTATGGGCTCCCCTAGGGGAGCCCATAGGTTGCAGTGCAAAGCACTGCAACTATTGTTCTTCTACGTATTTCTTCTTCTCTTCTTCTTCTTCTTCTTCCTCCTACGCAAATTTTGATTTAGAATAACTCAATAACCGTACGTCGCACACAGACAAACAATATATCAAAACGTGCGGCTCGATCGGACTCGCTATGCTATTACTTTTCTCTACAGAATACGATTTTTTCGCGACATAGTCGCGAAAAAATCGCCCCAAAAAAACCCATTCATTTCTATGGAATTAATTGAAAAAAAAGCTCTTTTTCAACGTTTTTCAAACGTCCGCTGCTCTGGCATGCTTTAACCTAGAGACGTGATTCAAACTCTAAAACGTAGGAAAACTTCTCCTCTGTGGATCTGGCATTCAACTTTTCTGCTAGGTTCTACACTTTCGGTTCAGTCCCGGCTCAACTGCCATGTGGGTTCTGGGAGAAAATCCGGCTTTTGAATGGGTGTCTATTGCGTTACACACCAGTGCAGCTCGTTAACTTAGAGTGGAGAGAGGTTGAAAATAAAGCTCAAACTTTCTCGCTTAAACTGTGTTTTCATCCACAAATTTCACTCTACAGACATGATTTTCTCAAAAGTAGTAGGAAAACTTGTCCTGATTCACACAATGTGTCTACCTAAACGATAGGATTTACAGTTTTTGAATGACAAGCGTCAAACTGAGGACAGGGCAGCTGACAGGCTTCATTGACACCCATTATAAACGTGAGAGAAAAGTCACTCGTTTTTAAATCGCTCTAGTGTCGTTATTTTTAAGACTACAGACAAAAAAATACATCATTTTATTCAGGAGACCCTTCTAGCGCTCACTGTGAAATAATTTTGTGAATAGCTGCTTCCGTTGTCGAGTTATTTGTCATTGTTCGAGGCCTGGTCCTTCGTAAAACACAGCACAAAATTCAAGACCTTGTGTGTCTTAGCTCATTGACACCCATTATAAACGTGAGAGAAAAGTCACTCGTTTTTAAATCGCTCTAGTGTCATTATTTTTAAGACTACAGAAAAAAAATTACATCAGTTTATTCAGGAGACCCTTCTAGCGCTCACTGTGAAAGAATTTTGTGAATATCTGCTT
This sequence comes from Neoarius graeffei, assembly GCF_027579695.1. Classification (NCBI taxonomy): domain Eukaryota; kingdom Metazoa; phylum Chordata; class Actinopteri; order Siluriformes; family Ariidae; genus Neoarius; species Neoarius graeffei. Next base: position 15,329,490 of record NC_083577.1, read on the forward strand.
TCGGTGTCGAGTTATTTGTTATTGTTCGAGGCCTGATCTTGAGCAAAAATCAGCCAAAAATTGACAGGATTGTGTGTCAGTCTGTGCTTTCTCAGGCCCATCGCCATGCCGACTGGGAGCAGTGAGTGACGGGGGGGGAGGGGGCTGCTGTCTCAAGCACACGCATAATCATTGCATTGAAACATCATTGCAGGTCACACATTCACGGCCAGCGAACATGCGTGACCGAATTGCTTCGCGCACTGCATCCTCTCACAATTTCCCCCGGGGAATTGTCCGGTCTAGTTATTATTCCTACGCAAATTTTGATTTCGAATAACTCAATAACCGTACGTCGCACACAGACAAACAATATATCAAAACGTGCGGCTCGATCGGACTCACTATGCTCTTACTTTTCTCTACAGAATACGATTTTTTCGCGACTATGTCGCGAAAAAATCGTCGAAAAAACCCCCATTAATTTCTATGGAATTAATTGAAAAAAAGCACTTTTTCAACATTTTTAAAACGTCCGCTGCTCTGGCATGCTTTAACCTAGAGACGTGATTCAAACTCTAAAACGTAGGAAAACTTCTCCTCTGTGGATTTGGCATTCAACTTTTCTGCTAGGTTCTACACTTTCGGATCAGTCCCGGTTCAAACGCCATGTGGGTTCTGGGAGAAAATCTGGCTTTTGAATGGGTGTCTATTGCGTTACACACCAGTGAAGCTCGTTAACTTAGAGTGGAGCGAGGTTGAAAATAAAGCTCAAACTTTCTCGCTTAAACTGTGTTTTCAGCCACAAATTTCACTCTACAGACATGATTTTCTCAAAAGTAGTAGGAAAACTTGTCCTGATTCACACAATGTGTCTACCTAAACGATAGGATTTACAGTTTTTGAATGACAAGCGTCAAACTGAGGACAGGGCAGCTGACAGGCCTCATTGACACCCATTATAAATGTGAGAGAAAAGTCACTCATTTTTAAATCGGTCTAGTGTCCTTATTTTTAACACTACAGACAAAAAAATACATCATTTTATTCAGGAGACCCTTCTAGCGCTCACTGTGAAAGAATTTTGTGAATAGCTGCTTCCGTTGTCGAGTTATTTTTCATTGTTCTAGGCCTGTTCCGTAGTAAAACACAGCAGAAAACTCCAGACCTTGTGGGTCTTAGCTCATTGACACCCATTATAAAAGTGACAGAAAAGTCTCTCATTTTTAACACTACAGACAAAAAATTACATCAGTTTATTCAGGAGACCCTTCTAGCGCTCACTGTGAAAGAATTTTGTGAATTTCTTTTTTTTGTGAAAAAAAAAAACAGCCTCGGTCGGCATGACACTTCACCTTAGCCGCCCACTTTATTAGGAACACTTCCGTTCGTACATACAAACTACAAACACTCTTCTTAGAGTTTAGAGTTTATTTTATTTTTAAAAGGGACAGTGCACAAATTAAACATTATCCTTGTGGTAAGGGCAGATGTCTGTCCCAGGTTATAGCAGTACATGCTAATTTCCGCCTGTAGTCACTTTGTTTATACTCTTGAATAGCTCTTCTTCATGACGGCTGCTGTCTCAAGCACACACATAATCATTGCATTGAAACATCATTGCAGGTTACACATTCACGGCCAGCAAACATGCATGACCGAATTGCTTCGCGCACTGCATCCTCTCACAATTTCCCCCGGGGAATTGTCCGGTCTAGTTATTATTATTATTATTATTAATTTAACAGTTCCTTTAAAAGAGTAATCTGAAAAGTAAAAACTTTTTCCTGTTAGGTCAACAGAAATCAGGTCCATTGATGGAAAAGAAAGAAAAATATACAGAATTAGAGAAATAAAGGCTTCACTCAGGACACACAAAACATTCATGGCACGTTGTACATATTACTATTGTTCTATTAGGGTTCTTTTCATTATAGCCATCCTTCTTTTTACACCAAACCTACTTTGAGTTGTTATTGCCAAAAAGCTCCATTTTTGTTCCATCAGACCATAGAACATGGTTCCAGTCAAAGTTGTAGTAGTGTTTCACAAACTTTAGGTGCTTATGTTTATGGTTAACTGAGAGAAAAGGCTTTTTTTCTGGCAAACCTTCCAAATAATCTGTTGGCATGGAGGCGGAGTCTGATGGTGGTTTTGGAGACTTGGAAACCCCAAGATTTTACTTTTTCTTGTAAATCACCGACAGTGTTCCTTGGGGATTTTTTGCCATCCTCCTCACTGTACATGGAGGGCAAAATAAATGTGGGTCCTCTTCCAGGCAAGTTCGTAACAATTCCAGTTGGTGCACACCTTTTTTTAATTTTTTTTTTAAGTATTGCCCTAACAGTAGAAATGGACATTTTCAGGTGAGTAGCTACTTTTTATAACCATTCCTTGACTTATGAAGGTCAACACACTTCTCCCTCATTTGGTTTGTGTGTTCTCTTAGTCATTCATCATCATGGGAAAGATAAGGGAATTTGGCCTCGGTGTCACCTCATATTTATTCCCCAGTTAATCAGGAAGTCATGGATTACAGCTTGAAAGTCAACTCACACGTACAATTTAAATGGGAAACATGCTTCATTTATCATCACAGTTATCATTGTGTTCATGATCATTTCCAGGGGTGCCAATAATAGTGGCACGTGTGTTTTTGTTGACAATAATTATTTCTTGATGAGAGATTTGTGTTGGTCAGAATAAATTTTTCAATTAAAGGTTGGATTTCTCTTTTTTTCAGCGTGAGATGAAGTGACTTTACCAAAAGGTGGATTTTTTTAAATCCTTTTTTTAGTAATCTATATAATGGGTGCCGATAATTGTGGAGGGCCCTGTACATCTTAGAATTGTGCAAATATTAATTACCATTAAAAATGCATTTTTATACAAAAATTTCATTTCTGATGTGCTATTCTTTACTGCCACATATAGCAAAGCCAGACGCAATCTTACATTGATTGATGTTTAATTAGAGAATTAATCTTATCTTTAACTGACATATTTAAGTGATGTTCTGTTTAACAGTTTAATCCCAACAGAACAAACTTCCTGTCGCAAATGCCTGCCTGTGAAGACATCACCTAGTTTTAAACCACTTGTAGCTTGTTACTTGTGGGCATGTAAAGACCACTACTGTTGTCACTTGTGAACTTGTGGGCGTGCCTATTAAAAATGCATAGTAGTAGTTAGAGCTAACTAATTAAACACAAATAGTGCACTAATCAGTTTGTAAATCCAATGGTTAATTTGCATGTTATGTGCTCGGCTCCAAATTAGTATCATTGGAAACTTCCATAGTACATACACTCACCACAGACACAAATGTTCACTGCTACTTCTTTGAACTAAAAGGAATTCTTCATTGTGTCTCTATATGAATTTAAAGAAAGCTAATATATGACAAGATAAGATAAAATCACATCTTTTCTCATTTTTGTGCATCAAACAGTAAATAAGAATTAATTGTATATAAGGTTGTGGGTGGGGAACTGAAGAAATATTGGCTCGGATGCTCCGCAAGATTGGTCCAAGGAATCATTCGAGACAATTGCTTGGATTTGTCACTTTGCCATGTCATCAATTCAAATATTGCTTGTCATGCTGTTTTGTCCCTTTCTATGTTTATCCTGGAGAGATCACAAATTCATTCATAGGATCCGGCTGATATGTGGGCAGCAGGACTGAGGAGTGAGTAATGTGTGCTGATTATAGCATTGGGATGAGCCACCATGAATGGTGTTACAGTAAAGCATGTACAATATAATCAAGATTTTTGCAGAAAAAAATATAGCATGAGTAACAGGACCAGAAAGCTCATAGCCACTTGCCCACCCTGTTGCCAGGAGAATGGGTCAAGTGAAGCTCAGCCATTAGAAGTAATCTCAACCATGTGTAGTCCTGAACCAACCAGTCCTTGGTTAACCGTCTCTGGAGAAAAGTTTGTGGTGAAAACGGGACTCGTGGGAATGGTGGGAAAGCTACAGGGGGTGAATCTGATGGTGGCCAGTTAATCCTTTAATTAAAGGTCTGTAATCCTTACTGCTATTGATTTATGTGGTTGTCTTTGATGGGGTAAGACTTAGCTTAGTTTAGTTATGCTCTGTAAGACTAGCTTGTCTTTACAAGTCCTAACATAGAGTGCAGGTCCTTGGCTCTCATCTCTCTTTTTGCTTTGCTTCCCTGTTTCTACAGATCTCTACAGTAGCCTGTTATCATTTTGACTTATTGCCCGTTTCTGTGAATTGCACACTGCATATGAATCTTTCAGAAAAGCTGTTGTAAGGGGAAGTGTAAAGGGGTGTGTAAAAAAACAACCTGTAGAACTGACCTCATGTGTGGCTGAAGGACATTACCCAGCATTCTACCGTATATGCCAGAAATTCCCAATGGCACATAAGTGACTGCTACACAATAATACAGACTGGTGATCAGAGGAACAGAGGCCTAGACCACTTCAGCATGGCTTCCTATTGATTATTAAAGAAGCTGCTTCATCAGCTCTTCATATGGAGCAAGTATTCAAGTAAAAGCTGTTCCATGTACATTCCATATTACAAAAACACACTCAATCCCTAAACCAAACACTTCAGAGTGTGAAATAATTAATTCCTTCATTTATTCCTCTTCAGTATGCACTTTATCCTGGTCAGGGTCACACATGTTCAGAATCAAACAGGGGACTCTGGAGCTGTGAGATGGCTACTAATTATTCTACTGCCTACTAATAATTTTGAACAATTATTTAACAATAGATGTCTCACAGTACCACTGCAACCCAACGGCAGCTATGGCTTACAGGTAAAACACCAAAGAATGTTTGGAGATAGCACTGAGGTTATTTAGTGAACTGGGGATAAGGAAGCAAGCTATGGATCATCAGATTTCTGCCAAAAACAATCTTAAAGGCCTTTTGATATTTGTGAACTGCCCATGATATCCTTTCTTTTAGTGATCCTTATGATCACTTGTCACATGATCAATTAATTCCGTCTACCCTGAAATGTAACTGGAGTTCTGCAGATATGTGTGACTTTTCAATGGGCTTATGTTTCATTAATGAGCTGCATGCGTACTTGACTATGAATGTAATTAATCTATCACACTGTTATAACTTGCTGGAAGCATAGACAAGATAGAAGCATTCATCAGGCAGTTCATAGAGCCTGTTTAATTTTATATTTTTTATGCAGAGTATATTCAAACTCGGGCGGCACGGTGGTGTAGTGGTTAGCGCTGTCGCCTCACAGCAAGAAGGTCCGGGTTCAAGCCCCGTGGCCGGCGAGGGCCTTTCTGTGTGGAGTTTGCATGTTCTCCCCGTGTCCGCGTGGGTTTCCTCCGGGTGCTCCGGTTTCCCCCACAGTCCAAAGACATGCAGGTTAGGTTAACTGGTGACTCTAAATTGACCGTAGGTGTGAGTGTGAATGGTTGTCTGTGTCTATGTGTCAGCCCTGTGATGACCTGGTGACTTGTCCAGGGTGTACCCTGCCTTTCGCCCGTAGTCAGCTGGGATAGGCTCCAGCTTGCCTGCGACCCTGTAGAACAGGATAAAGCGGCTAGAGATAATGAGATGAGATGAGAATCATTTTCCTAATTTATGAAAAAAAATTATATATATATCATTCCGTTGTTAGTGAAAATGTGAATCAGGTCATTTGGACATAAACAGAACAAATAATCACTGTTTCCTGGAGGCTCAGCATTAAATAAGTCACATTAGCAATGGAATAAATCAGCAGACTTGTTTTCCCCCCATTTCTCTATTAAAGGCAGCAAGAGAGTAAAAACAGATAAGTGGAATGGTTACACACACACACACACACCATTAAAAGATGATGAAATTATGAAAAAATCTGACCTGCTATTCAGAACTATGCTTCTTTTCTAGGTTAATCTCAGTTCCACATTTGGTCTTTAGCATGCACTGAGCATTTAATTCTCCTTCACCAAACACAGATGTAATCTCAAAATTAGACATCTGAAAACCAGAAACAAACCTAAACACCTCAAACTAAAAGGCAAACACAAACACCTTAATCCAAAAGCTAAACACAAACAACTCAAACCAAAAACCAAACACAATCACCTCAAACTAAAGACCAAACAAACAACTTAATCCAAAAGGCAAAAACAAACACCTCAAACCAAAGAACAAACACCTTAATCCAAACGCTAAACACAAACACTCCAAACCAGAGACCAAACAAAGACCTCACATCAAAAGGAAAAAAACAAACACCTTAAAAGAGACCAAACGCAAATACCGCAAACCAAAGGGCAAAAGCAAAGACCTCAAACCAAACACCTTAATCCAAAAGCTAAACACAAACGCCTTAATCTAAAAACTAAATACAAACACTTCAAACTAAAAGCAAATTACGTAGACAACGCCGTTGGCTTTCCCCAACACAGCCCATAACAAACCATTGTAGGTACCTCAATACTGTAAATAGCCCAATAATTTAGATACCCCAATACTGTAGGTACCCCAGAAACGTCCATATCAAAACAGTGCACATATTCCAGTAACCTCCTGGGAACCAAGAAAAAAATGTGTCTCTCAATTTCTCTTTTGTTGTGATTTCTTTACTAGGAATTTCCCAGCAACCCTCCTAGTCACATGATATATCATTGGAAAGCCCAGGATGTACTCTTTACAAGACACCAGAATTCGAGTGAATAGTTTGAAAGAGTAAGAGGGTGTGCACGTAAAACAAATGACAACTACAGAAGACACAAGTCTATGGGTTGGTTCTCAGGAGGATATTGTAGATACCATAACACCATATATATACCTCAATAGAGTCCATACCAAAACATAGTAGATACCCAACACTATAGACACTCCAAAAATGCTCATAGCCCAACACTGTTAGCCCATAGCCCAACATTATCCATATCCCAATGTTAACACCAGACCCAGATACTGCAATGAAGGATCAAACCAACAAGAAAGTGAATTAATCCTAAGTATTTAACATTTATTTATTTGATAGTTTGCCAGTAAACAGGCTCTTCACTCTGTTATTGATGTCAGCTTAATAGCTGGGAGCCGTAAAGTGTGACATTCTCATTAAAATCCATGCTCCTTGTACACGGAACATTATTTTTAACAAATTAACTGCATCCATTTCTATGAGGCCCTCTAGGATCAAACCAGGAGCATGAACTCTTTTTAATGCTGATTTAAAATCGTCCACATTAGCGTTACTTTCGGACAGAAGTGTCTCACAGTGAACAGCTCAGTGGAGGTTCTCAGGTTAAAACAAAACAACACTGAGTCCAATATCGACTCTGGTATCTGATATTTCTGATTACCATGAACTGAGACTTGCACATATGCTGCACAGCTGGCCGGTTGAATTCGGATCTGCTTCTTGTACACGTGTGTGTGTGTGTGTGTGTGTGCGCGTGTGTGTGTGTGTGTTTTGGACTGTGGCTGTATACTTCATCTGGAAACAGATGTTAAAATCTGTTGCTGCAATGTGATTTTGCCATCGTTACATTATGAATTTCATATTTTAGGATGTGCCACCACAAAATGAGTCAATTTGGTCAAAAAATAAAGTTGTTTTATTGAATATTTTAAATTTACAGTTAATCATATTTAAAATAAGGGGTCATTTGTTAAATATGGTGCAGTCAATCCAGAGAAATGAGGGAAAAGGTTTATGGTATCATCATGTTAACATAAAATCAAGTTTGCTGAAAATCAGCTGTAAACTTTGTGAGGTATAAATTGAAATTAATGCACAGCATTAATGCATTTATATGGCCTACAAAGTCATATTTATAGGTTGTTTTACAATATAATATTTTGGTGGTATATATATATATATATATATATATATATATATATATATATATATATATATATATAGATTAAGGAATGTATTTACTGAAAAATTAGAAAAAAGTTATGTGGGCCATTTTTAATGCACTCTTAACTCACATCACTATATTCCTCAGAATTAACTTTTGTTACACTGGACATGCACCATTTATCGAGTTAATATACAAAAGCTGAAATTTTATGTTTAAATAAGACTCTGGGTTGCACCACAAACCCATTTCTCACTAAAAGTAATAAATAAATAAAACACACATTTGTTGCCACTCAAGCAACAGCACTACAATTTTTATCCAAAACTTCACTCTTCGGGAGAAAAAAATGGTGAATTTAGACCCTTAAAGTTTTTTTCAGTTGTCCCTCTAGATCAGGGGTGTCAAACCTGATCCATAAAGGGCCTTGTGGCTGCAGGTTTTCATTCCAGCCATGCAGCAGCACACCTGACTTGGCTCATTCAATCAACTGAACTGTCTTCACACAGTCAAATACTTGCAGCCACACCCACCCTTGATTAAAGGGTGGGTGTGTCAGTTGATTGAATAAGCCAAATCAGGGTGCTGCTGCATGGCTGGAATGAAAACCTGCAGCCACACGGCCCTTTATGGATCAGGTTTGACACCCCTGCTCTAGATAACTTAAAGGTTTAATGTAGAATTATGCAAAGATCTGTCACAGTCCGATCCAATCCATCCATGCCTTAAATTGTGGGACTTCCATGCCGGCTCCAGGCCTGATCCAGGACAGGAATTCAGTCCTGCTTTGCTGAAGGCCATTTCCTGAAGTGGCACTCCCGCACTTGCTACCACTCCTCGCCCATCAGCCAGGGCTTTTTAAGAACTGTTTGGAGGTACTCCATTTGCTAGACTGTCTCTTGTAGACTTTCCTCGGCTTGCTACAGCTCATTGGTGTTGTGTCTTCTTGATTCCCCCTGTCTGAATTTCTCCTTGAGGTTTTTTTTTTGCCCCTGTTTTTGCCTGCGTGTTCTTTTGGATTATGTCTTTTGCTACATCTGCCTGGATTTCCCTTGTCCCTGCGTTCATCGGTTTTTGTGAAGATTTTTCTGTCTTTTTGTCCCTGATCGTGTCTACCTGCTCTTGTTTTCTTGATCTCCTGGCCTGTTTTTTGACTACCGATTTTTGCTTGTGCCGTACTGTACCTTTTTGCCTTTCTACCATCTACTTGTTTTCTGAGTCTGCTCTTCTCACTTCATCTCAGCTTGCCACTCCCGACAAGATCTGGTTAAAGAACCCATTTTTTTTCTACTATACTTCGTACTCTTTCCACTGTATTGTGGTGTGTGTGTGTGGGGGGGGCTGTTTGTTTTTAACAATCTTTTTTTTAATAAACCCAAATTAAAACTCATCAATTTGTTACATTATTTTTTTAACTTCACATTTCTGCATTTAATGCACTTAAGAGGCCTGGAAAAACCAATACCTGCTTTGCTTTTGCATGTGCGCACACACATGGCGAGACAGAGAGAAATGTTTAATGTTCAATATTTTATTTCTTTACCTACAGAAATGTACCTCTTCTATTTTCCATGAGGCTGAATCCCATTTGAACCTATTCACTTATCTGAACCTACACTCACTGGCCACTTTAACAGGAACACCTGCACCCCTGCTCATTCATGCAGTTATCCAATCAGCCAATCGTGTGGCAGAAGCATATTTATTGTACATGGATTAAAGTTTTCTGTCAACTGAACTCTCCCAAGGCCAAATGTGAGGTCGGTGCTGATCCGAAGAGAATTAAAATGATGGGTGGTTGGGTAGAGATTGGGTTATAACACTGATGTGTTGCAACACCAACTATCAGCAGGGTTTATTTAACTTTTTTGTTTTTGAGCCATGCTTTGTGTCGTTCATTTCCTATGTTTGATCATGTTTAAACATTCGCTGTCTACGGTGCGGTATTAAAAAAACATGCGCTGTCAAAATTGGCAAAATACATTCCCATGTGCTTGGCGTGCTTGTATCTGACCATTTCTGTTTTGTAAATTTGAAAAGATTTGTTTTAAATTAAATCTTGCCAAAATTACTTAGTTCAAACATGGACATATAGCAATAGAGCATGTTAAAAAAAACGAAAAAATAAACCCCGGAAAGCCCGCTCCTCTGCTTCAGCCAGACTTGAAGACCCGACGGTGCAATGCTTGCAGACTGTCAGAAGTAATTAGACCTAAATTTATAGCTAACAAATCAGCAGCCGCCCCAACAATTATTATTTTCGTTAGGCCAGTGTGTAAGGTATGTTAGAACCGTGCCTTATAGCCTACGTTATATCACAATTTAAAGGACGTTTGAGGAGTTGGAGGCTGCGAGCGCAATGATGTTCCGACATGCGCTAAACTTTATTCCCTGAAAATCATACACCAGCGTTCAATGCCCCAAACAGTCAAAATGTCTAGAAGACTACGGTTAAATAATAATCATAGCCTACTAAGTTAAATTACGTCAAAACATCTGTTTCTGGCCTATGAAATGATGGAGGAAAATGAGAACGAATGCAAAGTAGATAGCAGCCAACTTCACGCGATCTTTTAGGTAACTTAACACTCGTGTTGGCCACAATATTTCTTTTAATAAAATCTTGAATTGTTTTTGAAGTCGTATTCAACACAAAGTAAGGTCAAACCCCAATTTTAATTTAAGCGAAGATCCAAACTTTTTTCTATGGACCCTTTTCACGTGACGTCACGACAAACGTGGCCACCATTTTGGACATGTACTACCAGTAGTTTACCACAGCCAACATTGAGGAACGGCAGCAAAGAAAGTTTTTACTTTCAGCAAGACTTCCATCATGCCACTATATTGCTGTGCACCTGGATGTAGTAACCATCAACAAACAAGGCAAGGTTTATCATTTTATCGGATCCCAACGGAGAAGATGGATAGCGGCCATTAACAGGAAAGATTGGCAGCCCTCGGCATATCAACGCTTGTGTAGTGACCACTTTGTTGGAGGTAAGACGAATAAAATTAGCCAGAAAAGGCATTACATTGCTGTTAACATTCTGTGGCGGTGAGTGTGTAACCAAATAGGTTAAAATAACCCATTGTAACCTCTTTGTTCTTCTGTAGTAGCTATTGTTGACTAGCTAATGTCAACAACATAGTAGCTAGTATGTTACTGTAGCAATGTTTACGTTCAGTCATTTGGATGACTGTTAAAACCTTTCAGTCTCAAGTTTTTCCTTTACTGTATTTACTAGTTTACTGTAATTATGATCTGGCAGCTATTTACACCGGATCCAGTGTAAATAGCTGCCGGAGCCAACATCCGAGGTTCCGGAGCACGCTCCAGCTTGCTCCCCCTCAAATTAAGCAGCGCGCTCCGGCTTGCTCCCTGAGTGCTCCGGCCGAGGTTCCGGAGTGCGCTCCGGCTTGCTCCCCCTCAAATTAAGCAGCGCACTCCGGCTTGCTCCCGGAGTGCGCCGGCCGAGGTTCCGGAGCGCGCTCCGGCTTGCTCCCCGTCAAATTAAGCAGCGCGCTCCAGCTTGCTCCCGGAGTGCTCCGGCCGAGGTTCCGGAGCGTACGTCAGTGAACAATCCTGGTGGAAGCAGGTAAACGTCGTTCTCTAAGCCTGCTAACCTCAGTTTTTGCAAATACCTCTCCCTCTGCTCGCCCTGTAAATGCCCTACGTCGCTGGATAGTGAAGGTGTTTTCTGCATCTCGCTCCTTTTTCTTTTATGTTTTTCGTTTGTTGCCTTCCTCGCATTCAAACTGATTCGAGCCGAAGTCCACTACATGTCCAAAATGGTGGTCGCATTTACGAAGGTCACGTGACTGAAAAGGGTCTATATTGACATCAAGCATAGAGGAGCGTGTCATTCTGCTTTCGGTTTCGGCAGCATGGATGCGCTTTACATGAAAGAAGGCACTGATGTGTCTGCCAGCGATAAAGGTGTAAAAAACAAGTGGAGGTGGGCTTGGCTGTACAAAATAGGTGAAAACGGAAAGCCATTTAGTTCATGGTGCAAAAAACTAAACATTCCAGGCACTTGCATTTGTGTGGTTTGCCACAAAAAAAAAAAATATGGAAGCAATGGAAAGAAAGTGCTGTCGCGCCATCAACTGGAAGCCAGCCACAAGGCCAATGTAAGGGGTCTTCAGCACACCTCTTCTTTATCAGGAGCAAGTCTCACCTCAACAGAGGTCAGTCCATCTATGGCTGATTGTGTCTGTGCACAGAAAATACGTGTCTGTGCTTTTATAGCGCAGCATGACCTGCCGTTGATCATATCGCAGCCATTGGTCGATTTGATGCGATCAGTCTCGGAAGACAGGAGCGCCCTCTCTAGGTTGTCACTGTCAAATGCTCATGCCTCATATTTGTGCACGCATAGCATTGCTGCACAATTCAAAAAAGAATTGTCTATGAAGCTGCAAACAAAAATGTTTTCTCTAAATGCTGATGAGGCAACAAATGCAAACATGGACAAAATTTTAAATGTCCTTGTTTGTTACTTTGATGATGACATGGAGAAAGTGGTCACGCAACATTTTGGGTCAAGAACAGTGAACATAGCTGATGCTTCCAGCCTCACTAATGCATTGCAAGATATTATGCAATCATATAATGTGTCCTGGGATCAAGTTGTGTCCATTCTTCTTGACAACTGCAGCATAATGAGAGGGAAGCGGTCTGGGGTGGAGACCCAAATAAAGCAGCTCAATGAATCTCTCCTACACATCAGTGGAGACACTGTTCACATGGTGTCAAATTCAGCAAAGGCCCTTTTAGGCTCATTTCAAAATTTTGTGGAGGAATTTTGCACCGAGGTGTATTATGATATAGAAAAGTTCCCCAAGCAGAAAGAATTGTTTGGGGAGATCCAATCCCTTCTTCATTTAAAAAAGAAGAGCCTGATTCGCCCCATCAGCAGCCGGTTCCTGCAAATGTTGGATGTCTGCAACAGGATAAGGGAGCTTGTGGACCCATTGATCACCCACTATTACAGCTTCCTTTCACCCCACGATCAGCGGAAATACAGGTGAGATGGTGGCCTAGTTTTCCTTTCGATATTTTGCTATTAACTAAGTGAAAGTTATTAAGTTCTACCTATTTACTACTTATGTATTTATTTTTATTCATGTATGTACTTGTGTGTGTGTGTGTGTGTGTGTGTGGGTGGGTGTGTGTGTTACAGATGGCTGCTCAACCACGTTCTGCAGAAGCATGGGATGACGTCTGATGAAAAGGCCAGGATGGTGGTACTACAGCAACAGCTTGTAAAAGGCCAAACCGGCACAAATCATGACAGGAAGCAAAGGATCTGTGTGCTTTTCATGGAGTTTGACAAGCTCACAACCATGATTGACTTGTACAGAGGTATGGTCATTTTTATTTATTTATTTATATTTTTACAGAAACCATAACTGAACAGAAACAACATCAAGCATACAGTTTATATGTCATTTGTGTATTTTCTAATTGATCAATAGAATTCTAATCAGTTTTCATTATGACTTGCAGGTATCCTCCCTTCGTTCCAGGTCTTTCTCAAGAGACTACAGCATGAAAAGCCCATGCTTCATGTTCTGCATGTGGAAATGGTTATGCTGGTGAGAGATGTTCTCTCAAAGTTTATGAAGCCTCATGCCATCTCCTTGGATGTGGAGGGCTTGTTGAACTTGGATGTACACAACAGAGACCTGCAGTATCCAGACAAATTCTTGTCAGTTGGCAAATTCAGCCACTTTGCAGTCAACAAGGCTAGGCTGGAGAAGAAATCTTGGGTGCAGGAGCTATACAGTATATTAAGAGAAGGCTACACCAAAGCAGCTGTGTTCTTGACAAAAAACTTGCCATTGAAGAACATCATCATTTCCTCTTTATCTGCACTCTCTCCTTCATTGGTACAGGACCAACATGTTCTCAGTGCGTTTAGCACTTTGGCCAAGGCTTTACCAAATCTCATCACCTCTGATGAACTGGGCCAGCTGGATGAAGAGGTGAGGGCTTACCAGACTGACCCTGATCTTGAGCACAAGGCCAGAGGTTTTGATGATGGTGCTGCGCGTATTGATGCTGACTGGTGGAGCCATATCTTCTTAATGAAGACACCAGAAGGATCTATTATATTTCCGGTCTTGAGCAAGCTGGTGAAGGCACTGCTTTCTGTGTTTACTGGCCCTCTTGTTGAGGGATCATTCAACATAATGGATGACATTATTGAGAAGGACAGGGTGAGGCTAAGCACTGAGACATATGAAGGGTTTGCCATCATCAAAGGTCACCTGAAAGCAATAGAACAAACAGCTTCTACGATGAAAATTAGTGCTGCTTTGAGAAGATCTTGTCTGTCATCATTTCAGCAGTACAGGTTGCCACCTGTACTGCTGAAATGATGACAGACAAGATCTTGATGAGAAGAAAAAGAAAATGAATGATGAGAAGGAATGGAAAATCAAGGAAGCTGTAAAGGTCCTTTCGTCAGTTAGAGTGAAGAAGGTGAAACAAGCTTCTACCACATCTCATTCATCCACCTCTGTCATCAGGCATTCCACCCCCTCCACTGGAACTTTGTGCTCATACAGCTCCAGAATACCCATATGTGCAGCCAAATCTTCCCAGCCTTCTTCCTCCATATCCAGAAAAGCTACCCCTGCTAGCCGCCTCCTGTCTTCCTCATCTGTAAAAGCTAACTGTGGAGGCCACATGCCATTTTCCTCATCCATTAAAGCAACAGAAAAAACCTTCACCAAAACTCCCTCCACCTCCTCATCTACCTCTACAGGGAAAGTCTCCTCTAAAAGCACTCCTGGAAGAATTCCCACCTCCTCATCTACCTCTACAGGGAAAGCCTCCTCTAAAAGCACTCCTTCAGAAGCTTCCTCCACCTCCTCATCTACCTCTACAGGGAAAGCCTCCTCTAAAAGCACTCCTGCAGAAGCTCCCTCCACCTCCTCATCTATCTCTGCAGGGAAAGCCTCCTCTAAAAGCATTCCTGCAGAAGCTCCCTCCACCTCCTCATCTACCCCTGCATCTTCCTCTAAAGGCACTCCTATTTTAACTCCCTCCCCATCTTCCTCCTCTAAACCCACGCCTTCTGGACGAAAACCCCACCCCCAGAAACGGGCATCAGGTGTCCTGAAGTTAGATGACTTTGGATTCACCAATAAAAGGCCAAAGAAGTAGACAGAGGTGTAGCCTCGTCAATGTTGTGTTACACTGTTGTGTTTGTGTTTATTGTTTGAATATGGTCAATTCAATACAATTGTGTTGAAAGCGCTGTGGAATACAGCAATAAATATTTGCACTTAAAACTTCAAATGCTTTGTCATTTGTAGGCCATTAACAAGTAGAAGGGCACTCTGACAGTGCATCACAAAGGCAGCTGAATTTAACCCCCCAGTGCTTTGTTGTTTTTACAGCTGAATATCTCAAAAACGAACAATGGTGAAGAATCACTCAACAATAAATTGAATATATTAATCCATTAATTAATTGATAATAAAGTTATCAGTTCTAAGTTAACCATTCTCAGAATTTCATCGAAATCCACCCATAACCCCCCCCCGTAAATTTTCAGTCAAATAAATTTTTTTTGCTTTAATCCATGTATTGTATTTAATGCACTTGATGATAGGAAAAAAAAAAAGCTGGAGTTGTATTATGCCTCTAACCCAATAAATATAAATTATTTTTTTCACGGTCTGTTTCCCATCAAATCCTGCGCTCTGATTGGCTGGTGAGCAGGTCCGTATCCTACAATACGGACCCCGGTTACAGACCTGTCAGGATAAACAGACGAGGACCCAAGAGCGCAAGTTAAATGTTGAGTTTTATTGATAGTAGCGGAAAAGGAAGTTGGGAGGATGTGCGTGTGTGAAGTTCAGTGGCCAGAGATGGCTGGTAGGAGCATGGTGGTGATGTCTGTGGTCTCCCATCCAAGTACTAACCAGGCTCAACCCTACTTAACTTCTGAGATTAGACATTGTCAGAGTAGCATGGCTGTAAGCTGACAGCACTTGGGTTTCAGGCAGTCTCCCAGCAAGCAGTCCCTCAGCAGACAGACAGGACAGCACAACAGGCAGGAGTAGGGAACAGGCTGGAACACAGAGTCACAGATCAGGTAGCAAGATTAGGGACAGAAATGCAGGGTCAGGTTATCAGGACTGAAGAGTTGATGGAGTCGATGCCTTGAAGACGATCTGACACTGAAGCTTGGGAGGACTGCAGTTTAAATACCCACAGAGGAGGAGCAGGTGATAGGCAACAGCCAATGACAGCTACTGAAAGCTAATAAGAGGAGGAGGATGCGGGCGTGGCAGGTAATACTGAGTGGAGAGGAGTGGAAATGTTACCTGAAGAGAGGAAAACCACAGGTAGGACCATGACAGAATCCCCCCCTCAAGGGACGGCTCCAGAAGTCCCTAGGCGCAGACCCACCAAGACAGGCGGGAGGAGGGGGAATACCGGTGGAGGGTCAGAATTCCTCTGACCGGTCAGTGTCCATAGCCTCCACACCATCTTCACTGTCGGAAGACTTGAACACTGGAGCAGGAGTGGCAGCAGGGTCTGGAAGTGGCTCCGTATGGTGAGAACCCCTATGTCGACCCCATCGGATGGAGGGCTGGTCAGGGTGTAGGTGATGGAAGTCGGCGATGAGGGCCGGATCCAAAATCCTTCCAGCGGGGACCCATGCCCTCTCCTCAGGACCATAACCCTCCCAGTCTACCAAGTATTGGATGCCCCTATCCCTTCGTCGAGAGCAGAGCAGTCGCTGGACCATGTAGACTGGTCCACCATCAATGAAGCGTGGAGGAGGAGGCGGCGGTGTTGCCGGGACCAGGGGGCTCTCGTGCACCGGTTTGAGTTTGGAGACTTGGAAGGTGGGATGTATCCTCATGGTCTTGGGCAGCAGCAGCCGAACTGCCGTGGGACTGATGACCTTCTGTACGGGAAAGGGTCCGATGTAGTGAGGCGCCAATTTGCGTGACTCCACCCGTAGTGGTAGGTCTCAAGCAGAAAACCATACCTTCTGGCCGACGTGGTAAACGGGTGCAGGGGTCCTCCACCAGTTAGCCCCAATAGCATAGCTGGTACTGGACTTCAGGAGTGCGGTGCAGGCCTGGGCCCACGTGCGGCGGCAGCGGTGGGCGTAGGCGAGAGCAGACGGGCAGGTGGCTTCTCCCTCCTGGCTGGCAAACAGAGGTGGTTGATAGCCATACACACACTGGAAGGGGGAGAGTCCGGTGGCAGAGCTGGTGAGGGAGTTGTGGGCATATTCCACCCAGAGAAGATGTTGAGCCCAGGCGTGGGGGTTGTGTGAAGCCACACACCTAAGTGCCTTCTCCAGTTCCTGATTCATGCGCTCCGTTTGGCCATTTGACTGTGGGTGAAACCCAGACGACAGACTGGCAGTGGCCCCGAGGAGGTGGCAGAATTCCCTCTAGAAACTGGTGGAGAACTGCAGTCCCCGGTCAGAAACGATATCCCTGGGCAGGCCGTGGACCCGAAAGACGTGTTCTAAGATGACCAGGGCAGTCTCCTTCGCAGTTGGCAGTTTTGGGAGAGGCACAAAGTGGGTCATCTTACTGAAGCGGTCCACAATGGTGAGGATGACCGTATTACCTTCCGATGGAGGAAGACCAGTAACAAAAAGTCCAGGAAGACGTGGGACCAGGGACGCATGGGTACTGGCAGGGGCTGGAGTAACCTGGCTGGGGGCTGACTGGGGGACTTGTGCTGGTTGCAAGTGGGGCAGGCTCTCACAAAATCCTGGATGTCCCTCCTCATCGACGGCCACCAGAATCGCTGAGACAGCAGATGGAGGGAGCGTGTGACCCCGGGGTGACAGGCCAGGCGGGAGTCATGTCCCCATTGAATTACCTGAGACCTCAGGTTGGCTGGAACATAGAAACGGTTGGAGGGGCAAGCGTGGGGCCTGGCTGGTCCCTGATGGCCTCTCGAACCTGCTCCTCGATGACCCAGGTCAGGGCAGCAACGACACAGGGGCTTGGGAGGATGGGTGTTAATTCCTCCTTGGATGCCTCATCCCTCTGAAACATCCGGGAGAGTGCATCGGGCTTGATGTCGCGGGAGCCAGGACGGTAGGAAAGAACAAAGTTGAATCGGGTGAAGAACAGTGACCACCGGCGCTGGCGGGAGTTTAGCCTCCTGGCTGTCCGGATATATTCTAGGTTTTTGTGGTCTGTCCAGACCACAAACGGAACCTTAGACCCCTCCAACCAGTGGCGCCACTCCTCGAGGGCGAGCTTGACAGCCAGTAGCTCGCGATTGCCGTTGTCGTAGTTGCTTTCTGCTGGGGTCAGTCTTCGGGAGTAGAAGGCACAGGGGTGCATTTTTCCATCCTCTGCTGCTCGCTGGGAAAGCACTGCTCCGACTCCCACATCTGAAGCGTCTACCTCCACCACAAACTGCCGCTCAGCGTCAGGCATCCGGAGGATGGGAGCTGAAGTGAAATGGGTCTTGAGGGTTTCGAAGGCTTTGTCAGCTGCTGCAGTCCATTGGAAGGGCTGTTTGATGCTGGTCAGTGCGGTGAGTGGGGCTGCCACGGTGCTGTAGCCCCGGATGAACCTCCTATAGAAGTTGGCGAACCCCAGAAACTGCTGCAGTTTCTTACGGCTCTCTGGAACCGGCCACGACGTCACTGCCAACACCTTCGCAGGGTCCATTTGAATGCTGCCCTTGGTCACCACATATCCCAGGAACGAGACAGACTGAGCGTGGAACTCGCACTTCTCTGCTTTCACAAACAACGAATTTTCAAGCAGGTGGTGCAGGACCAACTGGACATGGTGGGTGTGTTCAGACAGGGTTTTTGAGAAGATCAAAGTATCGTCCAAGTAAACGAAAACGAACTTATTGAGCATGTCTCTAAGGATGTCGTTTACCAGCGCCTGGAACACTGCTGGAACACTGCTGGGACATTGGTGAGACCGAATGGCATGACCAGATATTCATAATGTCCCGTCGGGGTGTTGAACGCAGTCTTCCACTCGTCGCCTTCTATTACTCGCACCAGATGGTAAGCGTTCCGGAGATCTAGCTTGGTGAACACTGTGGCCCCTTGCAGCAGTTCAAAGGCGGAGGAGAGTAGTGGCAGAGGGTAGCGGTTCTTAACGGTAATGTCGTTCAAGCCCCGGTAATGGTTCTCTTTGCATGGGCGAAGAGAACCATCCTTCTTTCCCACGAAGAAAAATCCAGCTCCGGCAGGAGAGGACGATGGACGGATTAGGCCAGCGGCCAGAGAGTCGTTTATGTAGTCCTCCATGGCCTTTCTTTCCGGGGCTGACAGGGAGTAGAGACGGCCCTTAGGGGGTGCGGTGCCTGGCAGGAGGTCGATGGCGCAGTTGTATGGTCAGTGTGGGGGCAACGACGGGGCCTTGGACTTGTTGAACACCTCTCTCAGGTAGTGATAGCAGACAGGAACCTTGGATATGTCGGGGGTGGAGCTGGTGGTCTCCTGGTTGGCTGGCAGGATGGCTCCCTTCAAGCAGGTCTGATGGCAGCCCCTTCCCCACTCTCGTATGGTGCCAGTCTCCCAGTCAAGTCGGGGGTTGTGTAGACAGAGTCACGGGTACCCTAGGATGAGTGGTTGGCCGGGTGAGTGTAGGAGGTGGAACTGGATGGACTCCTGGTGGTTTCCTGACAGCAACATGGTCACGGGGGTTGTGATGTGTGTAACTGTGCCGAGACGATGTCCACCCAGCGCTCATACAGGAACGGGTGGAGTGAGATGGTGGCGACCCACACCCAGCTGCCGTGCGAACTCTGTATCCATGATGTTGGCTTTGGCTCCAGAGTCCACCAGGGCGGTCAGGGCACAAGTGGTGTCGGGAAGCTGAAGCAGGGTTTTACGAATGGAGGTCAGGCAGCGCTGTCATTCCTCGGGGGAGAGGGAGGCACGGCCGATCTCCATGGGCTCAGACTGATTATGTCGGCTTTGGGGCGTGACAGGCGGGAACTGGGCAGTGGAAGACTCCCCCCGAGTGCGGGTGGCAGGTTGACTAGGACGCCCCTTCTCTCGTCTATGGAGCTGGATACGATGATCGATGCGCACGGCAAGGGCAATGGCCTCATCAAGTGTCGGGGGTTGCTCATGGGAAACGAGCTCGTCCTTGACGTAGTCCACCAAACTGTGGAGGAAGGCGTCCACTAGCACCGCCATGTTCCACGAACTGCGCCTCGCCAGGGTACGAAAGTCGATGGAGTAGTCCGCCACCGTCCGGTTGCCCTGATGGATACTCATCAGTGCTCGTGACGCCTCTGTTTTTGACGAGCCCAGGTCGAACACCTTTAACATCTCCTCGGCAAAGGCACTGAAGGAGGCTTCAGCTGTCCCCCACAGCCGAGCCCGGCCGGTCAGGTGAGTGATGACGTACCCCACCTTGGCTCCCTCCGTCGAGAAGGTCCTGGGCTGCAGAGAGAACTGGATACGGCAGCTGGTCAGGAATGGCCAGACCTGGTTTGGATCACCATTGAAACGTTCCGGATTACTGATCTTCGGTTCCGGGTCACCGGGGGCCAGAGCAGGAGGAACATGAGCGGATGGAGTGGTGAGGTTGGTGAATACTTGCAGGACCTGGGTTAGCTGCTGCTGCTGCTGTTGAAACAGTTGTTGCTGCTGGTTAAGCTGGAGCAGAGATGCAATGTCGCCAGACATCCGGTTTATGTCTCCCTCTGTACGTTCCAGTCCCTGCAGGGCAGTCATTTCGGGCTCAATCACCATGCTGGTCGGGGAGGGCGCTGGGTCCATGATGGTCAGATCATTCTGTCAGGATAAACAGACGAGGACCCAAGAGCGCAAGTTAAATGTTGAGTTTTATTGATAGCAGGGGAAAGGGAGTTGGGAGGATGTACGTGTGTGAAGTTCAATGGCCGGAGAGGCAGGGATGGCTGGTGGGAGCATGGTGGTGATGTCTGTGGTCTCCCATCCAAGTATTAACCAAGCTCAACCCTACTTAGTTTCTGAGATCAGACAGGATCAGGTGTTGTCAGAGTAGCGTGGCTGTAAGCTGACAGCACTTGGGTTTCAGGCAGTCTCCCAGCAAGCAGTCCCTCAGCAGACAGACAGGACAGCACAACAGGCAGGAGTAGGGAACAGGCTGGAACACAGAGTCACAGATCAGGTAGCAAGATTAGGGACAGAAATGCAGGGTCAGGTTACCAGGACTGAAGAGTTGACGGAGTCAATGCCTTGAAGACGATCTGACACTGAAGCTTGGGAGGACTGCAGTTTAAATACCCACAGAGGAGGAGCAGGTGATAGGCAACAGCCAATGACAGCTACTGAAAGTTAATAAGAGGAGGAGTATGCGGGCGTGGCAGGTAATACTGAGTGGAGAGGAGTGGAAATGTTACCTGAAGAGAGGAAAACCACAGGTAGGACGTTCGTAGAGTGTTCTGACAACTGACAGTTTGTGTGCGATGGGGTGTTCGGACGTCCAGAGCAGATATTGATCAGTGTGTGTCGGTTTTCTGTAGATTGTTATTTTGATGTCTCCGTCACCTGTATGGTGAATTTTTATGTCCAAAAACGCTATTGATTTTTCTGTTTCCTCTTCGTGCGTGAATCTTATGTTGCCGGTGTCGTCTATAGAGTTGAGGTGATCTGTCAATTGTTGGGTGCATCCGACTTTCACTTTCTCCAGGATGTCATCTACATACCTCCTCCATAATGTGGGCCTGCATTCTTCTGGGGCAGATGTAATAGCGTCTCTTTCAAGGTGTTCCATGAAGAAGCCGCACATTATGGCGGAGAGTGGGTCCCCCATCGCAAACCCCTCCTTCTGCCTGTATATTGTTCCGCGGAACTGGAAGTATGTGGATGTGGCAATGAAACTGAGCAGTTGACTGATGTCTTCTACTGATAACTGTGTACGTTTCTTGAGAGTCTTGTCTGTCTTGAGGCGCTGTCGTACGATTCTCAGTGTAGCTTCCACCGGTGTTTTTGTGAATAGGGAGACAACGTCATGTGATATTAATATTTCATCCTTTTCCACTTTTATTTTACTGAGTTGTTCTGCTAGTTGTTTTGAATTTTTGCAATGTTGTTCTGTTTGGCCCAGTAGTGGTTTGATTATCTCCGCAAGCACTTTTGTTGTGTTTTTGTTGTAAGTGTTGTAAGGTTGTAAGTGACTGATCCGATGCTGTCCACAATCGGACGTAACGGTGCTCCTGGTTTATGTATTTTTGGTGTGCCATAGATCCGGGGGGTTATGCTGGCTGTGGGTATTAAATTGTTGTATGTCTGTTTTTCAATTTTGTTGGCTTCCAATAAAGGCTTCAGTAAAGCTTTTAGTTTTTTCTTCTTGTCCTCTGTGGGGTCTTTCTTGAGGATCTCATATGTGGTGGTGTCTGCCAACATACTGTTCATTTGGTTTTCATATTGTGCTGTATCCATTATGACTATTGTTCTGCCTTTGTCTGCGGGTAATATCATGATGTTTTTATTCTTGGCCAAACTTCTTATTGCTCTTTCTTCCTGCTTTGATATGTTGCTTGGTGGTAGTTTTGTGGATTTCAGTATTCCTGCTATTTTATTGCGTAATTCTGCTTTATGTCCCTGGTCCTGTAGTCTTCCGCATGCCAGCTCCGTTGCTAGGATGAAATCCTCGTGTGGGATCTTGTGCGGTGTAACGGCATAATTAAGTCCTCGCATCAGGATGCTGCGCTCTGCTTCAGTCAGTTTATGAGTTGATATATTGTGTATCCATTTCTTATTTGTCGTGATGTTGTTCTGCTCCTGTTGTCTTTTCTTGGTGATTAATCTTTCCAGTTTTCCGATGTGCCGAGTCTTCGTTTTTGTGAATTCCTTTTCATGTATTTTGTGCAGGTGTTCTTGTATCAGTGTGTCCATTTCTTTGGTGAGGGGGAAAAGTTGTTTCCACTGTTTCAATTGATGTTCTAACTCCGCGCTGATGTTTTTTATTTTGTTCGTTGTGCATCGTAAACTTTCTTTGATTAGTATCTTTTTCGCTCTGTGCATGGCCTTCTTTGCGTTTTTGGTTGGAATAGGAGTCTTGATGTTTAAACTTATCGGCGTAATTCCTTCATCTCGGCATCGCAGGTTGAATTTTAAATGATTTCTTTGGCGTGCCTGTTTCTTCGTCAGTTGTTCTAGGCGGCGAAACTCTTTTATGCACTCTTTTCCATAACTTTCGTTGAATAAATATATTACGTTCATTATGTCTTCTTCTTAAATCAAAATAATTAGTTTTCTTTTGTTTCAGACATATAAAAGCTTTTTACCTTTACCTGACATGTTTCGATGGTGTAACTTCCGTCTTCATCAGAGGGTCACCCGGATGTTGGTGTGTGACGTGCCTTTATAATCAGCTGATGTTACGGAGGTGTGACCTCCCTGTCAATATTGACAGGTCGGTCACGCCATCCCGCGTGCGATGGGGTCCGAACACCCCATCGCACACAAACTGTCAGTTGTCAGAACACTCTACAAACGTGCATCAATCATAACCGACCCCACAGAACGCGCAACAGAAGAACAACACATACGGCAAGCTCTGATCACATGTCAATATCCACCATGGGCCATACACAAAGGCGCACAACAAGTGAAAACAAAAGAAAAGACGCAGGAAAAAGGAAGAAAACAGACAACCCAAAAACAGGAAAGTAAAGCAGTAGTGACTCTACCGTATGTCAGAGGAATTACAGAACAAATCCAAAGAGCCATGAAAAAACACAACATACAAACACCCGTGAAACCACACACCAAACTACGACAGCTACTAGTTCACCCTAAGGACAAAATCGACCAACACAGTAAATGTAATGTCATATATGAAATACCATGCCTGTCATGCAATAAAACCTACATTGGGGAGACAGGAAGGAGTTTTAGCATATGAAAAAAGGAACATAAAAAAGAATGTGAAAAAGAAACAGAACAGAGACAAACAAGAGCAATAAAAGAAAAAGCTATGCAAGAGAACCTGAAATCAGCAATAACGGACCACTGCAGAAGGGAAAATCATATAATGGACTGGGGCAATGCTCAGATCATACAACAAGAGAACAACAGATACCACCGTTGGATTAAGGAGTCAATAGAAATCAGAAAGCGTAGCCCAAGAACAATAAACAGGGATGAGGGGGCATACATGCTCTCCCACACCTGGAGCGCCGTCCTGAGGGGGCAACAGTGACAGCGGGAGGCGTGACCAACCTGTCAATATTGACAGGGAGGTCACACCTCCGTAACATCAGCTGATTATAAAGGCACGTCACACACCAACATCCGGGTGACCCTCTGATGAAGACGGAAGTTACACCGTCGAAACATGTCAGGTAAAGGTAAAAAGCTTTTACATGTCTGAAACAAAAGAAAACTAATTATTTTGGCATTGTTTTAGTTTGAAAACTTCGGGGTAGTGTTAGTATAGATGGGCAAAAAGAGAGACGTTTGGAAACGATGACGCAGACACCCATGTTCACTTCCTGATTGGGTCTCATTGATTATGATGTATCCTTTCCTGAGTCATCACGCTCCTATCATGTGACCCTTTCCCAGGAAAAAACAAACAGGATCAGCTGTTAATACTGGGACACACGTGGCCAGTGTATGTGAATGGTCATGTGATCTGCGTTTTCAGGCATGTTAGTGTGGATAGAGATTATTTCTGATACACTCATCTGGATGGAGATCGTCTCATCTCATCTCATTATCTGTAGCCGCTTTATCCTGTTCTACAGGGTCGCAGGCAAGCTGGAGCCTATCCCAGCTGACTACGGGCGAAAGGCGGGGTACACCCTGGACAAGTCGCCAGGTCATCACAGGGCTGACACATAGACACAGACAACCATTCATACTCATATTCACACCTATGGTCAATTTAGATTCACCAGTTAACCTAACCTGCATGTCTTTGGACTGTGGGGGAAACCGGAGCACCCGGAGGAAACCCACATGGACACGGGGAGAACATGCAAACTCCACACAGAAAGGCCCTCCCCGGCCACGGGGCTCGAACCTGGACCTTCTTGCTGTGAGGCAACAGCGCTAACCACTACACCACCGTGCCACGGAGATCGTTTTCATTTTAAAACTAAAACGTATTAAAGTGGACGTAGCCTTAGCCTACTTAGCAGTCTACTCCTTAATGAATTCATGAATGAAATAATAACCAGGCTATAGAAATAACTGTCATCAGATTTTTGTAAAATTAGCTACTAATAAATCCTTCTTTCTACATCAGTCACCCACAGACAGACAGACAAACAAACAGACAGAAAGGAAGTCAATGTTTTCACTCATTTAATGCAGTGTTTAAACAATACAACTTTTAATGTTTATTAATTTCACCAGTTTGTATGAATAGTTGTTTGTTCCTTTGTGTGTTTATTCACTGCACTAGTACCAAACTACTGTTACTGTTCTACCATGGCAGGTACTATACCGAACCCAAAATTTTGGTACCGAATCAACCCTAGTGAGGATCTTCCATTGCTACAATTATTAACATAACTAATTAATGCAATACTGCACCTCAGTCTAACCTTAACCTAGACCTCATGCAGGCTTGTAGTATTCGATTCCAGGACTCAGACTCAAGTCTGACTCATGGTAAAGACCACAAGCAGAGGCCTCTGCTTGTGGTAAAGACCACAAGCGGAGGCCATCTACATAGGATCTGCTTTAATATCAACAGATCTTCGATTAAGGTACGTGAATCTTTTCATCATGGCACATATTCAGCTTGCTCAGTGTGCTGAGTGCAGGATGTTTAGTCATTCTTCCTCCGTCGCTAGCAATAGCTTTATTAGCTTTATTTGTGATAAGTGCAGATTAGTTAGCTCTCTGACGGAGAAGATTACAGTGCTAGAAGCGCATGTCCAGGCTTTAGAGAAGGTCAGTGAGCGTGAGAACAGTGTAGTTTCTGTAGGGGAAAGTCTGGATGCCCTAGGTGGAGTTAGTAATCCCCCAACTCCAGCATTAGAGCCCTTACAGCAGGGCAAATGGGTGACGACTCAGTGGCATAGGTGTAGAGCCAAAGCTACCGCTGAGGCTTGCCCACGGGAGCACCACTCCTCTCCGCGTCATGTGTCGAACAGGTTTGCTCTCCTTAGTGATGCACCCACTGAGAAACCTGAAAGAGCTCTGGTTATAGGAGACTCTATCATACGGCACGTGAAATTAGCTCAGCCTTTAGGGGCACCAGCAGCTTTAGTCAGGTGTATACCGGGAGCCAGGGTGCCGGACATAGCAGGTAATCTTAGGGTCCTAGGCAAGCACAGGTTCTCAAAGATAGTTATCCATGCAGGAGCTAATGATATACGCCTTCGTCAGTCTGAGGTTACTAAGAGTAACTTTGTAGAGGTGTTTAAATTAGCGAAGGCAATGTCCGATGCTGTAGTATGCTTTGGCCCCATCCCAATGCGGCGTGGCGATATAGCTTACAGCAGGTTATGGTCGCTGAACTGCTGGCTGTCCAGGTGGTGCTCTGAAAACAGTGTGGACTTGATAGATAATTGGGCTAATTTTGAGGGCACTGCTGGCCTGTTAGAGCAGGATGGTATCCATCCCACTCAGAAGGTGCTGCTCTCATTTCCTGCAGCATAGGTCATAGTCTCAGGACGGGCCTAGTTAATTTCTGACAATCCAGAGCCAAGGCCAGGGAGCAGACAAACAGGCTAAACCGACTGTCTGCTAGCTGCACAGAGTCATCACTCAGGGTCCACTACATCGAGACTGTGTCTGTTCCCCGAGCTAAACAAAAAGGTAGAAATTTTCAGAGAGTTTGCTCCAGTAACCTAATCAATATAAAATTAGATCATACTGACTGTACAGCTGCTGTCAGCACCTTTGATCTAAAGGTGGGGCTATTAAATATTAGATCTCTTACATCTAAAGCACTAACGGTTAATGAACTCATTACTGATCAGAAGTTTAATGTACTTTGTTTAACTGAAACATGGATTAAGCCAAATGAATACATAGCATTAAATGAAGCGAGTCCTCCTGGATACAGTTATATACACCAGCCTCGTCAAACTGGCAGAGGAGGAGGCGTTGCGGTTATTTATAATGATTATCTAGGAGTAACACAAAAACCTGGTTATAAATTTAATACATTTGAAGTTCTTCATACTCATATAATGTATGTGACCTCAAAAAATAAGTCTACCCAGTTAATTCCATTGCTTATTATTTACAGGTCCCTGGGGCCATATTCTGAGTTTCTTTCTGAATTTGCAGATTTTATCTCAGATCTGGTTATTTCCTTAGACAAAGCTTTAGTTGTCAGAGATTTTAATATTCACTTCAATAACCCAGAAGACCCTTTAAAAACAGCGTTTGTGTCCATTTTAGATTCAGTAGGGATTAATCAGAATGTCATAGAACCGACCCATAATGGTGGTCACACCCTTGATCTAATACTAACATTCTGGTTAAACGTAGACAATATAGTCATACTTCCACAGTCTGAAGTTATCTCAGATCATTATCTCATCTCATTCAAACTGTCTGAGTAATAATATATGCACCTCACCACGCAACTCTATTAAACGTACATTCGCGTCAACTACTGCACAGAGCTTTATAAACGATCTCCCAGAGTTATCAACTTTGATTGGGTCACTGTCAGCCCCTGCAGAACTTGATCAGGCAACTGAATGCTTGGAGTCAACATTCCGCCATACTTTAGATAATGTAGCTCCTCTTAAAAGGAAAATGGTCAGAGACAAAAAATTAGCACCCTGGTATAATGATGACACTCGCACATTAAAACAGACCACTCGAAACTTGGAACGTAAATGGCATCAAACAAAATTGGTAGTGTTCAAATTAGCATGGAAGAGCGCTTCCTGAAGTATAGAAAAGCTCTTAGTGCTGCGAGATCAACGTATCTCTCCTCCCTAATAGAAGATAACAAAAATAATCTTAGATTCCTATTTAATACTGTAGCAAAATTAACCAGGAATAAGTCCACTATAGACGCATGCACACCTGCAGTATGTAAATAGCAATGATTTCATGAATTTTTTTAATGACAAAATTGAGAATATCCGACAAAAAATTAAAACTACTAATTTAAGGTCAGACAATGTAAGTGACCTTGTAGTTAACCATATAAGTGTATCAGATCAATTAGAATGTTTTACTCCCCTTAAAGAAACTGAACTACTTTCATTAATCTCAGCATCAAAAGCCTCAACTTGCGTACTAGATCCCTTACCTACATGTCTATTCAAACAGATAATGCCTGAAGTAATTGATAAATTCTTCTCTCACGATTAGCTATGTACCCAAATCCTTTAAACTAGCAGTTATCAAACCCTTGATTAAAAAACCTGACCTTGATCCCTGTCAGTTGTCCAATTATAGGCCAATATCAAACCTCCCCTTTATCTCCAAGATCCTTGAAAAAGCTGTGGCACAGTAGTTATGCTCATATTTACATAAGAATAACATCCATGAAATGTATCAGTCAGGATTTAGACCGAATCATAGCACAGAGACAGCTTTGGTTAAAGTAGTAAACAACCTACTGTTGGCATCTGATCAGGGCTGTATCTCGCTACTTGTGTTGCTTGACCTTAGTGCAGCATTTGATACCATTGATCATTCCATTCTTCTGGATAGACTAGAAAATGTTGTGGGAGTTAAGGGAACAGCCCTCTCCTGGCTCAGCTCTTATTTAACTGATCGTTATCAGTATGTTGATATAAATGGTGATATTTCTAGACGTACTGAGGTAAAGTTTGGTGTTCCACAAGGTTCTGTCTTGGGTCCACTGCTTTTTTCTTTATATATGTTACCTCTGGGTGATATTATTCGTAAACATTGTATTAGTTTCCACTGTTATGCTGATGACACACAGTTGTATGTCTCTGCAAAACCTGATGAGAGACACCAGCTTTATAGAATTGAGGAATGTGTTAAGGACATTAGACACTGGATGCTTATTAATTTCCTTCTGCTTAACTCTGACAAGACTGAAGTACTTGTACTAGGACCACATACAGCTAGAAGTAAGTTTTCTGATTACACAATAACTCTGGATGGCCTTTCTGTTTCTTCACGTGCAGCAGTAAAAGACCTCGGGGTGATTATTGACCCCAGTCTTTCATTCGAAACTCACATTGATAACATTACCCGGATAGCTTTCTTTCATCTCAGAAATATTGCTAAGATAAGAAATTTAATGTCACTACATGACGCAGAAAAACTAGTTCATGCTTTCGTTACCTCCAGGTTGGATTATTGTAATGCCTTACTATCTGGATGTTCCAATAAGTGTATAAACAAGCTCCAGTTAGTTCAAAATGCAGCAGCAAGAGTCCTTACTAGAACAAGAAAATATGACCACATCACCCCTGTCTTATCCACACTGCATTGGCTTCCAATCAAATTTTGTATTGATCATAAAATACTACTATTGACCTTTAAAGCACTAAATGGTCTCGCACCACAGTACCTGAGTGAACTTCTGCTCCTCTATGACCCACCATGCCTACTTAGATCAAAAGGTGCAGGCTATCTGCTGGTACCTCGTATAGTGAAGGCTACATCAGGGGGCAGAGCCTTTTCTTACAAAGCTCCACAGTTATGGAACAGCCTTCCAAGTAATGTTCGGGAATCAGACACAGTCTCAGCGTTTAAGTCTAGGCTGAAAACATCTGTTTAGTCATGCCTTTTGTTAATGGTATTTATGAGGTAAAGGTGTAGATCTGGTGGGTCCTCAGACATAGTGTTTTGGTAAACTGGGATGTATGGATGCTGTCAGTCCCCACTCGCTTGCTCACTCGAGTTTGTTGACGGTGTAGTGGCTGGCTGCTTTATGTCCTGGGGCTCCCTCATGCCTGTGTTATCTTCTAGCTCTCCCCTTTTAGTTATGCTGTCATAGTTAGTTGCCGGAGTCCCTGCTTGTACTCAGCGCAATATGTATACTGTTCCTACTTATTCAGGTGACATTGGGCATACCTAACAACCTGTGTTTTCTCCTCCTCTCTCTCTCTCTCTCTCTCTCCCCCCCTCCCCCCAAATCTGTCCCTCTGAGTTACATGGAGTCAACAGGAAATCTTTTGGTGGAGAGGGTGGAGACCTCAATTGGCTCTCGTAGCCTGCAGGGAATCGGCCGTCTGACATTCTATCGCATGTCCCAGACCCGGTGAAATGTAACTGAATTGTCTTGGCCAGCCCTAAGGGTCCCATCTGCATCTGCCTGCACTCACTCTGATCTATAATTCCAACTGTCTCATTGCTGAGGAGTGTGCTCCCATCACCCAATCAAGCATCCAGCCAGAGCAGGTCATGATATGTTTTAACCATCTTAACATGCCATTGTTGTGTATTATGCCTGATGTCAGGACTCTCGTCTCTGTGAGCCTACCATACAGACTTAATACTTGTGTTATTTTTAGACATTGACACCTGTTCAGGTGACATTGGGCATACCTAACAGCCTGTGTTTTCTCTCCCCCCCAAATCTGTCCCTCTGAGTTACATGTCGGTCCTGGGATTGAGATGCTGACCTCTTCTGCTCCTCGGACCTGCTTGATCCATCCTGGTGCCCTGTGTCCGGTTGGAGTCTCATCGCATCGCTCCTGTGGAGGATGGCCCCATGAGGACAGTTGAAAGTCACACCTGGAGGATACTCTGGACTCTTACAGTAATGCTTTTATGAGGACTACAGTTGACTTGCTAACTTTAGGACTGCAGTTGTCATGAACAGTTTTGCACTCAAGTTTCCATCAATGAAGAGTTACATCATCAACAAAACTGTCTTCATGTTAAAACTGTGAATATTATAGTCATGCTGTCTGTTGTTGCCCAAATGAGGATGGGTTCCCTTTTGAGTCTGGTTCCTCTCGATGTTTCTTCCTCATGTCGTCTGAGGGAGTTTTTCCTTGCCACCATCGCCACAGGCTTGCTCATTGGGGATAGATTAGGGATAAAATTAGCTCATGTTTTAAGTCATTCAAATTCTGTAAAGCTGCTTTGCGACAATGCTTATTGTTAAAAGCGCTATACAAATAAACTTGACTTGACTTGTGCCCTAATTTTAAGGACTCGTGACTTGTCTTGGACTTGAGCACTGATGACTTGGACTCGTGCATTAACTGGATTCGGACTCATAAATTGGACACGAGGACTCGGATTTTTTCTTTATTTTTTGTAACATGCCATCATAATTTGGTCTTGTTCTTGGGCTCAACTTGGATCAATAGTAGACTCGACTCAGACTTGACTTGAAATTTTCTTTCATGACTTGGACTTGACTTGGACTTGAATACTGGGGACTTGAGACTGTTAGTCAGACTCGAGGTTTAGTGTCTTGACTACAACACTGACCTCAAAGGAAACATTTTAAAGGTTTTTTTTATTTTTTATTTTTAATAAAAGCTGTTGCCAAAACAAATATTATATATATCACACAAGTTCAGGTAAGTCCCTACATTACTCTATAATCAGAAGTATTGTGAAGTTCTCTGTAAAAAAAAAAAATGCTGTGCTCCTGTCTGACATCTTTCTTTTCTTTTATCCTCTGAAAGGAACGCTTGCATGATGTGATAAATCCTTTTCTCCACACTCCACCTGTCAATGAGCACAATAAACATGGAGGATTAGCTGCTAGCACAGATGTACGGAGGCGGGGTGTGTGTGTGTGTGTGTGGTGTGTGTGTGTGTCAGGAAAGCTCCAGAAACACATTACAGCAGCTAATAAGCCACATTTATATGCACTTGTGATGGAGTAACACAACGGGGCATCAAATCCTCGTCCTCTCTGTAAGGAATGCATGTGTTTACGTGTGTTAGTAAAAACTCTAAATGTTATTATCTCCGCCAAGGAAGTTATGTTTTCGGTAGCATTGGTTTGTTTGTTTGTTGGTTGGTTTGTCTGTTAGCAACATTACGGAAAAAGTAATGAATGGATTGCTCTGAAATCTTTTCCAGAGGTGTGACTGGGCACAAGTAACAATCCATTAAATTTTGGCAGTGATCTGCATCACCTTCTGGATCCCAGATTTTTTTAACCTTGCTCTGGTGTTAGCTTTCTGTTACTATCTCTTATGTTAATGGGTCGGTTTTGACCCGTGTCTTAAATCAGCCATAAAATACCCTAAAAACAATTATTTATCATCCAATTTGTTTCTTACCTCTTGGTTACCTTGTTAGGCTCCCTTATCCATGAAAAGATTGGTTTTAATATTTTTGTTGTGGCCCCCTAGGCCTTTCTTTTAACAGCATACCCCTCGTTTTCAATATAAAAAAGTGGTCAAATGAACCTCAAGAGAATAATGTAAACAAATAAAAGGTTGTTCTGTTACCTGACTATTACTGGGGGGTATTAGATCACATCTTTTAAATGTTAAAAAAAAAATTTTATTTTAATATTATCAACTATAGTAACATCTATTGTGTTTCAGGTCAATTTCGACCCATATATATATTTACTTCAAGAAAAGGGCAAAAAACAAGTCTTATTTTTTTAAATATTCCTGCCTGTCGATGCGTCCCAGAGACTATCAGTGGCCTCATTGCTGGATCTGTACACTCCAGCAAGGAGAAGAACACCAATGTAGGCATCCAGGCATTCCTCATCAATGTCATTCCACATGTTGCCATGGACTTTTTTTCCTTCAAGGTTTGTCATAGCAATTATGACTTTTTTTAGTGACAATGGCATAAACAGATCAAAACATGACTTGATGTCACTTACTCTCGTCACAGCAAACCTTGTGATCCCAGGGGTCATTTTGATGACATTTGCAGCAGCTGTCCTGCCATGTACGTTAGGAGGTACTGAGCTCCAACAGATGTTGCCACTTTTGGATCTGAATGTTTCAGCAGGAGCAGCTTCAGCACCGGTGACCTCCTCATCAGACTGATCAGATGTGTCTGTGTCTTCCGGTTGATACGCCACATCATCTTCCTCCTCAGAGACCTGCTCATCTCCATCGCTATACTGCTCTGTGTCCTCTGCCTCATTATCAGCAAAGATATGATTCAGAGCTTGGCTTACATTCAGTCCTCTTCTCATTGTTGCATGCTGTAAATTGGAGATGTGTACTCTGCAAGTCACCAACTCTAAACTCAATTGGCCTTACATGCCTGGACATGTCTGTCTTTGTTTGTTCTGTCAAACAGGCAAAGAGAAAAGCCCCTGACTGAAGCTCAAGTGGTTGGAGGAAGAGCTGGCTGTAGGCTGATTGTGTGTTTATGATTTCAGTTTTGGCATTTATTATTGTTTTATAATTTTATATTTTAACTGGGTCGAAATTGACCCTAACAACACAAAGGTCACAATTTTCACCAGAGCATTTTATAATTTAGTAAAATTATTTTTTTGGATTTTATTTTGTTTAAATAGAAGTTCCTGACAAAGTCAGAAAGTCTTGATGCAATAAACAAATTTATGTAGTACTTCTATGCATGCTAAACCTAAAAACGGGTCGGTGCCGACCCTAACACTAGAGGAAGGTTTTAAAGGATTAATTTTTTCCCCATTGAAATGAATGGGCGCGCGACGCAAAAAACAGATTTTTCCTTCTGTAGGCCAAACCGTAAGATGTAAAGTCATGAAACTTGGTACACTGATAGAGGAGTGGACCCTGATTGATTTCATCAAGTTTCATGTTGGTATGTCTCACGCTCTAGCGCCACCAACTGATCACAGTCTTACATGCGTTCATGCACGTAGCTTTTGATCCGTATGTCCGATTTTCATAAGTCTGGTGCCATTGGAATCCTTGGAGCTAGACGATTCTAACGCACCCTATGACGTCATTCTCCGCCTAATTAGATTTTCCGCCATTTTGAATTTTTTCCAAAGTGAAGGTAGAGTGACCCTGGCCACACGTTTTGTCCGATCATCACGAAACTTGGCACACATGATCTCCAGTCCATACCCAATAACTGATATTCGTTTCACTCTCATACATCGAAGCGTTCGCCCGTGGCAGCCAATCAAAATTGATGGCGAAGCCACCAAACAGGAAGTGAGCTCATATCACGGAAACGCTTTGACGTATCAAGACCATATTAAGTGGCATGACTTTGGACACCATCCAAACTACCCTCATCAAATATGGTGTCATTTGGCCACTAGGGGCCGTCACAATTAGCAAAAATGTACTTTGGCTCATGTCTCAGAAACGCTTTGACGTATCAAGACCATATTTGTTGAGATGACTTTCGGCACTAGTTAACGTACCCTCATCAAATTTGGTGTCATTTGGCCACTAGGGGGCGCCACAATGAGCAAAAACGTGTTTTGGGTCATATCTCTTTACGGATTTAGAATTACATCTACATTTTCATGTTAGTGATGCTCTAGGATGTCCCTGTAAAGAACCTTGACAGCCTGTCATCTCCGTATGAGAATCTGCCTTGTGTCTTGGCCAAACTTTCGCGTGTTGACACAAAACTTGTCGTATGGGCGTGCGGTCGCCTCTCTTGC
The DNA here is from genome assembly GCF_027579695.1 of Neoarius graeffei. NCBI lineage: Eukaryota > Metazoa > Chordata > Actinopteri > Siluriformes > Ariidae > Neoarius > Neoarius graeffei. The sequence continues at coordinate 15,363,726 of NC_083577.1, forward strand.
TGGGTCGCCATGGCGGCGCACCTGAGCAAGCACACTTTCGCATTTTCTCCAGAAATGCATTCTAGTTATTATTATTACCTCCGCCAAGGAGGTTATGTTTTCGGTAGCGTTGGTTTGTTTGTTGGTTGGTTTGTCTATTAGCAACATTACGGAAAAAGTAATGAACAGATTGCTCTGAAATTTTTTCCATAGGTGTGACTGGGCACAAGTAACAATCCATTAAATTTTGGCGGTGATCCGGCTCACCTTCTGGATCCCAGATTTTTTTAAAGGATTCTTGGCAGAGGTCTGCACTCTCCGAGTGCTTTTCTAGTCTTTTTTTATTGTGAGAGCATTTTGTGTGGCTTTTATTTTATATATGAATGCTCTGGGAAAGCTTGGCGTGTGCTCGCTATATTGAGAAAGCACCAGTGAAAGGGAGTTTTATTTGCTTATGAAGGAAAATTAATCTTAATCTGGGCGGCACGGTGGTGTAGTGGTTAGCACTGTCACCTTACAGCAAGAAGGTTCTGGGTTTGAGCCCAGAGGCTGACGGGAGCCTTTCTGTGTGGAATTTGCATGTTCTCCCAGTGTCTACGTGGATTTCCTCCGGATGCTCCGGTTTCTCCCACAGTCTAAAGACATGCGGTTAAGTTAACATGGGGCAGCCATAGGCTGAACGTGCCCTTGAACAGGGCACCTAACCTCCAACTGCTCCCCGGGTGCTGTAGCATAGCTGCCCCAGTGGTTGACAGGAGTCTTTCTGTGTGGAATTTGCATGTTCTCCCAGTGTCTACGTAGGTTTCCTCTGGATGCTCCAGTTTCCCCCACAGTCTAAAGACATGCGGTTAAGTTAACATGGGGCAGCCATGGGCTGAACGTGCCCTTGAACAGGGCACCTAACCTCCAACTGCTTCCCGGGTGCTGTAGCATAGCTGCCCAGTGCTCTGGGTATGTGTGTGTGTGTATGTTTGCTCATTGCTCACGCGTGTGCATGCGTGTGTTCATTGCTTCAGATGGGTTAAATGTGGAGGATGAATTTCACTGTGCTTGAGTGTGCATGTGACAAATAAAAGTTTCTTCTTCTCCTCCTCGAGACCAACGATTCACTCGTTTATGGAGTTGTTTTTCTCGCTGCTGTGTCATTGCAGTTGTAAAAGCACTCCATTAAGGAACACACACACACACACACACACACACACACACACACACACACACATCAATGTGTCCCAGTCAGAACGAGCTTCGTATCATTTATCATTTAAAAGCTCATTTAAAATCTGGAGCAACGGCACCAAACAAAGGTCACGGCCCTTTGAGAGCTGCATAAAAGATTCATAAAGCTCAGAGCAGCAGACAGCTGGGACCTTAAAGGATTCCTCTAAAATTACCAGAGGTGTTCGGCCTTGATTTACAGCAAGGGCATCGATTACACGCCTCCATTACTATAGAAAATAGAATCTACTTTCCTCAATTATATTTCAATGCCACCTTTCTGCATTAAATACATATGGAATCCCAAAATTCAACTTTTTGTCCACTTTATGCAAAATGATATTTATGTATTCTGTTTAAACAAATGGTTCATTCAAAAACAACATGTATAAAGCTAATAAATGTATTTTTAAAGGTTAAGCTGTGGTCGTAGTCCATCTGCAGGTTGAAAATTCCATTCAGCTAAACTTGTCACTCAGTCTCAATTTGGGGATTTTGCTGCTCAGCTGTTTGTATTATGAGTGTCTACACCCTTACAATCCTGGAAGCATTTTAGCTCAGAACCACAGGCTAAACAGAGCAATGGCTTGGAGTATGGTAGCTTAGGCCTGGGCAATATGATGAGATGATAACAATATCATGATAAATTACACCACAATATACTTTCTGAGATATTGTAGGTATTGTTTGTACTTTTGGTACAATTCCAAAATATCACTGGAAGCAGGTGATTTGATCATCAAATGATATTTTTTTATCAGATTACCCACTCCTACCATAAGTGCAAAAATTAAGAATGTGATAATAAGACCAAAATCACAACAGTAAATCCAGAAACATGACAGCAAATTTGGAAACACGAAAGCAAATCCAGAAACATGACAGTAAATCTGGAAACATCTCAACAAATCTGGAAACATGACAGCAAATCCGGAAATACAACAGCAAATCCAGAAACACCACAGCAAGTCATGAAACACAACAGCAAATCTGGAAACACGATGGCAATGAGTTACATGAGTTGACATGAGTTACATGTCATGCCAATCCTGGGATCGAGGTGCTGACCTCTTCTGCTCCTTGGACCTGCCTGATCCATCCTGATGCCCTATGTCTGGCTGGAGTCTCATCACATCGCTCCTGTGGAGGACGGCCCCATATGGACAGTTGAAAGTCACACTTGGAAGACACTCTGGACACTTCCTGGTTGGCTACGCACTTCCTGGTTTCTGAGTTGTTTGCGCCGAGTCCTTTTTTCCCGCGAGTGCTGGCGTTAATTACTAATCCTTTTTTAACTTTTTTTTCTACAAATAATTTTCCAGTATCCTCTTCATTTTTATTGTATTGTCGCTTTCCTTTTTGTACTTTTCACTTTCACTTTCCTTTTTCCGTTTTTTTTCTCTCTTTTTTTTTTTGGAAGAACGCAGAGACCGGAAGTTTTCTTTTTCTCTCCTCCTGTGTAAAGACCACAAGCCGAGGCCATCCATATCGGATATGCTTTAATATAAACAGATCTTCGATTAAGGTACGTGAATCTTTTCATCATGGCACACCTTCAGCCTGTTCAATGTGCTGAGTGCAGGATGTTTAGTCATTCTTCCTCCGTTGCTAGCGATAGCTTTATTAGCTTTATTTGTGATAAGTGCAGATTAGTTAGCTCTTCGACGGAGAAGATTATAGTGCTAGAAGCGCGTGTCCAGGCTTTAGAGAAGGTCAGTGAGCATGAGAACAGTGTAGTTTCTGTAGGGGAAAGTCTGGATGCCCTAGGTAGAGTTAGTAATCCCCCAACTCCGGCATTAGAGCCCTTACAGTGGGGCGAATGGGTGATGGCTCGGCGGCATAAGCGTAGAGCCAAAGCTACCGCTGAGGCTCGCCCACGGGAGCACCACTCCTCTGTGCGTCACGGGTCGAACAGGTTTGCTCTCCTTAGTGATGCACCCGCTGAGAAACCTGAAAGAGCTCTGGTTATAGGGGACTCTATCATACGGCATGTGAAATTAGCTCAGCCTTTAGGGGCACCAGCAGCTTTAGTTAGGTGTATACCGGGAGCCAGGGCGCCAGACATAGCAGGTAATCTTAGGGTCCTAGGCAAGCACAGGTTCTCAAAGATAGTTATCCATGCAGGAGCTAATGATATACACCTTTGTCAGTCTGAGGTTACTAAGAGTAACTTTGTAGAGGTGTTTAAATTAGCAAAGGCGATGTCCGATGCTGGGCGGCACGGTGGTGTAGTGGTTAGCGCTGTCGCCTCACAGCAAGAAGGTCCTGGGTTCGAGCCCCGGGGCTGGCGAGGGCCTTTCTGTGTGGAGTTTGCATGTTCTCCCCGTGTCCGCGTGGGTTTCCTCCGGGTGCTCCGGTTTCCCCCACAGTCCAAAGACATGCAGGTTAGGTTAACTGGTGACTCTAAATTGACCGTAGGTGTGAATGTGAGTGTGAATGGTTGTCTGTGTCTATGTGTTGGCCCTGTGATGACCTGGCAACTTGTCCAGGGTGTACCCCGCCTTTCGCCCGTAGTCAGCTGGGATAGGCTCCAGCTTGCCTGCGACCCTGTAGAAGGATAAAGCGGCTAGAGATAATGAGATGAGATGAGATGTCCGATGCTGTAGTATACTCTGGCCCCATCCCAATGCAGCGTGGCGATGTAGCTTACAGCAGGTTATGGTCGCTGAACTGCTGGCTGTCCAGGTGGTGCTCTGAAAACAGTGTGGGCTTTATAGATAATTGGGCTAATTTTGAGGGCACTGCTGGCCTGTTAGGGCGGGACGGTATCCATCCCACTCAGGAAGCTGCTGCTCTCATTTCCTGCAGCATAGGTCATAGTCTCAGAACAGACCTAGTTAATTTCTGACAATCCAGAGCCAAGGCCAGGGAGCAGACAAACAGGCTAAACCGACTGTCTGCTAGCTGCACAGAGTCATCACTCAGGGTCCACTACATCAAGACTATGTCTGTTCCCCGAGCTCAACAAAAAGGTAGAAATTTTCAGAGAGTTTGCTCCAGTAACCTAATCAATATAAAATTAGATCATACTGACTGTACAGCTGCTGCTAGCACCTTTGATCTAAAGGTGGGGCTATTGAATATTAGATCTCTTACATCTAAAGCGTTAATGAACTCATTACTGATCAGGAGTTTAATGTACTTTGTTTAACTGAAACATGGATTAAGCCAAATGAATAGATAACATTAAATGAAGCGAGTCCTCCTGGATACAGTTATATACACCAGCCTCGTCAAATTGGCAGAGGAGGAGGTGTTGCGGTTACTTATAATGATTATCTAGGTGTAACACAAAAACCTGGTTATAAATTTAATACATTTGAAGTTCTTCATACTCATATAATGTATGTAGCCTCAAAAAATAAGTCTACCCAGTTAATTCCATTGCTTATTATTTACAGGCCCCCGGGGCCATATTCTGAGTTTCTTTCTGAATTTGCAGATTTTATCTCAGATCTGGTTATTTCCTTAGACAAAGCTTTAGTTGTTGGAGATTTTAATATTCACTTCGATAACCCAGAAGACCCTTTAAAAACAGCGTTTATGTCCATTTTAGATTCAGTATGGATTAATCAGAATGTCATAGGACTGACCCATAATGGTAGTCACACCCTTGATCTAATACTAACATTCAGGTTAAACGTAGACAATATAGTCATACTTCCACAGTCTGAAGTTATCTCAGATCATTATCTCATCTTATTCAAACTGTCTGAGTAATAATATATGCACCTCACCACGCAACTCTATTAAACATACATTCGCGTCAACTACTGCACAGAGCTTTATAAATGATCTCCCAGAGTTATCAACTTTGACTGGGTCACTGTCAGCCCCTGCAGAACTTGATCAGGCAACTGAATACTTAGAGTCAACATTCCGCCATACCTTAGATAATGTAGCTCCTCTAAAAAGGAAAATGGTCAGAGACAAAAAATTAGCACCTTTGTATAATGATGACACTCGCACATTAAAACAGACCACTTGAAAATTGGAACGTAAATGGCGTCAAACAAAATTGGTAGTGTTCAAATTAGCGTGGAAGGAGAGCTTCCTGAAGTATAGAAAAGCTCTTAGTGCTGCGAGATCAACATATCTCTCCTCCCTAATAGAAGATAACAAAAATAATCCTAGATTCCTATTTAATACTGTAGCAAAATTAACCAGGAATAAGTCCACTATAGACGCATGCACATCTGCAGTATGTAATAGCAATGATTTCAGGAATTTTTTTAATGACAAAATTGAGAATATCTGACAAAAAATTCAAACTACTAATTTAAAGTCAGACAATGAAAGTGACCTTGTAGTTAACTATATAACTGTATCAGATCATCACTTAGAATGTTTTACTCCCCTTAAAGAAACTGAATTACTTTCATTAATCTCGGCATCAAAAGCCTCAACTTGCTTACTAGATCCCTTACCTACACGTCTATTCAAACAGATAATACCTGAAGTAATTGAACCGTTTCTAAAAATAATAAATTTTTCTCTTACGATTGGCTATGGTATGTACCCAAATCCTTTAAACTAGCAGTTATCAAACCCCTGATTAAAAAACCTGACCTTGATCCCTGTCAGCTGTCCAATTATCGGCTAATATCAAACCTACCCTTTATAATAATAATAATAATAATGCATTTTATTTAAAAGCGCTTTTCAACACACTCAAGGACACTATACAAACAGTAAAACAAGAATAAAAACAACAGTAAAACAAAACACAATAAAAGCACAGAGAAAGTAAATAGAGAATTTAGAGATGGTAAAAGTCACAGTGAATATGCTAACTGAAACAAGTGAGTTTTCAGTCTGGACTTGAATAGAGGTAGAGAGTCGATATTACGCATGTCGGGGGGGGGGAGTGAATTCCAGAGTTGGGGAGCAGAGCGACTGAAAGCTCTACTCCCCATAGTACTGAGACGGGCAGAGGGGACAGTGAGGAGGATGGAGGAGGAAGATCGGAGGGAGCGAGAGGGGGTAGCAATGTGGAGAAGATTGGACAAATATGGAGGAGCAAGATTATGGATGGCCTTGAATGTGTGGAGGAGAATTTTGAAGTTGATCCTGTATTTGATAGGGAGCCAGTAGAGAGTCTGTAGTGTTGGAGTGATGTGATGAAAAGAGGGCGTATTGGTGATGATACGGGCAGCTGAATTCTGGACCAATTGGAGCTTATGAAGGGATTTTTGAGGGAGACCAAAGAGGAGAGAATTACAGTAGTCAATGCGGGAAGTGACAAGACTGTGTACCAGGATGGAGGTGGTGTGGGAGGTGAGGGAGGGGCGAAGACGATTTATGTTGCGTAAGTGAAAATAAGCAGACCGTGTAATGTTATTGATATGAGAGAGAAAGGATAGAGAGCTGTCTAGGATGACACCCAGGCTCTTGACCTGAGGGGAGGGGGAAACTATGGAACTGTCAATTGAAAAGGAGATACTGTCAACTTTGGAGAGGGTGGATTTGGTGCCTACAAGGAGGACTTCAGTTTTTCAGTTTCCAGGATTTGATTTCAGCTAAGCAAGTAGTAAGGGAGGGGGGAGGGAGGGTGGAAGAGGGTTTTCCAGACAGGTAGAGCTGGGTGTCATCTGCATAGCAATGAAAGTTGATATTAAATTTACGAAATATATTGCCGAGGGGAAGGAGGTAGGTGATGAAGAGGAGGGGCCCCAGGACAGAGCCCTGGGGCACGCCAGAGGTGACAGGGGAGGGTTGAGATCTAAAGGACTTGAGTTGAATGAACTGAGTGCGGCCAGAGAGATAGGAGTGAAACCAGTCGAGGGGGGTGTGAGTGATACCGATGGAGGAGAGTCTATGAAGGAGGATGGAGTGAGAGATGGTGTCAAAGGCTGGACTTAGATCGAGGAGGATGAGAATGGAAAGTAGACCAGAATCAGCTACCATGAGAAGGTCATTGGTGATCTTTAAGAGAGCAGTTTCTGTACTATGGCGGGGGCAGAATCCAGACTGAAAGTGCTCATATAGGGAGTTGTGAGATAGGTGGGAGTGGAGTTGAGAGGCTACAATTTTTTCGAGGATTTTGGAGATGAAGGGCAGGTTGGAAATGGGGCGGAGGTTGTTGTAGTCTGTGGGATCAGAACCAGGTTTCTTGGGTATTGGGGTGACAGCAGCAACTTTGAATGGTGTGGGAACAGTTCCAGTGATGAGTGAAGAGTGGATGATAGCAGATATGATAGGGAGGAGAGAGGGAAGGCAGGATTTAACAAGGGAAGTGGGGAGAGGATCAAGCTGACAGGTAGAGGGCTTGGACTTGCGGATGAGGCCAGAAATTTCAGAGGGATCAGGGAGCTGGAAGCTAGAAAACCGCTGGTGAAGGGGAAAGAGTTCAGTGGAGGGGAGAAATGGAGGGTTGGAGCTGAGATGTTGGTGAATTTTGTGAATTTTTTCATTGAAAAAGTGCAGTAGATTGTTGCAAGTGTCAGCTGAGTACAGGTAGACAGGGAGAGAGTCAGGTGGTTTGATTATTTTGTTGAGCAGGGTGAACAGTGCTTTGGAGTTGCTGTCGTTGGAATGAATTAGAGTAGAATAGTAGTCAGATTTAGATTGAATGATGGAGTCCTTGTATTGAAGTATGTGGGCTTTGTACATTTCTTTGTGGACAGTTAGACCAGTTTTCTTGTGGAGACGTTCAAGTTGACGACCTTTGGCTTTCATGGACCGGAGTTTGGGGGTATACCAGGGGGCAGTTTGTGAGAAAGTGACAGTCCGAGTTTTAACAGGAGCGATACAGTTCAAGATGTTGTGAAGACCATTGTTGTATAAAGTGACTAGTTCATCAGGGGAGGGGAGATGATCGGGAATAAGAATATTGTCAATAGAAGCAAACAGCGAATCAATATTAATGTCCTTAATATTCATGAAAGTGATAAGGCGAGGAGTCTTGATAATGGATAGAGAGAGTGTGATACTTACTGAAAGAGACAAGGAAATGGTCAGATACCGGTATGTGGAGGTCATCAGCTGAGCAGTTGGAGGGGGAGAGACCAGAGCAGCAGATTAAGTCCAGTGTATGACCTTTAACATGGGTGGAGAAATCAATAAATTGCTGGAATCCAAAACTATCAAGACATGATGAAAAGTCACGGGTGAGAGGAAGATTGCAATTGTCCATATGGATATTGAAATCCCCTAACAGAATAATATTAGGAGAGAGAGTGGAAAGGTGAGTAAACAGGGTAGCAACGTCATTTAAAAAGTCCTTATGTGGCTTAGGAGGGCGGTAAACAGAAGCAATGATAGTGGGAGTGGGGCCTGGAAGTTGACACACTGTACATTCCATTGAACTGAAGGCGGGCACGGACACAGGCTAGATTTTCCATGTCTCGCGATGGATTAATGCGAGACCACCACCGCGACCCGAGCCGCGGGGTTGAGAGATGTAAACAAATCCAGGAGGTGTACAGTCATTGAGTTGTGAGAAATCGCCGGGTTGTTGCCATGTTTCAGTCAAACAGAGGAAGTCAAGCTTACGGTCGTTGAGGAGATCTTGGATGAGATGACCTTTGCCCGTGAGTGAGCGGATGTTGAGGAGACCAAAGTTGACGGTGGAGTTGTCTTGTCTGATGGAGGCGTTGATTGTTGATCTAGCTGGGATGGCTAACGCACTGTGATCAGCAGCCCGACCAGCAAGTCTGCGGGGTCGGCGAGAGGTGGACCAGAGTGATTTAATGGGTCTGGAGTCGTCATAGTGGAAGTTCCGACGGGAGCCACGGTGAATGTATCTCCGCCGAGGCTGGAGAGCAATGTCCGGGTGTAGCAATGCCGGTGGGGGCACAGACAGGTGACCGCAGAGGCGGAGGAGCTCAGCAGCGGTGTATTGGATCAGACCAGGTATCGGATGGAAGAGAAGAGATGCTACAGTCCAGGCGAGTACAAACCAGGCACAAGATTTCTCGAACCGCATAATAAACAACAAGGAACATAAAATCACTTTTTAAAAAACTTAAAACAAAGGCGGGTTTAAAGGTTAGAAAGTTACTGATGAGCAGCGGCAGCCATCGACGCGCCAGCGTTCACTCAATCAGACATGTGCAGCACTCAAGATCTCCAAGATCCTTGAAAAAGCTGTGGCACAACAGTTATGCTCATATTTACATAGGAATAACATCCATGAAATGTATCAGTCAGGATTTAGACCGAATCATAGCACAGAGACAGCTTTGGTTAAAGTAGTAAACGACCTACTGTTGGCGTCTGATCAGGGCTGTGTCTCGCTGCTTGTGTTGCTTTTGACCTTAGTGCAGCATTTAATGCCATTGATCATTCCATTCTTCTGGATAGACTAGAAAATGTTGTGGGAGTTAAGGGAACGGCCCTCTCCTGGCTCAGCTCTTATTTAACTGATCATTATCAGTATGTTGATATAAATGGTGACTGTGGCAGCGGGGGCATGGTCAAGCGCCGGTCTGTGACAGGAGGGCGGAGTCGGGGAAGGTAAGTGGCAGAATCGCTACACCTGAGGGTAATTAACCTGTGTTTTGTGTGTGTTTTCCCCAGTAAACCGCGCCCTACTTAAGGAGGGAGAGGGAGAGCGGAGGGGAGTTTTTTCCCAGAGGAGACTACAGTGTGTGTGCGTGCGTGTCTCTGACTGTTGGGTTACTTTGTCCGACTGAAAAGTACGGCACTTAAGCCTTCTGTTAACCTTGATCTCTGTCCTGCCGTCCTCTGTGCTCCACCCACACGTTATTCACGCTACAGTGGGGCCGAAACCTGGGAAGGTGGAGCATCAGTCCTGCAGCCCCATGGAATCCTCCCCGTTCGCGGACTTGGTCCACGCCCTCGCCACGGCTCAGCACAGCCAGCACCAGGCACTCGTCACGCTCCGGAAGGAGCAGGAGCGCCGCTTCGAAGCCCTGGTGCTGGCTCAGCAGGAAGATCGAGAGGCGTTCCGGCGACTCCTCGTGTCGGCGGGGTCCACCAGCGCCCCGGCCGCGGGCCCATCTCCCCTCACCTTAACCAAGATGGGCCCGCAGGACGACCCCGAGGCTTTCATCATGTTGTTCGAGCAGGTCGCCGAAGCCTCGGGGTGGCCGATGGAGCAGCGCGCGGCGCGCCTCCTCCCCCTCCTGACGGGAGAGGCGCAGCTGGCCGCACTACAGTTCCCCGCCGACTGGCCTACACCGACCTTCGCCGGGCTGTCCTCCAGTGCGTGGGGTGCACGCCGGAGCAGCAGCGCCAGCACTTCCGCGTGCTGCGGATGGAGGAAGTCGGCAGCCCGTTCGCGTTCGGCCAGCAGCTCCGGGACGCCTGCTGGCGGTGGCTGAGGGCCGAAGATCGCGACGCCGAGGGAATCATCGACCAGGTGGCGCTGGAACAGTTCATCGCCCGCTTACCAGCCGGAACTGCGGAGTGGGTCCAGTGCCACCACCCGGCGTCGCTGGATCAGGCCGTAGGACTGGCGGAGGATCATCTGGCGGCTGTTCCGGCGGCAGGACAACCAATGACATCGTCTTCTCTCTCCTCTTCTCTCTCTCTTTCTCCCCCCCCCTCCTCCCGTGTCCCGTCCTCGCCCCATTCCCCCACCACGGAGGCGGGGGCCGGCTCCACCCCAGCCGGCCCGCCGCACCCGTGGTGCCCTCCCGTTTCTCCCTTCTGTGTCTGTCTCTCCCCCCGCTCAGGTGAGTGAGCCTCAGAACACAGCTGCAGAGGGAAGGCCCGGGCCGGTTTGCTGGCGCTGCGGGGAACCGGGCCACCTGCAGCAACAGTGTGCAGCGATGGAGGTGGGGGCGGTGGTGCGGATCCCCGACGTGCCAGAAGCTGCCCTCGATCGGGCCGGAGCGTATCGCATACCGGTAAGTGTACAAGGGGCTACATATCAGGCGTTGGTGGATTCAGGCTGCAATCAGACCTCGATCTGCCAAAGCCTGGTGCAAGATGAGGCATTGGGGGGAGCACAAGGGGTGAAGGTGTTGTGTGTGCACGGGGATATTCACAGCTACCCGTTGGTGTCGATCCACATACATTTCAGAGGGGAAAAATCGATAGTGAAGGCGGCGGTTAATCCTCGCCTTACCCACTCTTTGATCTTGGGGACGGATTGGCCGGGATTTCGGGGTTTGATGGCACGCCTAGTAAAGAGTGGGTCCTGCTGGTTGACAGGGGAGGGTCCCGGTGTCGCTTTGGCTGGAGCTGCAGTCGCAGAGCCGTCTACGTCATCTCTGCGACAGAGTGAGGAGCCCCCGGCCCCTCCTCTTTCTATTGGGGAATCCCTCACGGATTTCCCACTGGAACAATCGCGAGACGAGACTCTGCGACACGCATTTGACCAAGTGAGAGTAATCGATGGTCAAACGCTCCAGCCGAACGCCACCCCGTCCTTCCCCTATTTTTCCATTTTGAAGGTTATACCGAGTGATGCAGGACACTCAGACGAAAGAGCGAGTCACCCAGTTGTTAATTCCACTTTAATCCCATGGCTGGACACCTCGGGCAGGATAAGACACTCGCCCGGATAATGGCCTGATTCTATTGGCCGGGGATTCGCGGCGACATCCGTAAGTGGTGTACAGAGTGCCGCGAATGCCAGTTAGTAAATCCAGCGGTCATTCCAAAAGTGCCTTTACACCCTCTACCATTAATCGAAACCCCGTTCGAAAGAATTGGGATGGATCTCGTCGGGCCATTAGATCGGTCAACATGAGGGTACCGCTTTATATTGGTTCTGGTGGACTATGCAACGCAATACCCGGAAGCGGTGCCTCTTCGCAATATCTCAGCACGCAGTATTGCAGAGGCCCTCTTCCACGTCATCTGCCGGGTTGGAATACCGAAAGAGATTCTGACTGACCAAGGCACCTCGTTTATGTCACGAACACTGAGCGAACTGTATGGGCTACTGGGTATTAAGCCGATCCGCACCAGCGTTTATCACCCACAGACAGACGGTTTAGTTGAACGGTTCAATCGCACCGTTCAACTAAAGTTGTGTATTATGCCTGATGTCAAGACTCTCGTCTCTGCGAGCCTACCACACAGATTTAATACTTGTCATTTTTAGGGCATACCTAACAACCTGTGTTTTGTCCCCCCCCCCAAATCTGTCCCTCTGAGTTACATGTTGGGCCTGGGATTGAGATGCTGGCCTCTTCTGCCCCTCGGACCTGCTTGATCCATCCTGGTGCCCTGTGTCTGGTTGGAGTTTTATTGCATCGCTCCTGTGGAGGACGGCCCCATGAGGACAGTTGAGGGTTACACCTGGAGGACGCTCTGGACTCTTACAGTAATGCTTTTATGGCTGAGAACTGCAGTTGACTTGCTAACTTTAGGACTGCAGTTGTCATGAACAGTTTTGCACTCAAGTTTCCATCAATGAAGAGTTACAACATCAACAAAACTGTCTTCATGTTAAAACTGTTAATGTTATAGTCATGCTGTCTGTTGTTGCCCAAATGAGGATGGGTTCCCTTTTGAGTCTGGTTCCTCTCGAGGTTTCTTCCTCATGTCGTCTGAGGGAGTTTTTCCTTGCCACCGTCGCCACAGGCTTGCTCATTGGGGATAGATTAGGGACAAAATTAGCTCATGTTTTAAGTCGTTCAAATTCTGTAAAGCTGCTTTGCGACAATGTTTATTGTTAAAAGCGCTATATAAATAAACTTGACTTGACTTACAGTAATGCTTTTTTGGCTGAGGACTACAGTTGGCTTGCTAACTTTGGGACTGCGGTTGTCATGAACAGTTTTGCACTCAAGTTTCCATTAATAAAGAGTTATAACATCAACGAAACTGACTTCATGTTAAAACTGTGAACGTTATAGTCATGTTATCTGTTGTTGTCCAGGTGAGGATTGGTTCCCTTTTGGGTCTGGTTCCTCTTGAGGTTTCTTCCTCCTGTCATCTGGGGGAGTTTTTCCTTGCCACCGTCGCCACGGGCTTGCTCATTGGGGATAGATTTGGGATAAAATTGGCTCATGTCTTGGGTAATTCAGATTCTGTAAAGCTGATTTGGGACAATGTCTGTTGTTAAAAGAGCTATACAAACAAACTTGACTTGACTTGATGGCAAATTTGGAAGCATGACAGCAAATCCAGAAACACCACAACAAATCTAGAAACATGACAGCAAATCCAGAAAAATGACAGCAAATCCGGAAACACCATAGCAAATCTGGAAACATGACAGCAAATCCAGAAACATGACAGCAAATCCGGAAACACGACAGCAAATCCGGAAACATGAAAGAAAAACCTAAAACAGGACAGCAAATCCAGAAACATGACAGCTACTCTGGAAAGACCACAACAAATCCGGAAGCTCCACAACAAGTCTGGAAACACAACAGCAATCCAGAAACACAACAGCAAGTCAGGCAACATGACAGTAAATCCGAAAACATGACAGCAAATCCAGAAACATGACAATAAATCTGGGAAAATAACAGCAAATCTGGAGCAAATTCTAAAACACGACAGCAAATCTGGAAACATGACAACAAATCGAGGAACATGCCAGCAAATCTGAAAACATGACAACAAATCCAGAAGCATGATAGTAAATTTGGAAACACCACAGCAAATCTGGAAACACCACAGCAAATCCAGAAACAATTAAAGCTGCTAGCGGCCTTGACAGGCCCTTGCATGTGTTGTTCCGCAACCCAGGACATTCCGCCACCCAACAAAACAGTCACATGTCATATATTCATCAAATGTTCAAAGGTGATGTGCATGTTGCAAATGCCATGACTGCTTGACGGATGACAGATAGACAGACAAAGACTGTAAGAGTGTGCAGACCTAGAAAATTCATATATTTTTTCACCAGCCAGCCGGACTAGTTACCTTCCAAAGTAACTGGCCAAACAGAAAATCAACTAGCCAAAATTTATTCATGTATGAATTTTACTTCTGTGAAAAATAAGGCAAAAGAGAGTAGTTACCATTGTTCATGACTAATGTGCCTTTATTTCAAGACCCGAGTATTTTGATATTGTTGTTAAATACATAAATGAGAACAACACACAGCACCATAATATAATATCAATATTAATATTCAATAATATATTGGAAAACTTGGCAACTTGGTGTATGAGTATTGAAAACAAATATACTTACTATCATAACTATAGCACCCAAAACATGTCCAACATGCTTTCTGTATTTAACCATTTATGAGAGAGAAAGCATTAGGAGCTTCATATTGACTAGGAATCAACTTGAAAAAAATTAATTATTCCATAAAAATCGTATCGCAGCCAAGGCCTACCCTGTTCCCACATTTGCTTATAAGTCCTTTGTCGTTTCTCCTTCTCGTACGCTTTATCGGTGGCCTTTTTCTCCTCTTCAGACCGAGGTCGCTTTGTCCCTGTCTCTGGCGGTTTCTGTACACCTTTCAGAAAATTCCACATCGCAACGTAGCTTTGGCAGATGTAGATGTAAACAGCAACAAAAACACGTGTTTAAATGGGCAATAATGTGGCTACATCTATTGAATTTGATAACATGATGTGGCAGCGGGGGCATGGCCAAGCGGTGGTCTGTGAATGGAGGGCGGAGTCAGGGAAGGTAAGTGGTCCTTACCTTACATCATTGCACCTGATGGGGATTAATCTGTGTTTGTGTGTCTTCCCCAGTGACCGTGCCCTTTAAAAGGAGAAGAGAGGAGAGAAAGGGAGCTCTCCCCAACCAGAACACGTGTGTGTGTGTGCACGCATGCGGCTGGGAAGTGATAAAAGGCTGAAAAGCTATAGCAATAAATAGTTCATTGAGAACTCAGTTCTGGCCTGGCATGCTTCTGTGCTCCACCCACCTGGTCCAATACTACATGTGATTACCGAGATATTCAACGAGATGCATTATATGCATGCGCAGTAGTGAAAATACCGACAACCTGACTTGTACACGATATGATTCGGAATTCTTTGGTAGTTTCCGTCCTGCCGATAAATACATCGATGAACACAGACACGGCACTCACTTAATATGTGGCGGCTTTAGTTGACGGTGTGTCTGAATCTTCGCTTCATATATATTTTTTATTTTCAACTAGCCAGCCGGGCTGGCTAGTGACAGGAATTATCCGCCAAATGACAAATTAATATGTACAAAACTATACATGTGTCTCCTCCTTATCTCTATCTCACGCTGTAATCTTAAGTCATCTTAGCTTTTGTGTATCTGCAGTGTGTGTGTGTGTGTGTGTGTGTACATGCAGAGTTTTCATATGTCTGCAACAAAATGCACAATGATGGCAGGTCACTATTATTGTGTGTGTGTGTGTGTGTGTGTGTGTGTGTGTGTGTGTGTGTGTGTGTTTGTCAGAGGGAGCGAGAGAGAGAGTGTGCTCATAGATGTTGCGTGTGCATGTGAGTGCATACTTGTGAGAGAGTGTATGTGTGTATGCATAAATATGCATATGACTCTGTGTGTGTGTGTGTGTGTGTGTGTGTGTGTGTGTGATAGACTGTGTGTGTGTGTGATAGACAGAGTGTATGAGTGTGTGTGTGCTACATGTATATGAGTGTGAGTGTGTTGGTGGCGCTATGTCAGGTATGTCATAGACCAATCCGTCAAAGCATTGAAAATTTTTGGCACATTTCCTGCTTGGCCAGATGGTGATACTGTGCTAGGCATGTGAATTAGATGTGTCAATATCATCAGAATCACATTATCCAATATTTTGTAAAGTTTCAGATCAATCCATCAATGAATTAAACATTTTTTGCCCATTTCCTACTTGGCTAGATGGTGGCGCTGTGCTAGGCATCTGAATTACACATGTGAATATCATCACAAGCATAATACACAATATTTTGTAAAGTGTCAAATCAATCAGTTAAGGCATTGACAATTTCTGGCACATTTCCTGCTTGGCCAGATGGTGGCACTGTGCCAGGCATCTGAATTACACATGTGAATATCATCACAATCATAATACACAATATTTTGTAAAGTGTCAGCTCAATCAGTTAAGGCATTGCCAATTTCTGGCACATTTCCTGCTTGGCCAGGTGGTGGCACTATAACAGGCAGGCCCATTGGGTGTCAGGTTATCATAATAATCATAATATCTATTGAAGTAAGAAGTGTCCAACCATACAGTCAATGCACTGTGGCTTTCTGACACGTTTCCTGTTTATGTGGCAAGATATTAAAATCATAAGACCATTTCAACAGATTACAAGATATCAAAAATCCCTTAGCAATTTAATATCAGCAACATCTTGGCATCACGTATAACAAATTTCACATGAATCTCATGAACTGTCTAGGAGGAGCATGTTAAAATTCATCACGTGTCAAAACACACATATTCAAAACCCTATTCTTTCCTTGGCCAGTTGGTGGCGCTATACCAGACAGGCATATTGGGTGTCTAGATGTCATAATAATCACATTTTCTAATAACCTGAAAGGTTTCAGCCAAATCATTAAACGTATTATGACTTCATGACACATTTCCTGTTTATATGGCGATTATTAAAATTCATAATATTGCCATTTCAACATATCAAAAATCCCTCCATAATTCAACATCAGTAATATCTTGGCATCATGTTTGCCAAGTTTGACATGAATCTGATGCACCGTCTACGAGGGGTATGTTAAAAATGACCATGTGTCCAAACGCATATAAGCCCAATTACCTCACTTCCTGTTGGGTGTGGCTAATGCAATGTATATACGAAAGTTGTTCGTCTTGGGACGAACTACATACGTACCGAATTTGGTATGCGTAGCTGAAACTATATGCCAATCCAAGGACTCCATGGCATTAGGGGGTGCTATGAAGTCCTTGGGCCACACCCGGGGCCAAACGTCTGTGGCTGAGAAGCGGTTACAATGACTGATGTGTGTATCAAATTTCATGAGTTTTCGTGCATGGGAAATGCCTCAAAAAAAAGCCAAGCGCGACAGAAAAATAAGAATAAGAATAATAATTAAAGCTGCTAGCGGCCTTGACGGGCCCTCGCACGTGTGGTTCCACAACCCAGGACATCCCGCCACCCAACAAAACAGTCACATGTCATATATTCATCAAATGTTCATAGGTGATGTGCTTGTTGCAAATGCCATGACTGCTTGACAGATGAGAGATAGTCAGACAAAGACTGTGTGTGTGTGTGTGTGTGTGTGTGTGTGTGTGTGTGTGTGTGTGGTGTGAAAATGTACATTTATATATGTACAAAACTATACATGTGTCTCCTCCTTATCGCTATCTCACGCTGTAATCTTAAGTCATCTTAGCTTTCCTGTGTCTGCAGTGTGTGTGTGTGTGTGTGTGTGTGTGTGTGTGTACATGCAAAGTTTTCATATGTCTGCAACAAAATGCACAATGATGGCAGGTCACTATTATTGTGTGTGTGTGTCTGTTTGTCAGAGGGAGAGAGAGAAAGTGTGTGTGTGAAAGAGAGTGTGCTCATAGATGTTGTGTGTGCATACTTGTGAGAGAGTGTGTGTGTATGCATAAATATGCATAAGACTGTGAGTGTGTGTATGAGTGTGCACAGAATTGTATATGTTACCCATTCTCGTGAGTATTCATGTATGTGTATATGATTGCAACTCTGTGTGTGTGTGTGTGTGTGTGTGTGTGTGTGTGTGTGTGCGCGCGTGTGTGTGTGTGCTACGTGTATATGAGTGAGTGTGAGTGTGTTGGTTGCGCTATGTCAGGCATGTCATAGATCAATCCGTCAAAGCACTGAAAATTTCTTGGACATTTCCTACTTGGCCAGGTGATGGCGCTATAACAGGCAGGCCCATTGGGATTTAGATCTGTCAATATCATCAGAATCACGATATCCAATATTTTGTAAAGTTTCAGATCAATCCATCAATGAATTGAATATTTTTCCCCATTTCCTGCTTGGCCAAATGGTGGCGCTGTGTTAGTAGCGCCACCATCTAAGGGGTGGCAAAAGGTGGCAGTTGCCACTGTAAAAATATGTCTTGCCACCCGTTGCCACCCCTATTTTAAAAAGAATTATTTATTAAAACACACTTTGAAATTCAATTATCTATCTACAGAGATACTAAGCCCTCATCTCATCTCTACCTACCGTTATTTATGTTATTTCACACCCCACCCCACCCGTGGAATTTTGAAATGGTTTCACCCAGTGTGCTATTCAGTTTAGTGATATACTTAATTTCTTTATTTTAGTTTTACGGAAATCGAGGATGAACACATCTATATAAGTTTGAAGTCTTCAGTAAAGATCCACAATCTAAACCGTTCGCTATCTGTCTATTTCTTGATACATCGCTAGGGCAGAATAGTTCCATTCATTGCTTGGGAATATACTTTCAAAAAAGATGGTTTAGATGGCTGAATCCATTTTCCTTGATGGGACAATAGCTCAATACATATTTGACAAGATTACTTGATTGTGAGTCTTTCTTGAGCGTAAGTAAAAATGATTTCTATGATTTGCATAAACTGCTGCATCGACAACCTATGCCCCCTTCCTGGAACCTATGCCCCTCCTTTGCCACCCTAAGGAAAAATCTCTGGAGCCGCCACTGTTTGTTAGACATCTGAATTACACGTGAATATCATCACAATCATAATACACAATATTTTGTAAAGTGTCAGATCAATCAGTTAAGGCATTGCCAATTTCTGGCACATTTCCTGCTTGGCCAGATGGTGGCGCTATAAAAGGCAGGCCCATTGGGCATCGGGTTATTATAATAATCATAATATCTATTGAAGTAAGAAGTGTCCGACCATACAGTCAATGCGCTGTGGCTTTCTGACACGTTTCCTGTTTATGTAGCAAGATATTAAAATCATAAGGCCATTTCAACAGATTACAAGATATCAAAAATCCCTTTGCAATTTAATATCAGCGACATCTTGGCATCACGTATAACAAATTTCACATGAATCTCATGAACCGTCTAGGAGGAGCATGCTAAAATTCATCACGTGTCAAAACACACATATTCAAAACCCTATTCTTTCCTTGGCCAGTTGGTGGCGCTATACCAGACAGGCATATTGGGCATCTAGAAGTTATAATAATCACATTCTCTAATAACCTGAAAGGTTTCAGCCAAATCATTAAATGTATTATGACTTCATGACACATTTCCTGTTTATGTGGCGAGTATTAAAATTAATCATATTGCCATTTCAACATATTAAAACATATCAAACATCCCTTCGCAATTCAACATCAGCAATATCTTGGCATCATGTTTGCCAAGTTTGACATGAATCTGATGAACCATCTAGGAGGAGTACGTTAAAAATGACCATGTGTCTAAACGCATATAAGCCCAATTACTTCACTTCCTGTTGGGCGTGGCTAATGCAATGTATATAGGAAAGTTGTTCATCTTGGGACGAACTACATACGTACCGAATTTCGTACGCATAGCTGAAACTATATGCCAATCCAAGGGCTCCATGACATTAGGGGGCGCTATGAAGTCCCTGGGCCACACCCAGGGCCAAACGTCTGTGGCTGAGAAGCAGTTACAATGACTGATGTGTGTATCAAATTTCATGAGTTTTTGTGCATGGGAAATGCCTCAAATAAGGCCAAACGCGACAGCAAAATAATAATAATAATAATCCTTTGAAAAACAATAGGGTCTTGCACTGAATGGTGCTTGACCCTATTGTTTTCCTTCAAAAACAATAGGGCCTTCGCACCGTACGGTGCTCGGGCCCTAATTTTAATCCTTCGAAAAACAATAGGGTCTTCGCATCGAACGGTGCTCGGGCCCTAATTAAAGCCGCTAGCGGCCTTGATGGGCCCTCGCACGTGTGGTTCTGCAACCCAGGACATTCCGCCACCCAACAAAACAGTCACATGTCATATATTCATCAAATGGTCAAAGGTGATATGGACATTCCGCCATGCAACAAAACAGTCATATGTCATATATTCATCAAATGTTCAAAGGTGATGTGCGTCTCCTCCTTATCTCTATCTCACGCTGTAATCTTAAGTCATCTTAGCTTTCCTGTGTCTGCAGTGTGTGTGTGTATGTGTGAACTTTGCATGTATACACACACACACAATAATAGTGACCTGCCATCATTGTGCATTTTGCTGCAGACATATGAAAACTCTGCATGTACATTCATATGTCTGCAGCAAAATGCACAATGATGGCAGGTCACTATTATTGTGTGTGTGTGTGTGTGTGTGTGTGTGTGTGTGTCTGTTTGTCAGAGGGAGAGAGAGAGAGAGAAAGTGTGTGTGTGAAAGAGAGAGAGTGTGCTCATAGATGTTGCGTGTGCATGTAAGTGCATAGTTGAGAGAGTGTATGTGCATAAGCATATGATTGCAACTGTGTATGTGTGTGTGTGTGTGTGCGTGTGTGTGCAACATGTATATGAGTGCGAGTGTGTTGGTGGCGCTATGTCAGGCATGTCATAGATCAATCCGTCAAAGCATTGAAAATTTTTGGCACATTTTCTGCTTGGCCAGATAGTGATACTGTGCGAGGCATGTGATTTAGACATGTCAATATCATCAGAATAATGATATCCAATATTTTGTAAAGTATCAGATCAATCCATCAATGAATTGAACATTTTTTCCCCATTTCCTGCTTGGCCAGATGGTGGCGCTGTGCCAGGCATCTGAATTACACGTGAATATCATCACAATAATAATACACAATTGTGGCAGCGGGGGCGTGGTCAAACGTTGGTTTGTGACCGGAGGGCGGAGTCAGGGAAGGTAAGTGGCAGAATCACTGCGCCTGAGGTTAATTGACGTGTGTTTGTGTGTCTCCCCCAGTGACCGCGCCCTATTTAAGGAGAGAGCGAGAGTAGAGGAGAGCTCTCCCCAAACCAGACAGCGGATGTGTGTGCGTGCGTACATGTCTGCCTACAGATTATTGAGAGACCACTGAAAAGTGTACAAAATAAAAGTATTACAAAACTTAGTTCTGTCCTGCCGTCTTCTGTGCTCCGCCCACTCCTACGAACTGCCACATCAATATTTTGTAAAGTGTCAGATCAATCAGTTAAGGCATCGCCAATTTCTGGCACATTTCCTGCTTGGCCAGGTGGTGGCGCTATAAAAGGTAGGCCCATTGGGCGTCAGGTTATCACAATAATCGTAATGTCTATTGAAGTAAGAAGTGTCTGACCATACAGTCAATGCACTGTGGCTTTCTGACACATTTCCTGTTTATGTAGCAAGATATTAAAATCATAAGGCCATTTCAACATATTACAAGATATCAAAAATCCCTTCGCAATTTAATATCAGCGATATCTTGACATCATTTATAACAAATTTCACATGAATCTTATGAACCGTCTAGGAGGAGCATGTTAAAATTCATCATGTGTCAAAACACACATATTCAAAACCCTATTCTTTCCTTGGCCAGTTGGTGGCGCTATACCAGACAGGCCTATTGGGTATCTAGATGTCATAATAATCACATTCTGTAATAACCTGAAAGGTTTCAGCCAAATCTCTAAATGTATTATGCAGGGATGTGATTTGGGGCTGGTGAAATTATCTGAAAATTTTAGCCGGGGGTCTGGGGGCCGCAGGCCCCCAGCTGGTCCAGGGCAGCAGCCTGGTGGGGGGACAAGGGGGTAAGCCCCCCGAAGCTCCTGGGTTCTGGGGTTTTCTGACTTAAAAATTGTACTAAAATGGCAAGCAAAACACACAAAAAAAAACTTGTCATGATTAACACATTCAAGCCAATTTAATGGTCAACATGCAACTCTGACACACACTCCCGCTCACTCTCACACACACACACACACACACACACACACACTCTCGCTCACTCTCACACACACACACACACCCACACACTCTTGCTCACTCTCTCACACACACACACACACACACACACACACACACACACACTCTCGCTCACACACACACACACCCACACACTCTCGCTCACTCTCTCACTCTCACACACACTCTCACACACACTCTCACACACACACTCTCTCACTCTCACACACACACACTCTCTCACACACTCTCTCACTCTCACACACACTCACTCACACACACACACTCTCTCTCACTCACTCACACCCCAAAGAACCAGCGCAAGCAGGGCCCGCTAGCCCCGCGCCTTGTGACGTAATTCGCCCCGAGGCGAGCCGCGGTTTTTCTCCAACCATTCCCAGCGGAACTTTTTTTTCACTATTCTGTCGATTTCTTTAACTCGATTTGCATCTTTACGCTCGATCACGGAGGCTGCCATCTTTCAACTCTTTGTTTGAAGCGAGCTTACGTACAGCTATCTAACAAGCGCGTTCATTGGTTGTTACAGAGCGATGAGCCAATCACGTACCTCGTTTCATCTCATTGACGTAATTACGTCATTGAGATGAAACGAGGTACGTGATTGGCTCATCGCTCTGTAACAACCAATGAACGCGCTTGTTAGATAGCTGTATGTAAGCTCGCTTCAAACAAAGAGTTGAAAGATGGCAGCCTCCGTGATCGAGGCGTAAAGATGCAAATCTGAGGCTGCCATCTTTCAAACAAAGTCGGAACGAATAGGATATGAATGTGGATGAGGGAAAAATCGGAAAAAAAAATTTCTTCAAGTTTTGAGGTGAAAAAAACGGAATTCCGCGAATTCGCGGAAAAATCACATCCCTGATTATGACTTCATGACACATTTCCTGTTTATGTGGCGAGTATTAAAATTCATCATATTGCCATTTCAACATATTATAACATATCAAAAATCCCTTCGCAATTCAACATCAGCAATATATTGGCATCATGTTTGCCAAGTTTGACATGAATCTGATAAACCGTCTAGGAGGAGTACGTTAAAAATAACCATGTGTCCAAACGCATATAAGCCCAATTACCTCACTTCCTGTTGGGCGTGGCTAATGCAATGTATTTACTCCTTGGCCAGATGGTGATACTGTGCTAGGCATATGATTCAGACGTGTCAATATCATCAGAATCACGATATCCAATATTTTGTAAAGTTTCAGACCAATCCATCAATGAATTGAACATTTTTCCCCATTTCCTGCTTGGCCAGATGGTGGTGCTGTGCTAGGCATCTGAATTATACATGTGAATATCATCACAATCATAATACACAATATTTTGTAAAGTGTCGGATCAATCAGTTAAGGTACTGCCAGTTTCTTGCACATTTCCCATGTATATGAGTGTGAGTGTGTTGGTGGCACTATGTCAGGCATGTCATAGATCAATCCGTCAAAGCATTGAAAATTTTTGGCACATTTCCTGCTTGGCCAGATGGTGATACTGTGCTAGGCATGTGATTTAGACGTGTCAATATCATCAGAATCACGATATCCAATATTTTGTAAAGTTTCAGATCAATCCATCAATTAATTGAACATTTATTAGTCATGTTGCAAATGTCATGACTGCTTGATGGATGAGAGATAGACAGGCAAAGACTGTAAGTGTGTGTGTGTGTGTGTGTGTGTTTCTGTGGTGTGAAAATGTACATTTATACATGTACAAAACTATACATGTGTCTCCTTATCTCTATCTCACGCTGTAATCTTAAGTCATCTTAGCTTTCCTGTGTCTGCAGTGTGTGTACATGCAGAGTTTTCATATGCCTGCAACAAAATGCACAATGATGGCAGGTCACTAATATATAGATTTAGGCACTGCCTAAAAGCGGAGCTCCCATCTGTTTCTGGGTTGTAGAATTTTCTTATATCATAAGGGGTGTTCACACGGCAACTTTTACTCCGGTGTAGCACCGGGGCTGCCCCGGTAGAGCGTTCACACGGTACAAAGTTATACCGGTGCAGCCCCTGAAAGCTGCTTAAACCGGTGCAAATCTAACCCTGCTCGGGAGGTGGTTTAAGAAATTTACTCCGGAGTAAATGCTAGTTTGCGGGGCAGCACCGATATAAAATGGGACGTCTGAACGCTACAGGGGTAGACTCGCTACGCGTGAGGAGAGTTGATTACATACGGGCATTGCATAATTTGCATCCTGGTATTTTGCGCTTCCAAAATGGCGAATATCAACAACAACAGAACTGCGTGTCTTCCAGTGTTGCCAGATTTGGCAGTTTTAAGTGCATTTTGGCGGATTTGAACATATTTTGGGATGGAAAACGTCAGCAATATCTGGCAACACTGGTGTCTTCATCCACGTTGTTTTCCCGGCGCTTGGTGATGCCATGACAACCGGGAAAAAGAAGTACATTATCACGCATGCGCATATTTCATTTCCGCATTATTACTATCGGAAATGATAGTAATAATGATAGGAAATGATAGTAATAAAAGGAAATATCAAAACTTTATTACTATCAAAGGAAATTATAGTAATAAAGTTTTTGCTACTATAACACGGTCGCAGAAACTGCCGTGTGACCGCAAGTGGGGCTGCACCGGTGCTAACACGCTTCTCTCTAGTAAGCAGGGTTGTGACGTGTGAACGCTGCGCAAAATTTACACCGGTGTAAGATATATCGCAACAAAATACATCGGTGCAGCATCGATGCAAATATGTGCCGTGTGAACACCCTAATAGCCAGTCTCTTTTGTTTTATTTCTTTACTGGCTAGCACTGGCCACTAGGCGGAGTGTATGACTGGTAATTACTAACACTGGCCACTAGGCAGTGTGTATGACTGGTAATTACAAACACTGGCCACGAGATAGTGTGTATGACTGGTAATTATTAACACTGACCACTAGGCGGTGTGTATGACTGGTAATTACTAACACTGACCACTAGGCGGTGTGTATGACTGCTAATTACTAACACTGACCACTAGGCGGTGTGTACACGTACACGGTCAAACCACAAAAAATCGACTCGATGGGTTTACCATTTTTTCTTAGGTATAGTGCTCCGCTGGAGCTCCACTATTATTGTGTGTGCGTGTGTGTCTGTTTGTCAGAGGGAGAGCGAGAGAGAGAAAGTGTGTGTGTGAAAGAGAGTGTGCTCATAGATGTTGCATGTGAGTGCATACTTGTGTATGCATAAATATGCATATGACTGTATGTGTATGAGTGTGCACAGAATTGTATATGTGATATCATCAGACTCATGATATACAATATTTTGTAAAGTTTCAGATCAATCCATCAATGAATTGAACATTTTTTCCCCATTTCCTGCTTGGCCAGATGGTGGCGCTGTGCTAGGCATCTGAATTACACGTGAATATCATCACAATCATAATACACAATATTTTGTAAAGTGTCAGATCAATCAGTTAAGGCATCCCCAATTTCTGGCACATTTCCTGCTTGGCCAGGTGGTGGCGCTGTTACAGGCAGGCCCATTGGGCATCAGGTTATCATAATAATCGTAATGTCTGTTGAAGTAAGAAGTGTCCAACCATACAGTCAATGCACTGTGGCTTTCTGACACGTTTCCTGTTTATGTGGCTATCATAAGGCCATTTCAACATATTACAAGATATCAAATCCCTTCGCAATTTAATATCAGCGACATCTTGGCATCACGTATAACAAATTTCACATGAATCTCATGAACCGTCTAGGAGGAGCATGTTAAAATTCATCATGTGTCAAAACCAGGGCTTTGAACCAGTTCAAGGAACGAAAACGAAAACCGGGAACTTTTTCTATTTCACATGGAACAGAAACGAAACCAGAAACTTTATTATTTTTTATGTTCCGGAACAGAAACACTTATTAAAAATAATGGTAACCGGTTAATACCGGTTTTTATTTCGTTCCTCAAAGTTTCCGTAGCCTACAAATAAAAGTCATTCTTCTCCTGTGCAAGTTTCTATGACCCGCTGGGGTTCACTTCCTGTGTGACGTTCGCTGACTGAATGGAGAGAGCGGGAAGGTGGACTACTATCACGTCTCCATTACTGAGTGTCTGAGCAAAGAAGAGCCTGAACGATGCAACCTCCCTATTGGCTGTTTGTAAAAATGTATCAATTGTTGCCCTTCCCACGGGAATCATCACGGGCTCGAGAGACGAGACCTGACGAGTTAGTTCGTTGGTAGCAGAACAAAATGTCTGGACACAAATCGGGTTTTCAGAAAAGGAAAGAAAATAAACGGAGGGTCGAAAATACAAAAAAGGAGGCAGAAAATGCAAAACGAGTTTTAAGGTAGGACAAATGGTTACTTTTTGAGGCAGCCCGCCGTGGCTGCAGGCTTTCAGTTGTGTCATTGAATGGTTACTTTTCTGAGGCAGCCCGCCGTGGCTGCCTGCAGGCTTATTTATTATAGCCCATTTAGTTAAAATAGTTGATATAAAATGTTTATAGTTATAGTTATGTGATGGTTGTCCTGATTTAGACTGGTTTTTTTTTTTTTTTTTTTTGGGGGGGGGGGGGGGGGGGGGGGGGGTTGCGCGATGTTGCACCCGGGTCCAGATTAGGGCAGAACCGGCCCTGGCTACATTTCAGCTGTAGTTTGTTTTATGTATGTATGTACTTGCATAGATGTGTACTTGGTCTTCCAATATGGCGCCTAACAAAATCTCGCGGCGCGGTGACGTCATGCGGTAGCCCTCTATAGGGCCTGACTAGCCTTTGGTAACACACTAAACGAATTCTCTTTCATTTTTGGCACTTTTTCTGTTTGTGTAGATGGGAAGACATACTGAGAATCCAAATCGCCAACATTTGAAATCATAATTGTTTTGAATTATTTCTTGTCTTATTTAATGAAGGTTGTAATAGAATTAGCCTACATTTGGCTTAAGCTGGATGAGACAGAGACATAATTTTATAGCCATTTGTTAAACAGCTGACAGGGAACGTAATTAACCGTTCCGGGAACGAAATTTTTTTGTTCTAACCGGTTCGGGAACGTCTATTTAATGGTGGAACCCAAAACCGGAAACGTTAAAATTCCGTTTCTGTTCGGAACGAACCAATAGAAAAAAAATTCTGGTTCAAAGCCCTGGTCAAAACACACATATTCAAAACCCTATTCTTTCCTTGGCCAGTTAGTGGCGCTATACCAGACAGGCCCATAACGGCTAAAGAGTATCAGAATCATATTACAAGATATCAAGTTCAACATTCATCAATATCTTGGCATACTGTATGTTATAATATTTCAACATATTACAACATATCAAAAATCCCTTAGCAATTCAACTTCAGCAATATCTTGGCATCATGTTTGCTAAGTTTGACATGAATTTGATGAACTGTCTAGGAGGAGTACGTTAGAAATGACCATGTGTAATTTCACTCCAAATGGCCTTATGGCATCTTCATTCCAAAGTTCTACCCATTCATTTCAATGGGAAACGGAAAAAGGGGCGCTATGAAGTCCCTGGGCCATGCCTGGGGCCAAAAGTCTGTGGCTGAGTAGCGATGACAATGACTGATGTGTGTATCGAATTTCATGAATTTTCATGCATGGGAAATGCCTCAAATAAGGCCAAATGCGGCAGAATAATAATAATAATAATTCTTCAAAAAACAACAGGGTCTTCGCACCGAACGGTGCTCGGGCCCTAATAAACCTTCGAAAAACAATAGGGTCTTCACACCGTTTGGTGCTTTGGCCCTAATAATAATAATCCTTCAAAAAATAATAGGGTCTTCGCACCGAATGGTGCTCGGGCCCTAATAATAATAATCCTTCGAAAAACAATAGGGTCTTCGCACCGAACGGTGCTCGGGCCCTAATAATAATCCTTCGAAAAACAATAGGGTCTTCGCACCGAACGGTGCTCGGGCCTGAATAAAACAATTTTAGAAATGTGACAGCGAATTGTAAGCCCTCTTTTCATCTATTGTTTTATGTTGTTTTACAGTTACATAACATGAGCTGCTTGTTACTTAGAGCAGTTTATAAATAGAAAAACAAAATTGCTTGGTTCAGGCATACGAAATGTGAGATTTGTATTACGTACAATAAATGATCAATAAGATGAGTTTGGAAAAAAAAGCATCAGTGGAGTGAAATACCTTTTCTTAGGTAGTAGTGTAGCAAGATAATTTATCAGAAAGTTGATTTGGCTGTAGCTTAGCTAGTTTATATTGTGAGTAGCTTCTCGTTTCACGATTCCCTGGACCAGCAGGAATGGCTGAAGTGCCCTCGAGCAAGACACCTAACCCTCAACTGTTCCCCAGGCTGCTCTGGGTATGCTGTATGTCGCTCAGGATAAGAGCATCTGCTTAATGCCATTAATGTAATATAATGTAACATTTGCAAGGTAGCTTTCCCGAGAGAGAGAGAGAGAGAGAGAGAGAGAGAGAGAAGAGAACAAGACAGAGAAGATAGACATTCTAAGTGCTATAAACATTTCATGCAAATATGGACTTCTACACAATTACAAATACTACAGCTAGTGTTAACTAACAAACTGACATCCATGCTTTGTGTGACTGTGTGTTAATGAAGCATTTTAAATAGGCAGGTTTCACGCTGTGACCAATTACCAAAAACAGCAGGTGAAACAGCTGGCACTTCCTCCATGGGGTACAAGGATGATGCTAATGCTAACACAAAAAAATAGTGTTTTTTGGAGTCCCATTTACAGCCGTATTGTTTATATCCATACATCCATTATCTGTAGTCACTTATCCTGTTCTACAGGGTCGCAGGCAAGCTGGAGCCTATCCCAGTTGACTATGGGCGAGAGGCAGGGTACACCCTGGACAAGTCGCCAGGTCATCACAGGGCTGACACAGAGACAAACAACCATTCACAGCCACAGTCAAATTAGAGCCACCAATTAACCTAACCTGCATGTCTTTGGACTGTGGGGGAAACCGGAGCACCCAGAGGAAACCCACGCAGACACGGGAAGAACATGCAAACTCCACACAGAAAGGCCCTTGCCGGCCGCTGGGCTCAAACCCAGGACTTTTTTGCTGCGAGGCGACAGTGCTAACCACTACACCAACGTGCCACCCTATTGTTTATATCAATCTTTCTAATGAAGAGAAGATTCAGTATAGTTTAGTTTGCACACAAGAGGAATAAGAAGAATCGATCACACATGGGTTACACGAAGAGACATGTCCATGCTATTACACATATTCTGTAAGGTGCAGTTTACAATTTCTAGACCTGCTATACTCATAAATTTATATAGAAGGTACTTCTGACACCCATACAGTCTCAACAGAAGGCGTTAGGATGGAAATAAAGGCTTGTCAAAGCAGTGTTCCTAACACTTTTCAAGGGAAAGTAGTGAACACATGCTCAGAGTCAATAGAAATTAACAAATAATGTCATAGAGCAATTTGCATATTCATGAAATCATCTTAGACAGATTGTTCATTGTAAACAGAGGTGATTAGTGATTGGTCGATGGAAACAATGTGATCATCGATTGCTTAGAGAAAACAATGGTGATCAGCGATTGGTCGTTGGAAACAATGGTGATCAGCAATTGGTCATTGTAAACAACATGATCAGCCATTGGTCGTTGGAAACAAGTGTGATCAGTGATTGGTTGTTGGAAAGAATGTGATCAGCCATTGATCATTGGAAACAACGGTGATCAGCGATTGGTTCTTGGAAACAATGATGTGAGCGATTGGTCGTTGGAAACAATGCTGATCAGCGATTGGTCATTGGAAACAATGCTGATAGGCGACTGGTCGTTGGAAACAATGCTGATCAGGGATTGGACGTTGGAAACAATGGTGATCAGTGATTGGTCCTTGGAAACAATGGTGATCAGTGACTAGTTGTTTGAAACAATGGCAATCAGCCATTGGCTGTTGGAAACAATTTGATCAGTGACTGGTTGTTGGAAAAAATGGTGATTAGCAATTGGTCGTTGGAAACAATGGTGATCAGCCATTGATCATTGGAAGCAATGGTGATCAGCGACTGGTTGTTGGAATCAAAGTTGACCAGCAATTCGTCATTGGAAACAATGTGATCAGTGACTGGTTGCTGGAATCAATGGTGATCAGCCATTGATCATTGGAAGCAATGGTGGTCAGCGACTGGTTGTTGGAATCAATGTTGACCAGCCATTCGTCATTGGAAACAATGTGATCAGTGACTGGTTGCTGGAATCAATGGTGATCAGTGATTGGTCGTTGGAAACAACAGTGATCAGCGATTGGATGTTGGAAACAATGCTCATCAGTGACTGGTCGTTGGAAACAATGCTGATCAGCGATCGGTCGTTGGAAACAATGCTGATCAGCGACTGTTCATTGGAAACAATGCTAATCAGCGACTAGTCATTGGAAACAATGCTGATCAGCGACTAATCATTGGAAACAATGCTGATCAGCGATTGGTCATTGGAAAAAATGCTGATCAGCGACTAGTCATTGGAAACAATGCTAATCAGCGACTAGTCATTGGAAACAATGCTGATCAGCGACTAGTCATTGGAAACAATGCTGATCGGCGATTGGTCGTTGGAAACAATGCTGATCAGCGATTGGTCATTGGAAACAATGCTGATCAGCGATTGGTCATTGGAAACAATGCTGATCAGCGATTGGTCATTGGAAACAATGCTGATCAACGACTAGTCGTGGGAAACAATGCTGATCAGCGACTGTTCATTGGAAACAATGCTAATCAGCGACTAGTCATTGGAAACAATGCTGATCAGCGACTAGTCATTGGAAACAATGCTGATCGGCGATTGGTCGTTGGAAACAATGCTGATCAACGACTAGTCGTGGGAAACAATGCTGATCAGCCACTAGTCGTTGGAAACAATGCTGATCAGTGACTGGTCGTTGGAAACAATGCTGATCAGCGATTGGTCATTGGAAACAATGCTGATCAGCGATTGGTCGTTGGAAACAATGCTGATCAACGACTAGTCGTGGGAAACAATGCTGATCAGCCACTAGTCGTTGGAAACAATGCTGATCAGTGACTGGTCGTTGGAAACAATGCTGATCAGCGATTGGTCATTGGAAACAATGCTGATCAGCGACTGGTCGTTGGAAACAATGCTGATCAGCGATTGGTCGTTGGAAACAATGCTGATCAGCAACTGTTTTTTGGAAACAATGCTGATCAGTGACTAGTTGTTTGAAACAATGTGATCAGCCAGTGGTTGTTGGAAACAATGGTGATCAGTGATAGGTTGTTGGAAACAACAGTGATCAGGGATTGGTTTCCAACAACCTGATCAGCATTGTTTCCAACTACCAATCTCTGATCAAATTGTTTCCAATGACCAATGGCTGATCACCAATTGTTTCCAACAACCAGTCACTGATCACATTGTTTCCAATGTTCAATCCCTGATCATTGTTGTTTCCAACAACCAATCGCTCAGCACCACTGTTTCCAACGTCCAATCCCTGATCACTGTTGTTTCCAACAACCAATCACTGATCACCATTGTTTACAACAACCAGTCACTGATCAAATTGTTTCCAACAGCCAATGACTAGTCGCTGATCAGCATTGTTTCCAATGACTAGTCGCTGATTAGCATTGTTTCCAATGAACAGTCGCTGATCAGCATTGTTTCCAATGAACAGTCGCTGATCAGCATTGTTTCCAATGACCGATCGCTGATCAGCATTATTTCCAATGACCAGTCGCTGATCAGCATTGTTTCCAACTACCAATCTCTGATCAAATTGTTTCCAATGACCAATGGCTGATCACCAATTGTTTCCAAAAACCAGTCACTGATCACATTGTTTCCAACATCCAATCACGGATCACTGTTGTTTCCAACGACCAATCACTGATCACGTTGTTTCCAACGACCAATTGCTAATCACCATTTTTTTCCAACAACCAGTCAGTGATCACATTGTTTACAACAACCAGTCACTGATCACATTGTTTCCAACAGCCAATGGCTGATCACCATTGTTTCAAACAACCAGGCACTGATCACCATTGTTTCCAACATCCAATCCCTGATAACTGTTGTTTCCAACAACGAATGGCTGGTCAACATTGATTCCAGCAACCAGTCACTGATCACCATTGCTTCCAATGACCAATGGCTGATCATTGTTTCCAGCGACCAATCGCTGATCACCATTGCTCCCAAGGACCAATCGCTGATCAGCGTTGTTTCCAATGACCAATTGCTGATCACTCTTGTTTCCAGTGACCAATCACTGTTCACTCTTGTTTCCAACAAGCAATCGCTGATCATGTTGTTTCCAACAACCAATCACCGATCACATTGTTTCCAACGACCAATGGCTAATCTCCATTTTTCCCAACAACCAATCACTGATCACATTGTTTCCAACGACGAATTGCTGATCACTGTTTTTTCCAACAACCAGTCAGTGATCACATTGTTTCCAACGATCAATCACTGATCAGCATTTTTTCCAACAACCAGTCACTCAGGGTGCGATTTGTCAAAAAACCAGAAGGGGGGGGATGTTTTTTTTTAATCATGAAACGTCACAAAACTAAGGTAACAATTGGCTAACAGCTCAATAACATCCGATGATATCAAATGAATAACACTGTGGCAGCGGGGGCGTGGTCAAGCATCGGTCTGTGACAGGAGGGCGGAGTCAGGGAAGGTAAGTGGCAGAATCACTACACCTGTCGTTAATTCATGTGTTTGTGTGTCTTCCCAGTGACCGCGCCCTATTTAAGGAGAGACAGCGAGAGCAGCGGAAGCTCTCTCCACAACTAGACGACTGATGTGTGTGCGTATGTGAGAGTGCAGATAAAAGCTGAAAAACTGAATAAAAGTGAGTTGTGTGAAATCAGTTCTGTCCTGCCGTCCTTCTGTCACAGACCGATGCTTGACCACGCCCCCGCTGCCACAAACACTAAATGAAAACGAACACTAAACCAGAGATAGTAAATTCATCTTCCTATCTCTCTGATTAAATACACTAACACACAACAAAGTTCGCATTGCTTGTCGCGTTGCTGTGATGTTTCTCTCCCTCCGGATTAAATGGACAGTGACTCGAAAATCACTAAAATACATGAATACTAAATGAACAGTTTGCTCTGATGGCGCAGTTCATGTGGCCTTTTCTGCTTTCCCGTCGGTGCGCTATCCGCCGCGTTTCGCCCTTCTTTAATCCACATTTCTGCGAATTTCTCAGCAGGGAAGGAACGCACGTCTGGCCCATTGACAGCGAGGAAAAGAAGGCTGTCAGTGTGGATACATTCATTCTGTTGCGCTCATCAGTAAGGATGTGATTCATGGTGCTAAATCCACATTCACACTCTGGATATTGTTATTATCTACAATGTATCTATTTGCTGGGGACGTTCGTGAACATCAAAGCTGCCACTTCGGGTCATTTTGAAAGTGAGTGCAATGTAGACCATAGAAAACTGTGTCACAATATGCCTGTCATGTCAAATTTTTTTTTGGTTTGTTTGTTTTATTGACGAGGTTGTCCCCAAGGATTTTTTTTTCAGCAGAGATAAAAACCAGAGGGGGGGATGATCCCCCCCCCCCCAGCAAATCATACCCAGCAGTCACTGATCACCATTGTTTCCAAGGACCATTCGCTGATCACCGTTCTTTCCAACATCCAATTGCTGATCACCATTGTTTAAAACAACCAGAAATTGATTACTATTGTTTCCAACAACCAAACATTGATCAGCATTGTTTCCAACGACCAATCAATGATCACGGTTGTTTCCAACAACCAATGGCTGATCACCATTGTTTCCAACAACCAGTCGCTGATAACCATTGTTTCCAACGTCCAATCTCTGATCACTGTTGTTTCCAACGACCAATCGCTCAGCACCACTGTTTCCAACGTCCAATCCCTGATCACTGTTGTTTCCAATGACCAATCACTGATCACCATTGTTTACAACAACCAGTCACTGATCAAATTGTTTCCAACAGCCAATGGCTGATCGCCATTGTTTCAAACGACTAGTCACTGATCACCATTGTTTCCAAGGACCAATCACTGATCACCATTGTTTCCAACATCCAATCCCTGATCACTGTTGTTTTCAACAACCAATCACTGATCACCATTGTTTTCAACAACCACTGGCTGATCACGTTGTTTCAAACAACTAGTCACTGATCAGCATTGTTTCCAAAAAACAGTTGCTGATCAGCATTGTTTCCAACGACAAATTGCTGATCAGCATTGTTTCCAACGACAAATTGCTGATCAGCATTGTTTCCAACGACCATTCGCTGATCAGCATTGTTTCCAATGACCAATCGCTGATCAGCATTGTTTCCAACAACCAGTCACCGATCAGCATTGTTTCCAACGACTAGTCACTGATCAGCATTGTTTCCAACAACTAGTCTTTGATCAGCATTGTTTCCAATGACCAATCGCTGATCAGCATTGTTTCCAACGACCAATCGCTGATCAGCATTGTTTCCAACGACCAATTGCTGATCAGCATTGTTTCCAATGACTAATCGCTGATTAGCATTGTTTGCAATGACCAATCGCGGAAACAACGCTGATCAGCGATTGGTTGTTGGAAACAATGTGATCAGTGACTGGTTACTGGAAACAACAGTGATCAGCGATTGTTCCTTGGAAACAATGGTGATCAGTGACTAGTTGTTGGAAACAATTGTGGTCAGCCATTGGTCGTTGGAAACAATGTGATCAGCAATGGTCATTGAAAACAATGTGATCAACGACTGGTTGTTGGAAAAAACAGTGATCAGCGATTGGTAATTGGAAACAATGCTGATCAGTGACTGGTTGTTGAAAACAACAGTGATCAGCCATTAGTCGTTGGAAACAATGCTGATCATTGACTGGTTGTTGGAAACAGCGCTGATCAGCGATTGGTCATTGAAAACAATGGTGATCAGCAACTGGTTGTTGGAAACAACATGATCAGTGACAGGTTGTTGGAAACAATGGTGATCAACGATTCGGTGGTGGAAATAATTTGATCAGTGATTGGTCAATAGTGATGAGCGATTGGCCATTCGAATCAATGGTGATCAAACATTGGTCATTGGAAACAACGGTGATCAGCGATTGGTCCTTGGAAACAATGGTGATCAGGGACTGGTTGTTGGAAACAATGGTGATCAGCAATTCGTTGTTGGAAACAACAGTGATCAATGGCTGGTTGTTGGAAACAATGGTGATGAGCGATTGGTCGTTTGAAACAACTTGATCAGCTATTGGTCTTTGGAAACAATAGTGATGAGCGATTGCCCGTTAGAATCAATGGTGATCAGCCATTGTTAGTTGGAAACAATGGTGATCCGAGATTGGTCCTTGGAAACAATGGTGATCAGTGACTGGTTGTTGGAAACAATGGTGATCAGCGATTTGTCATTGGAAACAATGTGATCAGCAAATGGTCGTTGGAAACAATGTGATCAGTGATTGGTTGTTGGAAACAATGGTGATCAGCAATTGGTCATTGGAAACAACGGTGATCAGCGATTGTCGTTGGAAACAATGGTGATCATCAACTGGTTTTTGGAAACAATGGTGATCAATCAGTGGTCATTGGAAACAATGGTGATCAGCGATTGGTCTTTGGAAACAATGGTGATCAGCAATTGGTCGCTGGAAACAAAGGTGATCAGAGATTGGTCCTTGGAAACAATGATGATCAGTGACTGGTTGTTGGAAACAATGGTGATCAGCGATTTGTCATTGGAAACATTGTGATCAGTGATTGGTTGTTGGAAACAATGGTGATCAATCAATGGTCATTGAAAACAACAGTGATCAGCATTTGGTCGTTGGAAACAAAGGTCATCAACCACTGTCATTGGAAACAATGGTGATCAGCAATTGGTCTATGGAAACAATGGTGATCAGCAATTGGTCGTTGGAAACAACGGTGATCAATCATTGGTCATTGGAAACAAAGGTTATCAGTGACTGGTCCTTGGAAACAATGGTGATCAGCGACTGGTTGTTGGAAATAATGGTGATCAATCATTGGTCATTGGAAACAATGGTGATCAGGTCCTGGTCCTCAGAAATAATGGTGATCAGCGATTGGTCTTTGGAAACAATGGTGATCAGCAATTGGTCGCTGGAAACAAAGGTGATCAGAGATTGGTCCTTGGAAACAATGATGATCAGTGACTGGTTGTTGGAAACAATGGTGATCAGCGATTTGTCATTGGAAACATTGTGATCAGTGATTGGTTGTTGGAAACAATGGTGATCAATCAATGGTCATTGAAAACAATGGTGATCCGCATTTGGTCGTTGGAAACAAAGGTCATCAACCACTGTCGTTGGAAACAATGGTGATCAGCAATTGGTCTATGGAAACAATGGTGATCAGCAATTGGTTGTTGGAAACAACGGTGATCAATCATTGGTCATTGGAAACAACGGTTATCAGTGACTGGTCCTTGGAAACAATGGTGATCAGCGACTGGTTGTTGGAAATAATGGTGATCAATCATTGGTCATTGGAAACAATGGTGATCAGGTCTTGGTCCTCAGAAACAATGGTGATCAGCGATTGGTTGTTGGAAACAATGTGATCAGTGATTGGTCTTTGGAAACAACAGTGATCAACAACTACTCATTGGAAACAATGCTAATCAGTGATTAGTCATTGGAAACAATGGTGATCAGCAACTAGTTGTTGGAAACAAGGTGATCAGTGACTGGTTGCTGGAAACAGGTGATGAGCGATTGGTCGTTGGAAACACAAGTGATGAGAAATTGGCCTTTAAAATCAATGGTGATCAGCCATTGGTCGTTGGAAACAACGGTGATCAGCGATCGTTCCTTGGAAACAATGGTGATCAGTGACTAGTTGTTGGAAACAATAGTGGTCAGCCATTGGTCGTTGGCACGCCCGGATCACCGCACAGGCTTCATATGGCTTCAGCCTAGGGGCCCCCACACCCCCCGCCTCGCAAGGGGGCCCCCAATTGGTCAAAAGAAAAAAAAAATTTCATATTCATTGGCTCAAAATGTATATTTAAATAAACTGACGCTGATTGGGTGAGGCAAATCCGCCTTCCATATATAAACGTTAGACGTCACGCACGACATCACTCCACAGTTGATCAGTGAACATGTGTGATAGAAAATACGAGAGTGGTGCTCAAAAGCGCAAGACACAACGGCAAAAAGCCCAACGTGACAAAGCTCTGTTGAGAAATGTACCAAAAATAACAGCAACTAGTAGCCTAGGGGCCCCTGGCCATGTTACTCCGGCCCTGGTCGTTGGAAACAATGCGATCAGCGACTGGTTGTTGGAAACAATGGTGATGAGCGATTGTTCATTGGATATAATTTGATCAGCTATTGGTCTGTGGAAACAATAGTGAGCGATTGGCCATTAGAATCAATGGTGATCAGCCATTGGTTGTTGGAAACAAAGGTGATCAGCGACTGGTCGTTGGAAACAATGTGATCAGCAATTACTTGTTGGAAACAACGTGATCAGCGATTGGTCATTGGAAACAATGGTGATCAGTGATTGCGTGTTGGAAACAACGTAATCAGCAATTCGTTGTTGGAAACAACAGTGATCAGTGATTGGTCGTTGGAAACAATGGTGATCAGCAATTGGTCGTTGGAAACAACAGTGATCAATGATTGGTCATTGGAAACAATGGTGATCAGTGATTGGTTGTTGGAAACAATGGTGATCTGCCATTTGTCGTTGGAAACAATGGTGATCAGAGATTGGTCCTTGGAAACAATGGTGATCAGTGAATAGTTGTTGGAAACAAAGGTGATCAGCGATTTGTCGTTGTAAACAATGTTATCAGCAATTGGTCATTGCAAACAATGTGATCAGTGATTGGTTGTTGGAAACAACGGTGATCAGCAATTGGTCATTGGAAACAACAGTGATCAGCGATTGTCATTGGAAACAATGGTGATAAGCAATTGGTTGTTGGAAACAATGGTGATCAATCAGTGGTCAATGGAAACAATGGTGATCAGCGATTGGTCATTGGAAACAATGGTGATCAGAGATTGGTCCTTGGAAACAATGGTGATCAGTGACTGGTTGTTGGAAACAATGGTGATCAGCGTTTTGTCGTTGGAAACAATGTGATCAGCAATTGGTCGTTGGAAACAATGTGATCAGCGATTGGTTGTTGGAAACAATGTGATCAGCGATTTGTCATTGAAAACAACAATGATAAGCAACTGGTCTTTGGAAACAATGGTGATCAGTGATTGGTTGTTGGAAACAATGGTGATCAATCAGTGGTCATTGGAAACAACGGTGATCAGCGATTGGTCTTTGGAAACAATGGTGATCAGCAATTGGTTGAGGGAAACAATGGTGATCAGCAATTGGTCGTTGGAAACAATGGTGATCAAACATTGGTCATTGGAAACAACGGTTGTCAGCGATTGGTCCTTGGAAACAATGGTGATCAGTGATTGGTTGTTGGAAACAATGGTGATCAATCATTGGTCATTGGAAACAATGGTGATCAGGTCTTGGTCCTCAGAAACAATGGTGATCAGCAATTGGTCTTTGGAAACAACCTGATCAGTGATCGGTCGTTGGAAACAACATGATCAGTGATTGGTTGTTGGAAACAATAGTGATCAACCACTGCTCATTGGAAACAATGCTAATCAGTGATTAGTCATTGGAAACAATGGTGATCAGCAACTGGTTGTTGGAAACAACGTGATCAGTGACTGGTTGCCGGGAACAAACGTGATGAGCAATTTTCGTTGGAAACAACGGTGATCAGCGATTGTTCCTTGGAAACGATGGTTATCAGTGACTAGTTGTTGGAAACAATTGTGGTCAGCCATTGGTCGTTGGAAACAATGTGATCAGCGACTGTTTGTTGGAAACAATGGTGATGAGCGATTGTTCATTGGATATAACTTGATCAGCTATTGATCTGTGGAAACAATAGTGAGCGATTGGCCATTAGAATCAATGGTGTTCAGCCATTGGTTGTTGGAAACAACGGTGATCAGAGATTGGTCTTTGGAATCAATGGTGATCAGTGACTGGTTGTTGGAAAAAATTGTGATCAGTGATTGCTCGTTGGAAACAACAGTGGTCAGTGATTGGTCGTTGGAAACAATGGTGATCAGCCATTGGTCGTTGGAAACAATGTGATCAATGAGTGGTTGTTGGAAAAAATTGTGATCAGCAAATGGTAATTGGAAACAACATCAGCTATTGTTCTATGGAAACAATAGTGATGAGCGATTGGTCATTGGAAAAAATGATGATCAGCGATTGGTCGTTGGAAACAATGCTGATCAGCAACTGGTCGATGGAAACAAAGGTGATCAATCATTGGTCATTGGAAACAACGGTTATCAGTGACTGGTCCTTGGAAACAATGGTGATCAGTGACTGGTTGTTGGAAACAATGGTGATCAATCATTGGTCATTGGAAACAATGGTGATCAGGTCTTGGTCCTCAGAAATAATGGTGATCAGCGATTGGTTGTTGGAAACAACCTGATCAGTGATTGGTCATTGGAAACAACAGTGATCAACCACTACTCATTGGAAACAATGCTAATCAGTGATTAGTGGTTGGAAACAATGGTGATCAGCAACTAGTTGTTGGAAACAAGGTGGTCAGTGACTGGTTGCTGGAAACAAAAGTGATGAGAAATTGGCCTTTAGAATCAATGGTGATCAGCCATTGGTCCTTGGAAACGACAGTGATCAGCGGTTGGTCATTGGAAACAATCCTGATCAGCGGTTGGTCGGTGGAAACAATAGTGATCAGTGATTGGTCGTTGAAGACAATGGTGATTAGCCATTGGTCATTGGAAACAACCTGATCAGTGATTAGTTGTTGGAAACAACCTGATCAGTGATTGCTCGTTAACAGTGATTGGTCGT
This sequence comes from Neoarius graeffei, assembly GCF_027579695.1. Taxonomy (NCBI): domain Eukaryota; kingdom Metazoa; phylum Chordata; class Actinopteri; order Siluriformes; family Ariidae; genus Neoarius; species Neoarius graeffei. The sequence goes on from NC_083577.1 coordinate 15,403,538, forward strand.
TGGAAACAATGGTGATCAGCAATTGGTCGTTGGAAACAACAGTGATCAATGATTGGTCATTGGAAACAATGGTGATCAGTGATTGGTTGTTGGAAACAATGGTGATCTGCCATTTGTCGTTGGAAACAATGGTGATCAGAGATTGGTCCTTGGAAACAATGGTGATCAGTGAATAGTTGTTGGAAACAAAGGTGATCAGCGATTTGTCGTTGTAAACAATGTTATCAGCAATTGGTCATTGCAAACAATGTGATCAGTGATTGGTTGTTGGAAACAACGGTGATCAGCAATTGGTCATTGGAAACAACAGTGATCAGCGATTGTCATTGGAAACAATGGTGATAAGCAATTGGTTGTTGGAAACAATGGTGATCAATCAGTGGTCAATGGAAACAATGGTGATCAGCGATTGGTCATTGGAAACAATGGTGATCAGAGATTGGTCCTTGGAAACAATGGTGATCAGTGACTGGTTGTTGGAAACAATGGTGATCAGCGTTTTGTCGTTGGAAACAATGTGATCAGCAATTGGTCGTTGGAAACAATGTGATCAGCGATTGGTTGTTGGAAACAATGTGATCAGCGATTTGTCATTGAAAACAACAATGATAAGCAACTGGTCTTTGGAAACAATGGTGATCAGTGATTGGTTGTTGGAAACAATGGTGATCAATCAGTGGTCATTGGAAACAACGGTGATCAGCGATTGGTCTTTGGAAACAATGGTGATCAGCAATTGGTTGAGGGAAACAATGGTGATCAGCAATTGGTCGTTGGAAACAATGGTGATCAAACATTGGTCATTGGAAACAACGGTTGTCAGCGATTGGTCCTTGGAAACAATGGTGATCAGTGATTGGTTGTTGGAAACAATGGTGATCAATCATTGGTCATTGGAAACAATGGTGATCAGGTCTTGGTCCTCAGAAACAATGGTGATCAGCAATTGGTCTTTGGAAACAACCTGATCAGTGATCGGTCGTTGGAAACAACATGATCAGTGATTGGTTGTTGGAAACAATAGTGATCAACCACTGCTCATTGGAAACAATGCTAATCAGTGATTAGTCATTGGAAACAATGGTGATCAGCAACTGGTTGTTGGAAACAACGTGATCAGTGACTGGTTGCCGGGAACAAACGTGATGAGCAATTTTCGTTGGAAACAACGGTGATCAGCGATTGTTCCTTGGAAACGATGGTTATCAGTGACTAGTTGTTGGAAACAATTGTGGTCAGCCATTGGTCGTTGGAAACAATGTGATCAGCGACTGTTTGTTGGAAACAATGGTGATGAGCGATTGTTCATTGGATATAACTTGATCAGCTATTGATCTGTGGAAACAATAGTGAGCGATTGGCCATTAGAATCAATGGTGTTCAGCCATTGGTTGTTGGAAACAACGGTGATCAGAGATTGGTCTTTGGAATCAATGGTGATCAGTGACTGGTTGTTGGAAAAAATTGTGATCAGTGATTGCTCGTTGGAAACAACAGTGGTCAGTGATTGGTCGTTGGAAACAATGGTGATCAGCCATTGGTCGTTGGAAACAATGTGATCAATGAGTGGTTGTTGGAAAAAATTGTGATCAGCAAATGGTAATTGGAAACAACATCAGCTATTGTTCTATGGAAACAATAGTGATGAGCGATTGGTCATTGGAAAAAATGATGATCAGCGATTGGTCGTTGGAAACAATGCTGATCAGCAACTGGTCGATGGAAACAAAGGTGATCAATCATTGGTCATTGGAAACAACGGTTATCAGTGACTGGTCCTTGGAAACAATGGTGATCAGTGACTGGTTGTTGGAAACAATGGTGATCAATCATTGGTCATTGGAAACAATGGTGATCAGGTCTTGGTCCTCAGAAATAATGGTGATCAGCGATTGGTTGTTGGAAACAACCTGATCAGTGATTGGTCATTGGAAACAACAGTGATCAACCACTACTCATTGGAAACAATGCTAATCAGTGATTAGTGGTTGGAAACAATGGTGATCAGCAACTAGTTGTTGGAAACAAGGTGGTCAGTGACTGGTTGCTGGAAACAAAAGTGATGAGAAATTGGCCTTTAGAATCAATGGTGATCAGCCATTGGTCCTTGGAAACGACAGTGATCAGCGGTTGGTCATTGGAAACAATCCTGATCAGCGGTTGGTCGGTGGAAACAATAGTGATCAGTGATTGGTCGTTGAAGACAATGGTGATTAGCCATTGGTCATTGGAAACAACCTGATCAGTGATTAGTTGTTGGAAACAACCTGATCAGTGATTGCTCGTTAACAGTGACTGGTCGTTGGAAACAACGGTGATCAGCGATTGGTCCTTGGAAACAATGGTGATCAGTGACTAGTTGTTGGAAACAATTGTGGTCAGCCATTGGTTGTTGGAAACAATGTGATGAACGATTGGTCATTAGAAACAACAGTGATCAGTGATTGGTCGTTGCAAACAATGGTGATCAGCCATTTGTCATTGGAAACAATGGTGATCAGAGATTGGTCCTTGGAAACAATGGTGATCAGTAATTGGTTGTTGGAAACAATGGTGATCAGCAGTTGGTCGTTGGAAACAACATGATCAGTGACTGGTTGTTGGAAACAATGGTGATGAGTGATTGGTCATTGGATACAACTTGATCAGCTATTGGTCTTTGGAAACAATAGTGATGAGCGATTGGCCATTAGAATCAATGGTGATCAGCCATTGGTCCTTGGAAACAATGGTGATCAGTGACTGGTTGTTGGAAACAGTGGTGATCAGCCATTGGTCGTTGGAAACAATTTGATCAATGACTGGTTGTTGGAAAAAATGGTGATCAACGAATGGTCGTTGAAAACAATGTGATCAGCAACTGGTTGTTGGAAACAACAGTTATTTGCGATTGCTTGTTGGAAACAACAGTGATCAGTGATTGGTCGTTGGAAACAATGTGATCAGTGCCTGGTTGTTGGAAACAACAGTGATCAGTGATTGGTCGTTGGAAACAATGCTGATCAGTGACCGGTTGTTTGAAAAAAAAATGGTGATCAGCCATTGTTTCATGTTGTTTCCAACGACCAATGTGATAAGTGATTGGTTGTTGGAAACAATGGTGATCAGCCATTGGTCTTTGGAAACAACGTGATCAGCGATTCGTCGTTGGAAACAATAGTGATTAGCGATTGGTTGTTGGAAACAACGTGGTCAGCGATTGGTCTTTGGAAACAACAGTGGTCAGCGATTGGTCCATGGAAACAATGGTGATTAGCGAATGGTTGTTGGAAACAATGGTGATCAGCCATTGGTCATTGGAAACAATGGTGATCAGCAATTGGTCATTGGAAACAACGTGATCAGCGATCGGTCTTTGGAAACAACGTGATCAGCGATCAGTCTTTGGAAACAATGGTGATCAGTGATTGGTTATTGGAAACAATGCTGATCAGCGACTGGTTGTTGGAAACAATGTGATCAGCAACTGGTTGTTGGAAACACTGCTGATCAGCGACTGGTTGTTGGAAACAATGGTGATCAATAATTGGTCATTGGAAACAACGGTGATCAGCTACTGGTCCTTGGAAACAATGGTGATCAGTGATTGGTCGTTGGAAAAAATGTGATCACTGACTGGTTGTTGGAAACAATGGTGATCAGCGACTGGTCGTTGGAAACAATGTGATCAGTGACTGGTTGTTGGAAACAATGGTGATTAGCCATTGGTCATTGGAAACAATGCTGATCCGCAATGGTCATTCAAAAGAATGTGATCAGCGATTGCTTGTTGGAAACAATGGTGATCAGCAATTGGTCGTTGGAAACAATGCTGATCCGCAATGGTCATTCAAAAGAATGTGATCAGTGACTGGTTGTTGGAAACAATGGTGATCAGCAATTGGTCGTTGGAAACAATGCTGATCCGCAATGGTCATTCAAAAGAATGTGATCAGCGATTGCTTGTTGGAAAGAACAGTGAACAGTGATTGGTCGTTGGAAACAATGCTGATCAGTGACTGGTTGTTTGGAAAAAAATGGTGATCAGCCATTGGTCGTTGGAAACAACATGAAACAATGTGATCAGTGATTGGTTGTTGGAAACAACATAATCAGCAATTGGTCATTGGAAACAACAGTGATCAGCGATTGGTCGTTGGAAAAAAATGTGATCAGCGATTGGTCTTTGGAAACAATGGTGATGAGCGATTGGTCATTGGAAACAATGGTGATCAGCCATTGGTCTTTGGAAACAACGTGATCAGCGATTCGTCGTTGGAAACAATAGTGATTAGCGATTGGTTGTTGGAAACAACGTGGTCAGCGATTGGTCCATGGAAACAATGGTGATTAGCGAATGGTTGTTGGAAACAATGGTGATCAGCCATTGGTCATTGCAAAAATGGTGATCAGCAATTGGTCATTGGAAACAATGGTGATCAGCAATTGGTCATTGGAAACAACGTGATCAGCGATCGGTCTTTGGAAACAATGGTGATCAGTGATTGGTTATTGGAAACAATGGTGATCAGTGATTGGTCGTTGGAAACAATGGTGATCAGCGACTGGTTGTTGGAAACAATGGTGATCAGCGACTGGTTGTTGGAAACAATGCTGATCAGCGACTGGTCGTTGGAAACAATGCTGATCAGCGACTGGTCGTTGGAAACAATGCTGATCAGCGACTGGTTGTTGGAAACAATGCTGATCAGCGACTGGTTGTTGGAAACAATGCTGATCAGCGACTGGTTGTTGGAAACAATGGTGATCAATCATTGGTCATTGGAAACAACGGTGATCAGTTATTGGTCCTTGGAAACAATGCTGATCAGCAATTGGTCGATGGAAACAAAGGTGATCAGCAATTGGTCGTTGGAAACAACGGTGATCAATCATTGGTCATTGGAAACAACGGTTATCAGTGACTGGTCCATGGAAACAATGGTGATTACTGACTGGTTGTTGGAAACAATGGTGATCAATCATTGGTCATTGGAAACAATGGTGATCAGGTCTTGGTCCTCAGAAATAATGGTGATCAGCGATTGGTTGTTGGAAACAATGTGATCAGTAATTGGTCTTTGGAAACAACCTGATCAGTGATTGGTCGTTGGAAACAACAGTGATCAACCACTACTCATTGGAAACAATGCTAATCAGTGATTAGTCGTTGGAAACAATGGTGATCAGCAACTAGTTGTTGGAAACAAGGTGATCAGTGACTGGTTGCTGGAAACAAAGGTGATGAGCGATTGGTCGTTGGAAACACAAGTGATGAGAAATTGGCCTTTAGAATCAATGGTGATCAGCCACTGGTCGTTGGAAACGACAGTGATCAGCGGTTGGTCGTTGGAAACAATCCTGATCAGCGGTTGGTCGGTGGAAACAATAGTGATCAGTGATTGGTCATTGAAGACAATGGTGATTAGCCATTGGTTGTTGGAAACAACCTGATCAGTGATTGCTCGTTGGAAACAACGTGATCAGTGACTGGTCGTTGGAAACAATGTGAATCAGCGACTGGTCGTTGGAAAAAATGGTCATCAGCAACTGTTTGTTGGAAACAACATGATCAGTGACTGGTTGTTGGAAACAATGGTGATCAGCGACTGGTCATTGGAAACAATGCTGATCAGCGATTGGTAGTTGGAAACCATCTGATCAGTGACTGTTGGAAAAAATGGTGATCAGCCACTGGTCGTTGGAAACAATGTGATCAGTGACTTGTTGTTGGAAACAACAGTGATCAGCAATTGGTCGTTGGAAACAATGCTGATCTGCAATGGTCATTCAAAAGAATGTGATCAGCGATTGCTTGTTGGAAAGAACAGTGATCAGTGATTGGTCGTTGGAAACAATGCTGATCAGTGACTGGTTGTTTGGAAAAAAATGGTGATCAGCCATTGGTCGTTGGAAACAACATGAAACAATGTGATCAGTGATTGGTTGTTGGAAACAACATAATCAGCAACTGTTCATTGGAAACAACAGTGATCAGTGATTGGTTGTTGGAAAAAAATGTGATCAGCGATTGGTCTTTGGAAACAATGGTGATGAGCAATTGGTCATTGGAAACAATGGTGATCAGCCATTGGTCTTTGGAAACAACGTGATCAGCGATTCGTCGTTGGAAACAATAGTGATTAGCGATTGGTTCTTGGAAACAACGTGGTCAGCGATTGGTCTTTGGAAACAACAGTGGTCAGCGATTGGTCCTTGGAAACAATGGTGATCACCAATTGGGCGTTGGAAACAACGTGATCAGCGACTGGTTGTTCGAAACAATGGTGATTAGCGATTGGTTGTTGGAAACAATGGTGATCAGCCATTGGTCATTGGAAACAACGTGATCAGCGATCGGTCTTTGGAAACAATGGTGATCAGTGATTGGTTATTGGAAACAATGTGATCAGCGACTGGTTGTTGGAAACAATGGTGATCAGCGACTGGTTGTTGGAAACAATGGTGATCAATCATTGGTCATTGGAAACAATGGTGATCAGTTATTGGTCCTTGGAAACAATGGTGATCAGTGATTGGTCGGAAAAAATGTGATCAGTGACTGGTTGTTGGAAACAATGGTGATCAGCAATTGGACGTTGGAAACAATGTGATCAATGACTGGTTGTTGGAAACAACAGTGATTAGTGATTGGTTGTTGGACACATGATCAGCCATTGGCCGTTGGAAACAACATTGATCAGCAATTGGTCATTGGAAACAATGGTGATCAGTGACTGGTTGTTGGAAACAATGCTGATCAGCTATTGGTCGTTGGAAACAAAGGTGATCAGCCATTGTCATTGGAAATAACGGTGATCAGCCATTGGTCGTTGAAAACAATGGTGTTCAGTGATTGCTCCTTGGAAATAATGGTGATCAGTGATTTGTTGTTGGAAACAACGTGATCAGTAATTGGTTGTTGGAAACAACGGTGATCAGCAATTGGTCATTGGAAACAACGGTGATCAGCCATTGTTCGTTGGAAACAACGTGATCTGCGATTGGTCGTTGGAAACAATGTGATCAGTGATTGGTCATTGGAAACAATCGTGGTCAGTGACTGGTCATTGAAAACAATGGTCGTCTTTGGTCATTATATGTTTAACTGTTAGTGTTTTTAACCTACCTTAAATGTGCAAGTTATATTTGCAGCTGTTTGTGTACTGAATCTGATCTGTGCTCCCTGAGTCAGTAAATTCTTTTCATCATAGCCATAATATGCTTCTCTTTCTTGTATGGATCAGGCTTTGAATTAGTAATTTCAATAAGTCCCATATGAGCTCCTTAACCTTTTTTACCATAGAACAAAAATGGAATTTCCACCTGTTTTGGGGGGTCCATGTTCAGCATTGAACTTATTGATCATGTCACACTCCATAATAATGATTAATGGCTCATACGAAAGTAGACACTCGGGTACTTAAGAATTTGCAGTGTTTCATAAAAATGTCTTTCTTTTTTTCTTTTGCCTAGTCTACTTGGTGCAATATATTCAGGGAAAGTCTCGTCTCGTCTTCTTCCGCTTATCCAGGACCGGGTCGCGGAGGCAGCAGTCTAAGCATGGAAGCCCAAACTTCCCTTTCCCCAGACACCTCGGCCAGCTCCTCGGGAAGAACACCGAGGCGTTCCCAGGCCAGCCGAGAGACACAGTCCCTCCAGCGTGTCCTGGGTCTTCCCCGGGGCCTCCTCCCGGGGGGACATGCCTGGAACACCTCCCCAGGGAGGTGTCCAGGAGGCATCCGAAAAAGATGCCCGAGCCACCTCAGCTGGTTCCTCTCGATGTGGAGGAGCAGCGGCTCTACTCCGAGCTCCTCTCGAGTGACTGTGCTTCTCACCCTATCTCTAAGGGAGCGCCCAGCCACCCTGCGAAGGAAACTCATTTCAGCCGCTTGTATCCGCGATCTTGTTCTTTTGGTCATTACCCAAAGCTCATGACCATAGGTGAGAGTCGGAACGTAGATCGACCGGTAAATTGAGAGCTTCGCCTTTTGGCTCAGCTCCTTCTTCACCACGACAGACCGGTAAAGCGACCACATCACTGCGGAGGCTGCACCGATCCGCCTGTCGATCTCACGCTCCATCCTTCCCTCACTCGTGAACAAGATCCCGAGATACTTAAACTCCTCCACTTGAGGCAGGACTTCTCCACCAACCTGGAGAGTGCAAGTGGAGAGTGGAGGAGTTTAAGTATTCAGGGAAAGGTTCCAAGAAAACAAAGAACGGTTGGCATTTTTTCACACAAATGTTTATATTTTTGAAATAAATGGTGAGATCAATCCCATTCCTACTCTGACAGATGCGCCATATGATTGTCCATAAGTATTCATAATTTGAAGGAGTTATCTCCAACCACTAAAATTCTGTGTAATGTAACCCCAACATAGGTAAAAACATCTCCAAATGGCACCGAACCTCTCTCATTGGCATATTGCCTCTAAAAATAGCAGACAACCTCTAGAAATTAGCATTGCTAAAATGCATGGCATGGCACAAAATAACATGACAAAACCACTAAGAAATGTCACAGAAAATCTCTCAAAATAGCACCAAATCTCTCACACTGGCATAATGCCTCTAAAAATGGCACAAGGCCTCTAAAAATAGCAAAAACCTTCGAGCATAAGAAACATTTGTCATATTCACATGCATCTGTATGCATTTGTGCTTGGGACACCTCCAACTGTTACCCTCAACCACACACATTTTGTGCTGCGTGTGCCCCAAGGACTATCCACAAACCCCTGTCCCTCATCAGAGCGCAATCACAGCATGCATATAAGGACTCTGGAAACTCAAAGACTTTGCAAAGTATACACGTTCAGTACGCAGTGTCTGATGCTTCCTAGCCTGTATCTCTGTGCTCACCCTGGTTTTGACTTTGCTTTGTTTCTTGAACTCTGCCTTTTGCCTTGCCTCCATTGTTCTGTTTGTGCCTCGTATGACCATTGCCTGTTTCCTCACTATGCCTTTGGATTATGTTTTGGAACTGTATGCCTATATGTTGTTTTATAATAAACACACCTTCCTGCGATTATATCTGTCTACAGCCAACATTACTGACAGCATTGCTAATAATGTCACAAAAGAGCATGTCCAAATAGCACAAACCACCAACAAATGTCAGAGAAAAACGTATCCCAGTGGCACAAAGTGAAATAACAAAAAAGGCAATAGCATGAAACTCTCCATTACAAAATACGCGATTTCATAAATAAAAAGTCTAAAACTCACTCATCTCATTTAGCCTTCACTGAACTCAGCACCAGAGCCCTGTTAGCATTGTGTCATGTAAAATAGACATGCTGTGCTGTTTCCACCTTCTCTGACACAGATGACGTGGAGGAAAAAAATAACTATTTACAAGAAGTATGAAAGTGCAAAATATAACCTAGTAAATGCAAAACAAACAAAAATGCAAAAAACCCGAATGAAAAAAACCCCCCAAGAATCAGAGTCTACTGAGCATCACTGAGCTTGGCTGTCCTTGACATCACCACTCAGTGACTCAAAGACGATCCACGATAATCTCATCTCATTATCTCTAGCCGCTTTATCCTGTTCTACAGGGTCGCAGGCAAGCTGGAGCCTATCCCAGCTGACTACGGGCGAAAGGCGGGGTACACCCTGGACAAGTCGCCAGGTCATCACAGGGCTGACACATAGACACAGACAACCATTCACACTCACACCTAACAGTCAATTTAGTCTCACCAGTTAACCTAACCTGCATGTCTTTGGACTGTGGGGGAAACCGGAGCACCCGAAGGAAACCCACGCGGACACAGGGAGAACATGCAAACTTCGCACAGAAAGGCCCTCGCCGGCCACGGGGCTCGAACCCGGACCTTCTTGCTGTGAGGCGATAGCGCTAACCACTACACCACCATGCCGCCATCCACAATAATAAACAGGGAAAAATCACAAGTCTTGCCATGCTTCTTCTTCTGAAGCCACAGTAGGCAGTGTTGTCTCCCAGTTGAGGCTTTGTCTCTCTTGGCAGAGATTGAGGTGTCCTCAATTGTCACTGGATAGGTGGCTTGTCACTGCAGCTGGACACTTCACTGAGAGCTGCAGCCTCCACTGGACCAGATATGTCTTCATCACTCCACAATTCTAGACCTTGTAGCTATTATCCTTTCATCGATGACCAAGTTCTGGTGAGGCTGATAATATGCTCTGCATGTCACTAATAGCCTTCTTCTACTAATGCAGTGCTGGTGCCTAATCTAGAGCCAGTTCCATACCCCCCATAAACAAACAAACAAACAAACAAACAAACAAACAAACAAACAAAATAAATAATTTAATTTAATAGTGCCAGTACCGGGGCGACACGGTGGTGTAGTGGTTAGCGCTGTCGCCTCACAGCAAAAAGGTCCGGGTTCGAGCCCCGGGGCCGGCGAGGGCCTTTCTGTGCGGAGTTTGCATGTTCTCCCCGTGTCCGCATGGGTTTCCTCCGGGTGCTCCGGTTTCCCCCACAGTCCAAAGACATGCAGGTTAGATTAACTGATGACTCTAAATTAACCGTAGGTGTGAATGTGAGTGTGAATGGTTGTCTGTGTCTATGTGTCAGCCCTGTGATGACCTGGCGACTTGTCCACGGTGTACCCCGCCTTTCGCCCGTAGTCAGCTGGGATAGGCTCCAGCTTGTCTGCGACCCTGTAGAACAGGATAAAGCAGCTAGAGATAATCACTACGTTTACATGCACATAGAGAGAATCGAATTTCTGCCGTTGCTTGACTGAAATCGAAGTTCAAAATGCCATGCATACACCTTAATTCGGCTGAAATTGAACCGAACTTGATTTCTCGGAATCGAGCTACACGACCTAGTTTATGCGATTTCTGCCGAGCTACTTTGTGCATGTATACCCTATCGAGCTACTTGTCGAGCTACTTCCGGAAGTGACGAGTGACGAGACCACAAGCGGGAAACACAACAGCCTCGGTCGGCATGACAACAGTAGTAGCGAGCAGCAGAAGAGGTCAGGAAGAACAAACGAAGAAGAGAAAATGGCGATGTAGAGCTCTCTGAAGTGTGGGTGGAGCACAGAGGACGGCAGGACAAAGCTTCTGGTACTAATAGGCTTTTTATTGTCAGACTTTTCAGTTTAACAGCCTACTTTTATTCTTGAGAGAAAAACACACACGCGCGCGCTGTGTTCTAGTCCCGGGATGAGCTGTCCCCTCTGCTCTCCCTCTGCCTCCTTAAATAGCGCGCGGTTACTGGGAAGACACACAAACAGGTTAGTTACCGTCAGGTGTAGTTATTCTGCCACTCACCTTCCCTGGCTCCGCCCTCCTGTCACAGACCGGCGCTTGACCACGCCCCCACTGCCACAGGCAAGCAGAAACGTGCACTTCTGGAGCAATGAGGAGACAGACTTCATGCTCATTCAGCTTAAGGAGTTGAATATATTAAAATTCATGGACGGGAGAAAAACGCGCAATGGAGAACACGGAACTGATAACTTTGTTTACACTCTTGAATAGCTCTTCTTCATGACGACAACCGGAAGTGTACCAACACGATGGGGCATGTTGCGCCACCTGTGGCTCGGGTGCACAATGCACCTCACACAATAGCCCGATTTCATTTGTGTGCATGTAGGATTGGATTTCTCTGGCACCCTGCTGGGACCTTCAACTCGATTACCGACAGCAGCTCGATTTGGATGTGCATGTAAACGTAGTCAATGAGATGAGATGAGTGCCAGTACCAAAAAGCTCCCACAGGCACAGCACCATAAAACTGTGTGCCCCAAAGTTAGAACTACTGATATCAGTGGCTATGGGAGGGGCTACTGCAAGAAATTCATTGCCATTTTGATAAAACATGAGCGAAATCAGAAATCACTACACACAGGCAACCTTCAAGTGCAAGATGTAATAACTTTAAAAGTAAATTCATAAGAAGCAAGTAAAGCAGACATGTTCTGTCTGAGATTATTTTTTTCTCTACAAATGTTACCCTGGAACTGGGACATAAGAAGAAATCACACTCCTGCCAACTTTTGCACATTAGTTATCACTTGCACTCATATCCAAGTTCACTTTAACAGACTTTTTAAGGACAATATAAAAATATTGTCCTTAAAAAGTCTGTTAAAGTGAACTTGGATATCGACTGTGACATTTTTTTTTCTCATGTTCTTTTTTATTTGTCTTTTTGAATCAAAACATAAAAAGGCTGGTGTAAAGTTTTTAGATGCGGTAAAGCAGGGGTGTCCAAACTGATCCATAAAGGGCCGTGTGGCTGCAGGTTTTCATTCCAGCCATGCAGCAGCACACCTGACTTGGCTCATTCAATCAACTGAACTGTCTTCACACAGTCAAATACTTGCAGCCACACCCACCCTTGATTAAAGGGTGGGTGTGTCAGTTGATTGAATAAGCCAAATTAGGTGTGCTGCTGCATGGCTGGAATGAAAACCTGCAGCCCTTTATGGATCAGTTTGGACACCCCTGCGGTAAAGAGAAAGTCTAGATTTCAAAAGAAAACCCCACCTTCCACTATGTAACATTCAGTTCTCAAAAGGCGCCAAGGCAGAACTGGCTCCACACCGGCACCATCCTGGTGAAAAAGAGGTATAAGCGCTGCTTCCTGAGGGCTTTCAAACAAAAGAGTCAATCATAGCCAGTGGTGTCTTTTAGATAGTCAACTGTAACCTGTAGCCTGCCATGAAACAGGTTGGGAATGGAATGGGAATCACGAATACAAAGTACAATAATTACCCAAAATCATCATTAGTAAATGTTAAATTGTCTATTATATTTATATAATAATAAAACTAAATATAAATATTATAGAAAAGAGCCCATATTGGCATATTTGCTGTTATTATTACAGGAAGTGTAAGACATTAAATCCACTCACTGGCCACTTTAATAGGAACTTGTTCTTGACTCTAAGACTCCTGTTCTTGGCTGACAGGAATGGAACCCAATGTGGTCTTCCGTTGTTAAATGCTGAGATGCTTTTCTGCTCACCACGGTTGTAAAGAGTGATTATATGAGTTACTATATTCTTCCTGGCAGCTTGAACCAATTTGGCCATTATTCTCTGGCCAACAAGGCATTTCCACCCACAGAACTGTTGCTCACTCAATGTTTTTTGTTTTTTACACCATTCTGTGTAAACTCTAGAGCCGTTTCTGAAATACTCAAACCAGTCCATCTGGCTCAAACCAACACCCATGCCACAGTGAAAGTCACAGAGATCACAATTTTTCCCATTCTGATGTTTGAAGTGAACATTAACAGAAGCTCTTGATTTGTATGTGCATGATTTGATGCATTGTGCTGCTGTCAAGGGATTGGCTAATTAGATAACTGCATAAAGCAGCAGGTGGATGGGTGTTCCTAATAAAGTGGCCTAATAAAGTGCATTTCCATGCGACATGCAAAAATGTACAGTGACCCTAAAGTTCCCTAAAGTTAAATTCACACTTCCTCCTAAAGCCCCTCAAATTCACTCCTAAATATATTTTCCAAAACCTCTGACAAATTCAGGCTTTTTTCTGGAACACGCCATTGTTATTAGATGTTAATAAATTGCTCACTGAGAAAAAGAGAAAACTGCAGTTAGAGACTACATAACACATGCCAAAACTTAGTCTATCAACTTTTTACACATTGCTATAGTGCTGTCTGTAAATGGTCAATATGGGCAAATGAGGTCTTGTTTGAAAGCTAAACTTTTCTACAACTGGTCCATGTGGGTGTCAATCAAACAACAACACTGACCTGTTAAAATTTATACTGCGTTCCTTCAACATATGCCAAGTAAGACAGAACTATTTCCAAATGTGCAACGCTCTAATTTTGGCTAATTACTATATTTTGAAGATGATATCTGTGGAATTTCACTTTTTTCAGTCACTGTTGGACTGTATCCCGATCAAAGTGCGTATGATTAATAAAACTTCAAACAAACTGGATTTTCATCTTTGTAGGTAAGCAAGGAAGTTAATATTTATAAAAGTCTATTATTTGGCTTCAACTGTTATAATTTTTTGTAGCAGTTATGTACAATAAAGCTTGAGTTGTGCTGTTTTAAGTCAAGTCAAGTTTATTTGTATAGCACTTTTAACAATAAACATTGTTGCAAAGCAGCTTTACAGAATTTGAACGACTTAAAACATGAGCTAATTTTATCCCTAATCTATCCCCAATGAGCAAGCCTGTTTGTTTTCTTCTTGAATATATAGTGGAGGAGTGTGAATTGCTTGCCCAAAAGGGGACTCACACCTCTCACCATTCCCATCGCCTTACTCCCTGCCTCAAGAAACTGAGACTGTACTCACATTAGGCACAGTTGTCTCGAACCATGCCCAAGAGCGATTGTCCCCCTCCCCCACAGACCTGCCCTCACACTGTGCTAATTGTTCTGTGCACAAGTACACTTATGCCGCTTTTCCACTACAAACGCGGCTGAGTCGGGCTGAGCCGTGCCGTGCTGAGCAGGGGCTAAGCAGGGCTGAGTCGAGCTGAGCGGGGCTGTTGGAGTTGCATTTCGACTACAACCGCGCTGAACCGTGCTGGCTGGAAGTGGGTGGACACATTGGGTGGAGTTAGCGAAAGTGGGTGGACGTCACGTGATGTCGTTAAGCAGCGCAAACAGTGACATCAGTGAGCTTTTAAGCGGTAGTCTCACGACCCGAATAGTAAACAATAAACATGGAGGACATGGAGTCGTTAGTGTTGCTGGTCTTGGTTCTGTGGCTTGTTGTCACCGACAACGCCAACAGATACTGGCAAGAGCGTATAGATGAGGCGAGGCGCATAAGGCTTCAGAAATTCTCGTAATTCGTAATTCTTCTTCTTCCGGGTTTACGGTGTTTACAGATCCCAGCGTGCTCGCGGGGCGTGTGTGGGCATGTGAGGACACTCCTCCTCACCAATCAGTGCACAGGGGAGTGTCTGCTCACGCCCCCAGCCTCACTCAGCTCGGTTTGGCTCGCTTCAGCCCCACTCCAAAACCGTGCGAGTTTTAGGGGCTAAGCAGGGCTGAAGCGAGCTGAGTCGTGCTGTTCTTTGGTAGTCGAAACGCGAGCCGTGTCGGCTGAAGTGAGCTGAAGCGAGCTGAAGTGAGCTGAAAAAGGGTAGTGGAAAAGGGCCATTACATGATCACGATGCAATTTTTTGTGTTGGAGAAAAAAAATTACGAGCTAAAACGTCAAATAATGTGCTGTTGTATTGTTTTGAGTTCAACACAGGTCAAAGATTATTTACAAATCATGTGATCATGTTTTCAGTTTTAATTTCAACATACTGTCACAACTTGCTCTGGTTTACAGTGGTGCTTGAAAGTTTGTGAACCCTTTAGAATTTTCCATATTTCTGCATAAATATGACCTAAAACATCATCAGATTTTCACACAAGTCCTAAAAGTAGATAAAGAGAACCCAGTTAAACAAATGAGACAAAAATATTATACTTGGTCATTTATTTATTGAGGAAAATGATCCAATATTACATATCTGTGAGTGGCAAAAGTATGTGAACCTCTAGGATTAACACTTCATTTGAAGGTAAGATTAGAGTCAGGTGTTTTCAATCAATGGGATGACAATCAGGTGTGAGTGGGCACCCTGTTTTATTTAAAGAACAGGGATCTATCAAAGTCTGATCTTCATAACACGTTTGTGGAAGTGTATCATGGCATGAACAAAGATCTCTGAGGACCTCAGAAAAAGCATTGTTGATGCTCATCAGGCTGGAAAGGTTACAAAACCATCTCTAAAGAGTTTGGACTCCACCAATCCACAGTCAGACAGATTGTGTAGAAATGGAAGAAATTCAAGACCATTATTACCCTCCCCAGGAGTAGTCAACCAACAAAGATCACTCCAAGAGCAAGACATCTAATAGTCGGTGAGGTCACAAAGGACTCGAGGGTAACTTCTAAGCAACTGAAGGCCTCTCTCACATTGGTTAATGTTCATGAGTCCACCATCAGGAGAACACTGAACAACAGTGGTGTGCATGGCAGGGTTGCAAGGAGAAAGCCACTGCTCTCCAAAAAGAACATTGCTGCTCATCTGCAGTTTGCAAAAGATCACATGGACAAGCCAGAAGGCTATTGGAAAAATGTTTTGTGGATGGATGAGACCAAAATAGAACTTTTTGGTTTAAATGAGAAGCGTTATGTTTGGAGAAAGGAAAACACTGCATTCCAGCATAAGAACCTTATCCCATCTGTGAAACACAGTAGTGTCATGGTTTGGGCCTGTTTTGCTGCATCTGGGCCAGGACAGCTTGCCATCACTGATGGAACAACGAATTCTGAATTATACCAGCGAATTCTAAAGGAAAATATCAGGACATCTGTCCATGAACTGAATCTCAAGAGAAGGTGGGTCACGCAGCAAGACAAATGACCCTAAGCACACAAGTTGTTCTACCAAAGAATGGTTAAAGAAGAATAAAGTTATTGTTTTGGAATGGCCAAGTCAAAGTCCTGACCTTCATCCAATCGAAATGTGGTGGAAGGACCTGAAGCAAGCAGTTCATGTGAGGAAACCCACCAACATCCCACAGTTGAAGCTGTTCTCTACGGAGGAATGGGCTAAAATTCCTCCAAGCTGGTGTGCAGGACTGATCAACAGTTACTGGAAACGTTTAGTTGCTGTTATTGCTGCACAAGGGGGTCACACCAGATACTGAAAGCAAAGGTTCACATACTTTTGCCACTCACAGATATGTAATATTGGATCATTTTCCTCAATAAATAAATGACATTTTTGTCTCATTTGTTTAACTGGGTTCTCTTTATCTACTTTTAGGACTTGTGTGAAAATCTGATGTTTTAGGTCATATTTATGCAGAAATATGGAAAATGCTAAAGGGTTCACAAACTTTCAAGCACCACTGTAGGGTTGTATTAAAACCTATTTTGATTCAGAAATAAATGTACACATGAACATTACTATTTACGTTTCTTTTAGAAATACATTTAAACCTTTATCCAAATGTCTTTAAGACAATGAAAAAGTTCACAAGTCCAAATTTTAACTGGTAGCATATGATGTAAAGTTACATCAGACTGTTTATTTATTCCCATATGGAAATATCTGAGACATACATAGGTACTACAGCTCCTTCACAGTATACCCTACTACTGTTTAGTCCAGCTTGGAGACTAGCCCATTTTCTGTTTCTCTGTTTTCAATGTTGACATTTCTGAGATCAATATGCATGCCAGGAGAAATCCACTGAGCTGATGTCATGTACTGTAGATCAAGTAGACTGTCCATCATCTTCTGAAGCAGTTGTAACCCAGGCAGTAAGAATCTGGGCTATCGATCAGATGGTGGAGAATTGAGCCACCTTTAAATCAACCTTGCCAATGTTGGGCCAACACCAGGTAGAGCACTTTTAACAGGATGGTTAAGAAAAGTGCCCCTAGCAAAATGTTGTATAGCGAGGGTCAACATCATCGCCCAAAATACATGTTACATACTGGAATACATCCTAGAAAGCTGCCACTGCTGAGCAAGGCATCTAAAACCTGGATTATACTTGCTTTTAACTATGCACTTGTGTATGCATGATAGCTACTGCACATATCCTATGGTCATATGAAGCACAGTTTGTGCAGTTTCTCAGAAATGAATGCTATACATACGTGTAAATACTGGGAGCAGTATTGCACCATGTGACACTGTGTTTGCAACTGACTAAACAAACTAGCCATGTGTCTCAAATCTCTTATATACAAGTACTGAGTGCTAACACTAACCGTGAATTTTAAAAACCTTTCACGTAGCCTTCAAATCTCAAGAGGTCTGTTTTGTTTATTAGTCTTCTGGATTAGTACATATTTTTCTACATAGTTTTTAGGTTGAGATGCTGATAATGACAATCATGACAACAGTGGAAAGTTTTAAAGAGACAGAGCTTGTGTTTTTAACATTTCTATGCATGAAATCACTAAAGATTTTACAGTTCAACTTGGAAATCCGATGGACACAAAAGTTTTGGCTCTGTCAAGTTTACACCAAGCCTAGCTCATTCTGAGATACTGTGACCCTAGCAATGTACAACGGCACTTGCATTCTTTCTGATTTTCACTTGCAGTTTAATTGTAGGCGGCACGGTGGTGTAGTGGTTAGCGCTGTCGCCTCACAGCAAGAAGGTCCTGGGTTCGAGCCCCGGGGCCGGCGAGGGCCTTTCTGTGTGGAGTTTGCATGTTCTCCCCGTGTCCGCGTGGGTTTCCTCCGGGTGCTCCGGTTTCCCCCACAGTCCAAAGACATGCAGGTTAGGTTAACTGGTGACTCTAAATTGACCGTAGGTGTGAATGTGAGTGTGAATGGTTGTCTGTGTCTATGTGTCAGCCCTGTGATGACCTGGCGACTTGTCCAGGGTGTACCCTGCCTTTCGCCCGTAGTCAGCTGGGATAGGCTCCAGCTTGCCTGCGACCCTGTAGAAGGATAAAGCGGCTAGAGATAATGAGATGAGATGAGTTTAATTGTATTCAGTGTAAGCTAGCTGCTGCAGATGTGCCTTTAACCTCATGATCATATATCATACACATTGTGTTCCCTGTTTATTACTAACCAGATTGGTATATCTAATAAACTGTTGCATATAACAAGAGTAGCTCTCTCTCTCTCTCTCTCTATTTATTTATTTAAATTGAATGAGAGCCTGTATAAAACCAGGAGAAAGGTTCAGAACAGCGTACAATGATCTGTTTTCTCTTGAACACTTCTTTTCTGAATTTCTCTTCTACTCTGAGACACTTGTGTCAGTGGGATAGAGAAAGGGAGAGAGAGGAGAAACCAACAGATATCAAATGACTCTGTGTAATCAGTTTGGCTCTGGCACATTTGAGAGAGAGAGAGAGAGAGAGAGAGAGAGAGAGAGAGAGAGAGAGAGAATAGGAGAACAAGCGGTGCTTAACTTTCTGGTCCCATTTGATACTACCAAAGGGACTACAGCGCTCTTCTCCTGCCGGCTTCTTCTCAACACCTCTCTGTCTCTCAGCTGTTTCCAAGCAGCGTAACACACATCAACAGCAGATGGTGTGTTTGCCTGCGTTAGCGTGCATTAGTGCGTTTATTTGGTGCACTGTGAATTGTAACCGTTCTTGATTCTGCTGGATGTAACACTCAAGTCGACAAACCTTTTAATACTTGACACAACGTTCCTGAGCATGTAAACCTTTAGTCCTTTGCTCAAGTGCACCTCAGTTCACACCTCGTGAGTGACTCCATCAGCTAAAGGAAGTTCTTGATCTCAGATTCGGCAGAATTAGCGTGTGAAAGGGTGTGTCACTGCTCACTGAATAAAACCGTCGCAGTTTAATTAGCGCTCTGTTAGAGACACGAGATGTGTGAAAAGTGTCAGATCTATTTATGAAAGTCAGTGGGTGCTGAAGATGTGTGTTGGTGTTGATGCAGTCGTCAGAACTGTGTGATTGCAGTTATTCCTGGAGCTGCTGTTCACTGCTTTCATGATCACTGCTTAACTCATGCAAATCCAACAACTTTATTTATAAGTATTGCCAAAATGTCACTTTTACTAAAGGTCACAATTCAGGTTGCACTCGGAGTAAGAGGACAGTTCCATACCAATACTGATAGTGAACTGAGTAACTTACTACTTCGTGCTAATCAATCAGTCAGGGACATCCCATTTTATTTTCTCCTAAATTAAACCCAAGGAAAGAAACTAACACATGGTATGAAAAAGAACCAAGCTGCCTTGAATCCAGTTCACCAATCTGACTGCACCATTTTTGAAGTTTTTCATGCAACAGACGCTTTCATCCATCCATTATCTGTAGCCACTTATCCTGTATAGGGTAGCAGGCAGGCTGGAGTCTATCCCAGGTGACTATGGACAAAAGGCGAGGTACACCCTGGACAAGTTGCCAGGTCATTGCAGGGCTGACACATAGAGACAAACAACCATTCACACATTCACACCTACAGTCAATTTAGAGCCACCAATTAGCCTAACCTGCATGTCTTTGGACTGTGGGGGAAACCGGAGCACCCGGAGGAAACCCACGCAGATACGGAGAGAACATGCAAACTCCACACAGAAAGGCCCCTCGCTGGCCGCTGGGCTTGAACTCAGGACCTTCTTGCTGTGAGGCGACACTGCTTACCAATACACCACTGTGCCGCCCCAGATGCTTTCATTTAAACTGTTATCGCAGCTGAGAAAGGAAACACATAGATCGTGGTAGTGCAGTGATTATCACTGTCACCTCACAGTCAGAAGGTTGCGGGTTCGAATCTTTCTGTGTGGAGTTTGCATGTTCTCCTCATGCCTGTGTGGGTTTCCTCCTACAGTTCAATTGTATGCAGATTAGATAAAAATACCCAGCCACTGGGGTTGCATGAGCCAGTGCATACTGTACTTACTGCCCATCCCAAGCGCGGATAGATTGGGGAGGAAAACGCGGAAAAGATGATCAGGAAAGTGCGGATGACTCTGGTAAAAGAACGGATACGGTGCACAACGGACAAACTAAATAATATCAACAGCGAACTACACAGGGAGACGGAAACTTTCAAACGCCGGTTTCCCCAAAACAAGGAAATGGAATTAGCATTACACGGACACTTGGCAGACATACACGAACAGGAATTCACCAAGACAAAAACCCGACAAATCCGAAAACTGGACAAACTCATCGCACAGAAAAAGAAGGCAGAACCGGAGCACGCACACATCAACGAAAAATGGATTCATAATATATCAAGGTACAAACTCTCACAAGCAGAACGCAGTATATTAGCAAAAGGACTCAACTACGCTGTCACACCGAACAATATACCTCACGATGAATTCATTCTGGCAACTGAATTAGCATGTGAGAAAATACAGGATCAGGGACAAAAAGCAGCACTAAGAAACGCAATAGCTGGTATATTGAAAACGGCCAAACCACCACCCAGTAACATCACCAAACAGGAAGCCAAAGCCATGAGAACATTAGCTAAAAATAAAGATATCACAATCCTCCCAGCAGATAAAGGCAGGACAACAGTTATTATGGACACTGATGAATATGAACGAAAAATGATTGAATTACTCAGTGACAACGCATTTGAAATATTAAAAAAAGACCCAACAGAAGACAAGAAAAAGAAACTTAAAGCACTACTCAAACCACTACTCGATGAAAATAAAATAGATAAGCAGGATTACAATCATTTAGTACCCACAGCCAACGTCATCCCCAGGATTTACGGCACACCAAAAATACACAAACCAGGAACACCATTACGCCCCACAGTAGATAGCATTGGTTCAGTCACATACAACTTATCAAAAGCACTCACCGAAATAATTAAACCATTACTAGGACTCACAGACCAACACTGCAAAAACTCAAAACAACTGGCAGAAGAACTAAAAAACATCAAAATGCAGCAAGACGAAGTTTTCATATCACACGACGTCATATCTCTTTTCACCAGAACACCCACGGAAGCCACCATACAGATAGTACAAGAAAAATTAAAAACAGACAGGACGCTCAAGAAACGCACAAACCTCACTGTACAAGACATCACTCAGCTCCTTCAATTCATCGCCACATCCACATACTTTCAGTTCAGGAATACAATTTACAGACAAAAGGAAGGTTTTGCCATGGGAGACCCACTATCAGCCATCATGTGCGGCTTTTTCATGGAAGATCTGGAACAGAAAGCACTCACTACAATACCAGTAGAATACAGGCCAACACTCTGGAAACGTTACGTGGATGACATATTAGAAAAAGTTAAGAGGGGACACACTCAACAACTCACCGACCATCTCAACACCATAGGTAATACCGGTAATATAAAATTCACACATGAAGAAGAAACGGAGCAGTCAATAGCATTTTTGGATTTAAAAATACATCACACAGAAGATGGGGACATCAAAATAAAAGTACACAGAAAACCCACACACACTGACCAATATTTAAACTGGACTTCCGAACACCCCATAATGCACAAAATATCAGTAGTCAGAACATTACATGAACGCACAGCAATAATTACAGATCCACAGGACAAAGAACAGGAGGAACAACATATACAACACGCACTGAAGGCATGTCAATATCCACAATGGGCAATATCCAAAGGGGTGGAACAGGTTAAGAACAACAAAACACAGAAGAAAGAGAATTAAAGCCGCAAGCGGCCTCGACGGGCCCTCGCGCCAGCGGCCAAGGGGGGCGGGGGCATGCGTCCCCGCGAAATACCTTCCACAGCTTCTTCGGCAAGAGACATTACTCCCACAATGGCGACAAAGCACAGAATTGGACACAGAGTACACGGTGCGCTGAGATGTTGTCATGGACAGAACATTTTATGCCATGGCTTCCCAACCAAATTAATGTATTTACCTCATCAGTCACCAAGCTATAGCTACATAGGACTGTCTTCTGTTAGACATCTATTAGTCTGTATGTAACGCTACAACACTTGCTCCCGACTGCCTACCCATTCCCCACAAGTCATGTGTGTTTAAGGCAACCAAAACAACATACTCCTGGTGCCTCATGATTGTAAACACCTCTCCTGCAACTGCTACAGCGCAATGAGCGCCCCCAGTGGTGAAAGTTCACCAAATTTGGTATACATGTCAAGGGACCTATGAAGAGTTGTTGTGTCAAGTTTGATCAAGTTTGACCAATCAGAAGCCGAGATATAAATTGTTGCCTTAAAACAGCACCCCCAGTGGCAAAAGGTCACAAAATATGGGAGATATGTCAGGTGACCTGTTAAGAGTGTGCTTATCAAGTTTGATCAAGATTCAGTAAATAGAAGATGAGATATTGATTTTTGAAGAATAAATGTTTTGGTTTTTCCCATGTCAGTAGGTGGCGCTATGCTGTACATGAGCGAATATGAGTTGGAAAAATAAGTGTCTACAACAGCAACGTATTATCACAAGGTAGTGGTGTGAAGGGAAAGCATTATGGAATTATTCACCAAAAACCCGTTTTGGAGCAATTGCGTCGGCCAAAAATAGCGCCCCCCATGGACGAAAATTCCCAAAATGTGGTACACATGACATGGGAGGTAGTAAGAGGGTGGCCGTGAAGTTTGACCAAATTTGAGGAAAGATTGGATTTTTTGCCCCAAAATAGCGCCCCCAGTGGCGAAATATCACAGAAATTGGGTAACATGTCAGAAGCCCAATCAGTGATTTGCGTGTGAAGTATGAGCAGTTTTGAGCAATCAGAAGATTTGTTATGAATTTTTAAGCATGTAAAATTTTGCATCGAAAATTGATTGACGTATAACTTCTGAACGGTTTATCCTACGTGAAACGTATTTAGTAACTTTTGTCAGCCATGTCTGTAGATGATGTGTATCAATTTTGGTGACATTCCTATGAACGGTCTAGGAGGAGTTGCGCCGTCTTCGTGGCCATGCATTTCGCACAAAAGTGAAATTACCTCACTTCCTGTTGGGCGTGGCTAATGCATTGGCAATACATTTTTGTCCGGCTTAGTGAGATACATATGCCCACCAAATGGCATGCCACTACTACAAACTATATGGCAACCAAGCACCTTAATGCGGGAGGCCAAAATCACAACGACTTAGGGGGCGCTATAGAGGCCCTGAGCCCCGGCCAAGTTTGGGCTTCTGGTTCTGAGTAGCGGTGGCAATTCTCGGAACTGGTGCCAAATTTCGTGCGTTTTCGCACATGGCAAGCGCCCCGAAAATGGCCCAACAGCGGAGAAAAATAAAGAAGAAGACGGAAGAAGAATAATTAAAGCCGCAAGCGGCCTCGACGGGCCCTCGCGCCAGCGGCCAAGGGGGGCGGGGGCATGCGTCCCCGCGAAATACCTTCCACAGCTTCTTCGGCAAGGGACATTACCACAAGGTAGTGGTGTGAAGGAAAAGCATTATGGAATTATTTACCAAAAACCCGTGTTGGAGCAATAGCGTCGGCCAAAAACAGCACCCCCCATGGACGAAAATTCCCAAAATGTGGTATACATGACATGGGAGGTAGTAAGAGGGTGGCCGTGAAGTTTGACCAAATTTGAGGAAAGATTGGATTTTTTGCCCAAAAATAGCGCCCCCAGTGGCGAAATATCACAGAAATTGGATAACATGTCAGATGCCCAATGAGTGATTTGCGTGTGAAGTATGAGCAGTTTTGAGCAATTTGAAGATTTGTTATGAATTTTTAAGCATGTAAAATTTTGCATTGAAAATTGATTGACGTATAACTTCTGAACGGTTCATGCTACGTGAAACGTATTTAGGAACTTTTGTCAGCCATGTCTGTAGATGATGTGTATCAATTTTGGTGACATTCCTATGAACGGTCTAGGAGGAGAAGCGCCGTCTTCGTGGCCATGCATTTCGCACAAAAGTGAAAATACCTCACTTCCTGTTGGGCGTGGCTAATGCATTGGCATAACATTTTTGTCCGGCTTAGTGAGATACATATGCGTACCAAATGGCATGCCACTACTACAAACTACATGGCAACCAGGCACCTTAATGCGGGAGGCCAAAATCACAACGAGTTAGGGGGCGCTATAGAGGCCCTGAGGCCCGTCTGGATCTGGGCTTCTGGTTCTCAGTAGCGGTGGCAGTCTAAGAAAAAGGAGCCAAATTTCGTGCGTTGTCGACCATGGCAAGCGCCCCAATAAGGGTCTTGTAAAGAGTTTGCTTGCCAAGTTTGACAAATCAGAAGCTGCAATATCATTTCTGCCATAACCAGCACCCCCAGGGGCGAAAGTGCACAAAATTTGGCGTACATGTCAGGTGAGCTATGAAGAGTTTGTGGATGAAGTTTGATGACAATTGAGTAAATAGAAGATGAGATATAGATTTTTGAAGAATAAATTTTTTGGTTTTTCCCATGTCAGTAGGTGGCGCTATGCTGTACATGAGCGATTATGAGTTGGAAAAATAAGTGTCTACAACAGCAACGCACTATCACAAGGTAGTGGTGTGAAGGAAAAGCATTATGGAATTATTTACCAAAAACCCGTTTTGGAGCAATTGCGTCGGCCAAAAACAGCGCCCCCCATGGACGAAAATTCCCAAAATGTGGAATACATGACATGGGAGGTAGTAAGAGGGTGGCCGTGAAGTTTGACCAAATTTGAGGAAAGATTGGAATTTTTGCCCAAAAATAGCGCCCCCAGTGGCGAAATAACACAGAAATTGGGTAACATGTCAGAAGCCCAATGCGTGATTTGCGTGTAAAGCATGAGCAGTTTTGAGCAATTAGAAGATTTGTTATGAATTTTTTAGCATGTAAAATTTTGAAGTGAAAATTGATTGACGTATAACTTCTGAACGGTTGATCCTACGTGAAACGTATTTAGTAACTTTTGTCAGCCATGTCTGTAGATGATGTGTCTCAATTTTGGTGACATTCCTATGAACGGTCTAGGAGGAGTTGCGCCGTCTTCGTGGCCATGCATTTCACACAAAAGTGAAATTACCTCACTTCCTGTTGGGCGTGGCTAATGCATTGGCATTACATTTTTGTCCGGCTTAGTGAGATACATATGCATACCAAATGGCATGCCACTACTACAAACTATATGGCAACCAGGCACCTTAATGCGGGATGCCAAAATCACAACGACTTAGGGGGCGCTATAGAGGCCCTGAGCCCCGGCCAAGTGTGGGCTTTTGGTTCTGAGTAGCGGTGGCAATTCTCGGAAGTGGCGCCAAATTTCGCGCGTTTTCGCCCATGGCAAGCGCCCCGAAAATGGCCCAACAGCGGAGAAAAATAAAGAAGACGGAAGAAGAATTAAAGCCGCAAGCGGCCTCGACGGGCCCTCGCGCCAGCGGCCAAGGGGGGCGGGGGCATGCGTCCCCGCGAAATACCTTCCACAGCTTCTTCGGCAAGGGACATTACCACAAGGTAGTGGTGTGAAGGAAAAGCATTATGGAATTATTTACCAAAAACCCGTGTTGGAGCAATAGCGTCGGCCAAAAACAGCACCCCCCATGGACGAAAATTCCCAAAATGTGGTATACATGACATGGGAGGTAGTAAGAGGGTGGCCGTGAAGTTTGACCAAATTTGAGGAAAGATTGGATTTTTTGCCCAAAAATAGCGCCCCCAGTGGCGAAATATCACAGAAATTGGATAACATGTCAGATGCCCAATGAGTGATTTGCGTGTGAAGTATGAGCAGTTTTGAGCAATTTGAAGATTTGTTATGAATTTTTAAGCATGTAAAATTTTGCATTGAAAATTGATTGACGTATAACTTCTGAACGGTTCATGCTACGTGAAACGTATTTAGGAACTTTTGTCAGCCATGTCTGTAGATGATGTGTATCAATTTTGGTGACATTCCTATGAACGGTCTAGGAGGAGAAGCGCCGTCTTCGTGGCCATGCATTTCGCACAAAAGTGAAAATACCTCACTTCCTGTTGGGCGTGGCTAATGCATTGGCATAACATTTTTGTCCGGCTTAGTGAGATACATATGCGTACCAAATGGCATGCCACTACTACAAACTACATGGCAACCAGGCACCTTAATGCGGGAGGCCAAAATCACAACGAGTTAGGGGGCGCTATAGAGGCCCTGAGGCCCGTCTGGATCTGGGCTTCTGGTTCTCAGTAGCGGTGGCAGTCTAAGAAAAAGGAGCCAAATTTCGTGCGTTGTCGACCATGGCAAGCGCCCCAATAAGGGTCTTGTAAAGAGTTTGCTTGCCAAGTTTGACAAATCAGAAGCTGCAATATCATTTCTGCCATAACCAGCACCCCCAGGGGCGAAAGTGCACAAAATTTGGCGTACATGTCAGGTGAGCTATGAAGAGTTTGTGGATGAAGTTTGATGACAATTGAGTAAATAGAAGATGAGATATAGATTTTTGAAGAATAAATTTTTTGGTTTTTCCCATGTCAGTAGGTGGCGCTATGCTGTACATGAGCGATTATGAGTTGGAAAAATAAGTGTCTACAACAGCAACGCACTATCACAAGGTAGTGGTGTGAAGGAAAAGCATTATGGAATTATTTACCAAAAACCCGTTTTGGAGCAATTGCGTCGGCCAAAAACAGCGCCCCCCATGGACGAAAATTCCCAAAATGTGGAATACATGACATGGGAGGTAGTAAGAGGGTGGCCGTGAAGTTTGACCAAATTTGAGGAAAGATTGGAATTTTTGCCCAAAAATAGCGCCCCCAGTGGCGAAATAACACAGAAATTGGGTAACATGTCAGAAGCCCAATGCGTGATTTGCGTGTAAAGCATGAGCAGTTTTGAGCAATTAGAAGATTTGTTATGAATTTTTTAGCATGTAAAATTTTGAAGTGAAAATTGATTGACGTATAACTTCTGAACGGTTGATCCTACGTGAAACGTATTTAGTAACTTTTGTCAGCCATGTCTGTAGATGATGTGTCTCAATTTTGGTGACATTCCTATGAACGGTCTAGGAGGAGTTGCGCCGTCTTCGTGGCCATGCATTTCACACAAAAGTGAAATTACCTCACTTCCTGTTGGGCGTGGCTAATGCATTGGCATTACATTTTTGTCCGGCTTAGTGAGATACATATGCATACCAAATGGCATGCCACTACTACAAACTATATGGCAACCAGGCACCTTAATGCGGGATGCCAAAATCACAACGACTTAGGGGGCGCTATAGAGGCCCTGAGCCCCGGCCAAGTGTGGGCTTTTGGTTCTGAGTAGCGGTGGCAATTCTCGGAAGTGGCGCCAAATTTCGCGCGTTTTCGCCCATGGCAAGCGCCCCGAAAATGGCCCAACAGCGGAGAAAAATAAAGAAGACGGAAGAAGAATTAAAGCCGCAAGCGGCCTCGACGGGCCCTCGCGCCAGCGGCCAAGGGGGGCGGGGGCATGCGTCCCCGCGAAAAACCTTCCACAGCTTCTTCGGCAAGAGACATTACTCCCGCAATGGCGACAAAGCACAGAATTGGACACATGGCCACAATAGGGTCTCGCACTGTACGGTGCTCGGGGCCTAATAATAATAATAATAAATTTGGCGTACATGTCCGGTGAGCTATGACGAGTTTGCGTATGAAGTTTGATGACAATTGAGTAAATAGAAGATGAGATATAGATTTTTGAAGAATAAATTTTTTGGTTTTTCCCATGTCAGTAGGTGGCGCTATACTGTACATGAGCGATTATGAGTTGGAGAAATAAGTGTCTACAACAGCAACGCACTATCACAAGGTAGTGGTGTGAAGGAAAAGCACTATGGAATTATTTACCAAAAACGCGTTTTGGAGAAATTGCGTCGGCCAAAAACAGCGCCCCCCATGGACGAAAATTCCCAAAATGTGGTGTACATAACATGGGAGGTAGTAAGAGGGTGGCCGTGAAGTTTGACCAAATTTGAGGAAAGATTGGATTTTTTGCCCAAAAATAGCGCCCCCAGTGGCGAAATATCACAGAAATTGGGTAACATGTCAGAAGCGCAATGAGTGATGTGCGTGTGAAGTCTGAGCAGTGTTGAGCAATTAGAAGAGTTGTTATGAATTTTTTAGCATGTAAAATTTTGAAGTGAAAATTGATTGACGTATAACTTCTGAACGGTTTATCCTACGTGAAACGTATTTAGTAACTTTTATCAGCCATGTCTGTAGATGAGGTGTATCAATTTTGGTGACATTCCCATGAACGGTCTAGGAGGAGTTGCGCCGTCTTCGTGGCCATGCATTTCGCACAAAAGTGAAATTACCTCACTTCCTGTTAGGCGTGGCTAATGCATTGGCATTACATTTTTGTCCGGCTTAGTGAGATACATATGCGTACCAAATGGCATGCCACTACTACAAACTATATGGCAACCAGGCACCTTAATGCGGGAGGCCAAAATCACAACGACTTAGGGGGCGCTATAGAGGCCCTGAGCCCCGGCCAAGTTTGGGCTTCTGGTTCTGAGTAGCGGTGGCAATTCTCGGAAGTGGTGCCAAATTTCGTGCGTTTTCGCCCATGGCAAGCGCCCCGAAAATGGCCCAACAGCGGAGAAAAATAAAGAAGAAGACGGAAGAAGAATAATAATAGTGAACTCTTACAAGAACAATAGGGCCTTCGCCCATAGGGCTCGGGCCCTAATTAAAGCCGCAAGCGGCCTCGACGGGCCCTCGCGCCAGCGGCCAAGGGGGGCGGGGGCATGCGTCCCCGCGAAATAACTTCCACAGCTTCTTCGGCAAGAGACATTACTCCCACAATGGCGACAAAGCACAGAATTGGACACATGGTAACAATAGGGTCTCGCACTGTACGGTGCTCGGGGGGCGCTATAGAGGCCCTGAGGCCCGCCTGGATCTGGGCTTCTGGTTCTCAGTAGCGGTGGCAGTCTAAGAAAAAGGAGCCAAATTTCGTGCGTTGTCGACCACGGCAAGCGCCCCAATAAGGGTCTTGTAAAGAGTTTGCTTGCCAAGTTTGACAAATCAGAAGCTGCAATATAATTTTTGCCATAACCAGCACCCCCAGGGGCGAAAGTGCACAAAATTTGGCGTAAATGTCAGGTGAGCTATGAAGAGTATGCGTATGAAGTTTGATGACAATTGAGTAAGTAGAAGATGAGATATAGATTTTTGAAGAATAAATTTTTTGGTTCTTCCCATGTCAGTAGGTGGCGCTATGCTGTACATGAGCGATTATGAGTTGGAAAAATAAGTGTCTACAACAGCAACGTACTATCACAAGGTAGTGCTGTGAAGGAAAAGCATAATGGAATTATTTACCAAAAACCCGTTTTGGAGCAATTGCGTCGGCCAAAAACAGCGCCCCCCATGGACGAAAATTCCCAAAATGTGGTATACATGACATGGGAGGTAGTAAGAGGGTGGCCGTGAAGTTTGACCAAATTTGAGGAAAGATTGGATTTTTTGCCCAAAAATAGCGCCCCCAGTGGCGAAAGTGCACAAAATTTGGCATATATGTCAGGTGAGCTATGAAGAGTTAGCGTATGAAGTTTGATGACAATTGAGTAAGTAGAAGATGAGATATAGATTTTTGAAGAATAAATTTTTTGGTTTTTCCCATGTCAGTAGGTGGCGCTATGCTGTACATGAGCGATTATGAGTTGGAAAAATAAGTGTCTTCAACAGCAACGTAGTATCACCAGGTAGTGGTGTGAAGGAAAAGCATTATGGAATTATTTACCAAAAACCCGTTTTGGAGCAATTGCGTCGGCAAAAACAGCGCCCCCCATGGACGAAAATTCCCAAAATGTGGTATTCATGACATGGGAGGTAGTAAGAGGGTGGCCGTGAAGTTTGACCAAATTTGAGGAAAGATTGTAATTTTTGCCCAAAAATAGCGCCCCCAGTGGCGAAATATCACAGCAATTGGGGAACGTCAGAAGCCCAATGTGTGATTTGCGTGTGAAGTATGAGCAGTTTTGAGCAATCAGAAGATTTGTTATGAATTTTTAAGCATGTAAAATTTTGCATCGAAAATTGATTGACGTATAACTTCTGAACGGTTTATCCTACGCGAAACGTATTTAGTAACTTTTGTCAGCCATGTCTGTAGATGATGTGTATCAATTCTGGTGACATTCCTATGAACGGTCTAGGAGGAGTTGCGCCGTCTTCGTGGCCATGCATTTCGCACAAAAGTGAAATTACCTCACTTCCTGTTGGGCGTGGCTAATGCATTGGCATTACATTTTTGTCCGGCTTAGTGAGATACATATGCGTACCAAATGGCATGCCACTACTACAAACTACATGGCACCCAGGCACCTTAATGCGGGAGGCCAAAATCACAACGACTTAGGGGGCGCAATAGAGGCCCTGAGCCCCGGCCAAGTTTGGGCTTCTGGTTCTGAGTAGCGGTGGCAATTCTCGGAACTGGTGCCAAATTTCGTGCGTTTTCGCCCATGGCAAGCGCCCCGAAAATGGCCCAACAGCGGAGAAAAATAAAGAAGAAGAAGAAGACGGAAGAAGAAGAATTAAAGCCGCAAGCGGCCTCGACGGGCCCTCGCGCCAGCGGCCAAGGGGGGCGGGGGCATGCGTCCCCGCGAAATACCTTCCACAGCTTCTTCGGCAAGAGACATTACTCCCACAATGGCGACAAAGCACAGAAATGGACACATGGCAGCAATAGGGTCTCGCACTGTACGGTGCTCGGGGGGCGCTATAGAGGCCCTGAGGCCCGCCTGGATCTGGGCTTCTGGTTCTCAGTAGCGGTGGCAGTCTAAGAAAAAGGAGCCAAATTTCGTGCGTTGTCGACCATGGCAAGCGCCCCAATAAGGGTCTTGTAAAGAGTTTGCTTGCCAAGTTTGACAAATCAGAAGCTGCAATATCATTTTTGCCATAACCAGCACCCCCAGGGGCGAAAGTGCACAACATTTGGCATACATGTCAGGTGAGCTATGAAGAGTTTGCGTATGAAGTTTGATGACAATTGAGTAAATAGAAGAGGAGATATAGATTTTTGAAGAATAAAGTTTTTGGTTTTTCCCATGTCAGAAGGTGGCGCTATGCTGTACATGAGCGATTATGAGTTGGAAAAATAAGTGTCTACAACAGCAACGTACTATCACAAGGTAGTGTTGTGAAGGAAAAGCATTATGGAATTATTTACCAAAAACCCGTTTTGGAGCAAATGTGTCGGCCAAAAATAGCGCCCCCCATGGACGAAAATTTCCAAAATGTGGTATACATGACATGGGAGGTAGTAAGAGGGTGGCCGTGAAGTTTGACCAAATTTGAGGAAAGATTGGATTTTTTGCCCAAAAATAGCGCCCCCAGTGGCGAAAGTGCACAAAATTTGGCGTATATGTCAGGTGAGCTATGAAGAGTTTGCGGATGAAGTTTGATGACAATTGAGTAAATAGAAGATGAGATATAGATTTTTGAAGAATAAAATTTTTGGTTTTTCCCATGTCAGTAGGTGGCGCTATGCTGTACATGAGCGATTATGAGTTGGAAAAATAAGTGTCTACAACATCAATGCACTATCACAAGGTAGTGGTGTGAAGGAAAAGCATTATGGAATTATTTACCAAAAACCCGTTTTGGAGCAATTGCGTCGGCCAAAAACAGCGCCCCCCATGGACGAAAATTCCCAAAATGTGGTATACATGACATGGGAGGTAGTAAGAGGGTGGCCGTGAAGTTTGACCAAATTTGAGGAAAGATTGGAATTTTTGCCCAAAAATAGCGCCCCCAGTGGCGAAATATCACAGAAAGTGGGTAACATGTCAGAAGCCCAATGAGTGATCTGCTTGTGAAGTATGAGCAGTTGTGAACAAGTAGAAGATTTGTGATGAATTTTTAAGCATGTAAAATGTTGCATTGAAAATTGATTGACGTATAACTTCTGAACGGTTAATGCTACGTGAAACCTATTTAGTAACTTTTGTCAGCCATGTCTGTAGATGATGTTTATCAATTTTGGTGACATTCCTATGAACGGTCTAGGAGGAGTTGCGCCGTCTTTGTGGCCATGCATTTCGCACAAAAGTGAAATTACCTCACTTCCTGTTGGGCGTGGCTAATGCATTGGCATTACATTTTTGTCCGGCTTAGTGAGATACATATGCGTACCAAATGGCATGCCACAACTACAAACTACATGGCAACCAGGCACCTTAATGCGGGAGGCCAAAATCACAACGAGTTAGGGGGCGCTATAGAGGCCCTGAGGCCCGCCTGGATCTGGGCTTCTGGTTCTCAGTAACGGTGGCAGTCTAAGAAAAAGGAGCCAAATTTCGTGCGTTGTCGACCATGGCAAGCGCCCCAATAAGGGTCTTGTAAAGAGTTTGCTTGGCAAGTTTGACAAATCAGAAGCTGCAATATCATTTTTGCCATAACCAGCACCCCCAGGGGCGAAAGTGCACAAAATTAGGCGTAGACGTCAGGTGACCTATGAAGAGTTTGCTTATGAAGTTTGATGACAATTGAGTAAATAGAAGATGAGATATAGATTTTTGAAGAATAAATTTTTTGGTTTTTCCCATGTCAGTAGGTGGCGCTATGCTGTACATGAGCGATTATGAGTTGGAAAAATAAGTGTCTACAACAGCAACGTACTATCACAAGGTAGTGGTGTGAAGGAAAAGCATTATGGAATTATTTACCAAAAACCCGTTTTGGAGCAATTGCGTCGGCCAAAAACAGCGCCCCCCATGAACGAAAATTTCCAAAACGTGGTATACATGAAATGGGAGGTAGTAAGAGGGTGGCCGTGAAGTTTGACCAAATTTGAGGAAAGATTGGAATTTTTGCCCAAAAATAGCGCCCCCAGTGGCGAAATATCACAGAAATTGGGTAACATGTCAGAAGCCCAATGAGTGATTTGCGTGTGAAGTATGAGCAGTTTTGAGCAATCAGAAGATTTGTTATGAATTTTTAAGCATGTAAAATTTTGCATCGAAAATTGATTGACGTATAACTTCTGAACGGTTTATCCTACGTGAAACGTATTTAGTAACTTTTGTCAGCCATGTCTGTAGATGATGTGTATCAATTTTGGTGACATTCCTATGAACGGTCTAGGAGGAGTTGCGCCGTCTTCGTGGCCATGCATTTCGCACAAAAGTGAAATTACCTCACTTCCTGTTGGGCGTGGCTAATGCATTGGCATGACATTTTTGTCCGGCTTAGTGAGATACATATGCGTACCAAATGGCATGCCACTACTACAAACTACATGGCACCCAGGCACCTTAATGCGGGAGGCCAAAATCACAACGACTTAGGGGGCGCTATAGAGGCCCTGAGCCCCGGCCAAGTTTGGGCTTCTGGTTCTGAGTAGCGGTGGCAATTCTCGGAACTGGTGCCAAATTTCGTGCGTTTTCGCCCATGGCAAGCGCCCCGAAAATGGCCCAACAGCGGAGAAAAATAAAGAAGAAGAAGAAGAAGAAGAAGACGGAAGAATAATAATAGTGAACTCTTACAAGAACAATAGGGCCTTCGCCCTATAGGGCTCGGGCCCTAATTAAAGCCGCAAGCGGCCTCGACGGGCCCTCGCGCCAGCGGCCAAGGGGGGCGGGGGCATGCGTCCCCGCGAAATACCTTCCACAGCTTCTTTGGCAAGAGACATTACTCCCACAATGGTGACAAAGCACAGAATTGGACACAGAGTACACGGTGCGCTGAGATGTTGTCATGGACAGAACATTTTATGCCATGGCTTCCCAACCAAATTAATGTATTTACCTCATCAGTCACCAAGCTATAGCTACATAGGATTGTCTTCTGTTAGACATCTATTAGTCTGTATGTAACGCTACAACACTTGCTCCCGACTGCCTACCCATTCCCCACAAGTCATGTGTGTTTAAGGCAACCAAAACAACATACTCCTGGTGCCTCATGATTGTAAACACCTCTCCTGGAACTGCTACAGCGCAATGAGCGCCCCCAGTGGTCCACAAGTCATGTGTGTTTAAGGCAACCAAAACAACATACTCCTGGTGCCTCATGATTGTAAACACCTCTCCTGCAACTGCTACAGCGCAATGAGCGCCCCCAGTGGTGAAAGTTCACCAAATTTGGTATACATGTCAAGGGACCTATGAAGAGTTGTTTTGTAAAGTTTGATCAAGTTTGACCAATCAGAAGCCGAGATATAAATTGTTGCCTGAAAACAGCGCCCCCAGTGGCAAAAGTTCACAAAATTTGGCACATATGTCAGGTGACCTGTTAAGAGTGTGCGTATCAAGTTTGATCAAGATTGAGAAAATAGAAGATGAGATATTGATTTTTGAAGAATAAATTTTTTGGTTTCTCCCATGTCAGTAGGTGGCGCTATGCTGCACATGAGCGATTATGAGTTGGAAAAATAAGTGTCTACAACAGCAACGTACTATCACAAGGTAGTGGTGTGAAGGAGAAGCGTTATGGAATTATTTACCAAAAACCTGTTTCGGAGCAATTGCGTTGGCCAAAAACAGCGCCCCCCCATGGACGAAAATTCCCAAAATGTGGTGTCCATGACATGGGAGGTAGTAAGAGGGTGGCCGTGAAGTTTGACCAAATTTGAGGAAAGATTGGATTTTTTGCCCAAAAATAGCGCCCCCAGTGGCGAAAAATCACAGAAATTGGGTAACATGTCAGATGCCCAATGAGTGATTTGCGTGTGAAGTATGAGCAGTTTTGAGCAATTTGAAGATATGTTATGAATTTTTAAGCATGTAAAATTTTGCATTGAAAATTGATTGACGTATAACTTCTGAACGGTTTATTCTACGTGAAACGTATTTAGGAACTTTTGTCAGCCGTGTCTGTAGATGATGTGTATCAATTTTGGTGACATTCCTATGAACGGTCTAGGAGGAGTTGCGCCGTCTTCGTGGCCATGCATTTCGCACAAAAGTGAAATTACCTCACTTCCTGTTGGGCGTGGCTAATGCATAGGCATTACATTTTTGTCCGGCTTAGTGAGATACATATGCGTACCAAATGGCATGCCACTACTACAAACTACATGGCAACCAGGCACCTTAATGCGGGAGGCCAAAATCACAATGAGTTAGGGGGCGCTAAAGAGGCCCTGAGGCCCGCCTGGATCTGGGCTTCTGGTTCTCAGTAGCGGTGGGAGTCTAAGAAAAAGGAGCCAAATTTCGTGCGATGTCGACCATGGCAAGCGCCCCAAAAAGGGTCTTGTAAAGAGTTTGCTTGCCAAGTTTGACAAATCAGAAGCTGCAATATCATTTCTGCCATAACCAGCACCCCCAGGGGCGAAAGTGCACAAAATTTGGTGTACATGTCAGGTGAGCTATGAAGAGTTTGTGTATGAAGTTTGATGACAATTGAGTAAACAGAAGATGAGATATAGATTTTTGAAGAATAAATTTTTTGGTTTTTCCCATGTCAGTAGGTGGCGCTATGCTGTACATGAGTGATTATGAGATGGAAAAATAAGGGTCCACAACAGCAACGCACTATCACAAGGTAGTGGTGTGAAGGAAAAGCATTATGGAATTATTGACCAAAAACCCGTTTTGGAGAAATTGCGTCGGCCAAAAACAGCGCCCCCCATGGACGAAAATTCCCAAAATGTGGTATACATGACATGGGAGGTAGTAAGAGGCTGGCCGTGGAGTTTGACCAAATTTGAGGAAAGATTGGATTTTTTGCCCAAAAATAGCGCCCCCAGTGGCAAAATATCACAGAAATTGGGTAACATGTCAGAAGCCCAATGAGTGATTAGCGTGTGAAGTATGAGCAGTGTTGAGCAATTAGAAGATTTGTTATGAATTTTTTAGCATGTAAAATTTTGAAGTGAAAATTGATTGACGTATAACTTCTGAACGGTTTATCCTACGTGAAACGTATTTAGTAACTTTTGTCAGCCATGTCTGTAGATGATGTGTATCAATTTTGGTGACATTCCTATGAACGGTCTAGGAGGAGTTGCGCCATCTTCGTGGCCATGCATTTCACACAAAAGTGAAATTACCTCACTTCCTGTTGGGCGTGGCTAATGCATTGGCATTACATTTTTGTCCGGCTTAGTGAGATACATATGCATACCAAATGGCATGCCACTACTACAAACTAAATGGCAACCAGGCACCTTAATGCGGGATGCCAAAATCACAGCGACTTAGGGGGCGCTATAGAGGCCCTGAGCCCCGGCCAAGTGTGGGCTTTTGGTTCTGAGTAGCGGTGGCAATTCTCGGAAGTGGCGCCAAATTTCGCGCGTTTTCGCCCATGGCAAGCGCCCCGAAAATGGCCCAACAGCGGAGAAAAATAAAGAAGAATAATAATAGTGAACTCTTACAAGAACAATAGGGCCTTCGCCCTATAGGGCTCGGGCCCTAATAAATTAAAGCCGCAAGCGGCCTCGACGGGCCCTCGCGCCAGCGGCCAAGCGGGGCGGGGGCATGTGTCCCTGCGAAAAACCTTCCACAGCTTCTTCGGCAAGAGACATTACTCCCACAATGGCGACAAAGCACAGAATTGGACACAGAGTACACGGTGCGCTGAGATGTTGTCATGGACAGAACATTTTATGCCATGGCTTCCCAACCAAATTAATGTATTTACCTCATCAGTCACCAAGCTATAGCTACATAGGATTGTCTTCTGGTAGACATCTATAAGTCTGTATGTAACGCTACAACACTTGCTCCTGACTGCCTACCCATTCCCCACAAGTCATGTGTGTTAAAGGCAACCAAAACAACATACTCCTGGTGCCTCATGATTGTAAACACCTCTCCTGCAACTGCTACAGCGCAATGAGCGCCCCCAGTGGTGAAAGTTCACCAAATTTGGTACACATGTCAAGGGACCTATGAAGAGTTGTTGTGTCAAGTTTGATCAAGTTTGACCAATCAGAAGCCGAGATATAAATTGTTGCCTGAAAACAGCGCCCCCAGTGGCAAAAGGTCACAAAATTTGGGAGATATGTCAGGTGACCTGTTAAGAGTGTGCGTATCAAGTTTGATCAAGATTGAGTAAATAGAAGATGAGATACTGATTTTTGAAGAATAAATGTTTTGGTTTTTCCCATGTCAGTAGGTGGCGCTATGCTGTACATGAGCGATTATGAGTTGGAAAAATAAGTGTCTACAACAGCAACGTACTATCACAAGGTAGTGGTGTGAAGGAAAAGCATTATGGAATTATTTACCAAAAACCCGTTTTGGAGCAATTGCGTCGGCCAAAAACAGCGCCCCCCATGGACGAAAATTCCCAAAATGTGGTATACATGACATGGGAGGTAGTAAGAGGGTAGCCGTTGAGTTTGACCAAATTTGAGGAAAGATTGGAATTTTAGCCCAAAAATAGCGCCCCCAGTGGCGAAATATCACAGAAATTGGGTAGCATGTCAGAAGCCCAATGAGTGATTTGCGTGTGAAGTATGAGCAGTTTTGAGCAATTAGAAGATTTGTTATGAATTTTTAAGCATGTAAAATTTTGCATTGAATATTGATTGACGTATAACTTCTGAACGGTTTATCCTACGTGAAACGTATTTAGTAACTTTTGTCAGCCATGTCTGTAGATGATGTGTATCAATTTTGGTGACATTCCTATGAACGGCCTAGGAGGAGTTGCGCCGTCTTCGTGGCCATGCATTTCGCACAAAAGTGAAATTACCTCACTTCCTGTTGGGCGTGGCTAATGCATTGGCATTACATTTTTGTCCGGCTTAGTGAGATACATATGCGTACCAAATGGCATGCCACTACTACAAACTACATGGCAACCAGGCACCTTTATGCGGGAGGCCAAAATCACAACGACTTAGGGGGCGCTATAGAGGCCTTGAGGCCCGCCTGGATCTGGGCTTCTGGTTCTCAGTAGCGGTGGCAGACTAAGAAAAAGGAGCCAAATTTCGTGCGTTGTCGACCATGGCAAGCGCCCCAATAAGGGTCTTGTAAAGAGTTTGCTTGCCAAGTTTGACAAATCAGAAGCTGCAATATCATTTGTGCCATAACCAGCACCCCCAGGGGCGAAAGTGCACAAAATTTGGCGTATATGTCAGGTGAGCTATGAAGAGTTTGCGTATGAAGTTTGATGACAATTGAGTAAATAGAAGATGAGATATAGATTTTTGAAGAATAAATTTTTTGGTTTTTCCCATGTCAGTAGGTGGCGCTATGCTGTACATGAGCGATTATGAGTTGGAAAAATAAGTGTCTACAACAGCAACGTACTATCACAAGGTAGTGGTGTGAAGGGAAAGCATTATGGAATTATTTACCAAAAACCCGTTTTGGAGCAATTGCGTCGGCCAAAAACAGCGCCCCCCATGGACGAAAATTCCCAAAATGTGGTACACATGACATGGGGGGTAGTAAGAGGGTGGCCGTGAAGTTTGACCAAATTTGAGGAAAGATTGGATTTTTTGCCCAAAAATAGCGCCCCCAGTGGCGAAAAATCACAGAAATTGGGTAACATGTCAGAAGCCCAATGATTGATTTGCGTGTGAAGTATGAGCAGTTTTGAGCAATCAGAAGATTTGTTATGAATTTTTAAGCATGTAAAATTTTGCATCGAAAATTGATTGACGGATAACTTCTGAACGGTTTATCCTACGTGAAACGTATTTAGTAACTTTTGTCAGCCATGTATGTAGATGATGTGTATCAATTTTGGTGACATTCCTATGAACGGTCTAGGAGGAGTTGCGCCGTCTTCGTGGCCATGCATTTCGCACAAAAGTGAAATGACCTCACTTCCTGTTGGGCGTGGCTAATGCATTGGCATTACATTTTTGACCGGATTAGTGAGATACATAAGCGTACCAAATGGCATGCCACTACTACAAACTACATGGCACCCAGGCACCTTAATGCGGGAGGCCAAAATCACAACGACTTAGGGGGCGCTATAGAGGCCCTGAGCCCCGGCCAAGTTTGGGCTTTTGGTTCTGAGTAGCGGTGGCAATTCTCGGAACTGGTGCCAAATTTCGTGCGTTTTCGCCCATGGCAAGTGCCCCGAAAATGGCCCAACAGCGGAGAAAAATAAAGAAGAAGACGGAAGAAGAATAATTAAAGCCGCAAGCGGCCTCGACGGGCCCTCGCGCCAGCGGCCAAGGGGGGCGGGGGCATGCGTCCCCGCGAAATACCTTCCACAGCTTCTTCGGCAAGAGACATAACCACAAGGTAGTGGTGTGAAGGAAAAGCATTCTGGAATTATTTACCAAAAACCCGTGTTGGAGCAATTGCGTCGGCCAAAAACAGCGCCCCCCATGGACGAAAATTCCCAAAATGTGGTATACATGAAATGGGAGGTAGTAAGAGGGTGGCCGAGAAGTTTGACCAAATTTGAGGAAAGACTGGATTTTTTGCCCATAAATAGCGCCCCCAGTGGCGAAATATCACAGAAATTGGGTAACATGTCAGAAGCCCAATGAGTGATTTGCTTGTGAAGTATGAGCAGTTTTGAGCAATTAGAAGATTTGTTATGAATTTTTAAGCATGTAAAATTTTGCAGTGAAAATTGATTGACGTATAACTTCTGAACGGTTTATGCTATGTGAAACTTATTTAGAAACTTTTGTCAGCCATGTCTGTAGATCATGTGTATCAATTTTGGTGACATTCTTATGAACGGTCTAGGAGGAGGTGCGCCGTGTTCGTGGCCATGCATTTCGCACAAAAGTGAAATTACCTCACTTCCTGTTGGGCGTGGCTAATGCATTGGCATTACATTTTTGTCCGGCTTAGTGAGATACATATGCCTACCAAATGGCATGCCAGTACTACAAACTACATGGCAACCAGGCACCTTAATGCGGGAGGCCAAAATCACAACGAGTTAGGGGGCGCTATAGAGGCCATGAGGCCCGCCTGGATCTGGGCTTCTGGTTCTCAGTAGCGGTGGCAGTCTAAGAAAAAGGAGCCAAATTTCGTGCGTTGTCGACCACGGCAAGCGCCCCAATAAGGGTCTTGTAAAGAGTTTGCTTGGCAAGTTTGACAGATCAGAAGCTGCAATATCATTTTTGCCATAACCAGCACCCCCAGGGGCAAAAGTGCACAAAATTTGGCGTACATGTCACGTGAGCTATGAAGAGTTTGAGTATGAAGTTTGATGACAATGGAGTAAATAGAAGATGAGATATAGATTTTTGAAGAATAAATTTTTTGGTTTTTCCCATGTCAGAAGGTGGCGCTATGCTGTACATGAGCGATTGTGAGTTGGAAAAGTAAGTGTCTACAACAGCAACGTACTATCACAAGGTAGTGGTGTGAAGGAAAAGCATTATGGAATTATTTACCAAAAACCCGTTTTGGAGCAATTGCGTCGGCCAAAAACAGCGCCCCCCATGGACGAAAATTTCCAAAATGTGGTATACATGACATGGGAGGTAGTAAGAGGGTGGCCGTGAAGTTTGACCAAATTTGAGGAAAGATTGGAATTTTTGCCCAAAAATAGCGCCCCCAGTGGCGAAATATCACAGAAATTGGGTAACATGTCAGAAGCCCAATGAGTGATTTGCGTGTGAAGTATGAGCAGTTTTGAACAATCAGAAGATTTGTTATGAATTTTTAAGCATGTAAAATTTTGCATCGAAAATTGATTGACATCTAACTTCTGAACGGTTTATCCTACGTGAAACGTATTTAGTAACTTTTGTCAGCCATGTCTGTAGATGATGTGTATCAATTTTGGTGACATTCCTATGAACGGTCTAGGAGGAGTTGTGCCGTCTTCGTGGCCATGCATTTCGCACAAAAGTGAAATTACCTCACTTCCTGTTGGGCGTGGCTCATGCATTGGCATTACATTTTTGTCCGGCCTAGTGAGATACATATGCGTACCAAATGGCATGCCACTACTACAAACTACATGGCAACCAGGCACCTTAATGCGGGAGACCAAAATCACAACGACTTAGGGGGCGCTATAGAGGCCCTGAGCCCCGGCCAAGTTTGGGCTTTTGGTTCTGAGTAGCGGTGGCAATTCTCGGAACTGGCGCCAAATTTCGTGCGTTTTCGCCCATGGCAAGCGCCCCGAAAATGTTCCAACAGCGGAGAAAAATAAAGAAGAAGAAGAAGACGGAAGAAGAAGAAGAAGACGGAAGAATAATAATAGTGAACTCTTACAAGAACAATAGGGCCTTCGCCCTATAGGGCTCGGGCCCTAATTAAAGCCGCAAGCGGCCTCGACGGGCCCTCGCGCCAGCGGCCAAGGGGGGCGGGGGCATGCGTCCCCGCGAAATACCTTCCACAGCTTCTTTGGCAAGAGACATTACTCCCACAATGGTGACAAAGCACAGAATTGGACACAGAGTACACGGTGCGCTGAGATGTTGTCATGGACAGAACATTTTATGCCATGGCTTCCCAACCAAATTAATGTATTTACCTCATCAGTCACCAAGCTATAGCTACATAGGATTGTCTTCTGTTAGACATCTATTAGTCTGTATGTAACGCTACAACACTTGCTCCCGACTGCCTACCCATTCCCCACAAGTCATGTGTGTTTAAGGCAACCAAAACAACATACTCCTGGTGCCTCATGATTGTAAACACCTCTCCTGGAACTGCTACAGCGCAATGAGCGCCCCCAGTGGTCCACAAGTCATGTGTGTTTAAGGCAACCAAAACAACATACTCCTGGTGCCTCATGATTGTAAACACCTCTCCTGCAACTGCTACAGCGCAATGAGCGCCCCCAGTGGTGAAAGTTCACCAAATTTGGTATACATGTCAAGGGACCTATGAAGAGTTGTTTTGTAAAGTTTGATCAAGTTTGACCAATCAGAAGCCGAGATATAAATTGTTGCCTGAAAACAGCGCCCCCAGTGGCAAAAGTTCACAAAATTTGGCACATATGTCAGGTGACCTGTTAAGAGTGTGCGTATCAAGTTTGATCAAGATTGAGAAAATAGAAGATGAGATATTGATTTTTGAAGAATAAATTTTTTGGTTTCTCCCATGTCAGTAGGTGGCGCTATGCTGCACATGAGCGATTATGAGTTGGAAAAATAAGTGTCTACAACAGCAACGTACTATCACAAGGTAGTGGTGTGAAGGAGAAGCGTTATGGAATTATTTACCAAAAACCTGTTTCGGAGCAATTGCGTTGGCCAAAAACAGCGCCCCCCCATGGACGAAAATTCCCAAAATGTGGTGTCCATGACATGGGAGGTAGTAAGAGGGTGGCCGTGAAGTTTGACCAAATTTGAGGAAAGATTGGATTTTTTGCCCAAAAATAGCGCCCCCAGTGGCGAAAAATCACAGAAATTGGGTAACATGTCAGATGCCCAATGAGTGATTTGCGTGTGAAGTATGAGCAGTTTTGAGCAATTTGAAGATATGAATTTTTAAGCATGTAAAATTTTGCATTGAAAATTGATTGACGTATAACTTCTGAACGGTTTATTCTACGTGAAACGTATTTAGGAACTTTTGTCAGCCGTGTCTGTAGATGATGTGTATCAATTTTGGTGACATTCCTATGAACGGTCTAGGAGGAGTTGCGCCGTCTTCGTGGCCATGCATTTCGCACAAAAGTGAAATTACCTCACTTCCTGTTGGGCGTGGCTAATGCATAGGCATTACATTTTTGTCCGGCTTAGTGAGATACATATGCGTACCAAATGGCATGCCACTACTACAAACTACATGGCAACCAGGCACCTTAATGCGGGAGGCCAAAATCACAATGAGTTAGGGGGCGCTAAAGAGGCCCTGAGGCCCGCCTGGATCTGGGCTTCTGGTTCTCAGTA
Source organism: Neoarius graeffei (assembly GCF_027579695.1). Lineage (NCBI taxonomy): Eukaryota > Metazoa > Chordata > Actinopteri > Siluriformes > Ariidae > Neoarius > Neoarius graeffei. Next base: position 15,446,620 of record NC_083577.1, read on the forward strand.
GCGGTGGGAGTCTAAGAAAAAGGAGCCAAATTTCGTGCGATGTCGACCATGGCAAGCGCCCCAAAAAGGGTCTTGTAAAGAGTTTGCTTGCCAAGTTTGACAAATCAGAAGCTGCAATATCATTTCTGCCATAACCAGCACCCCCAGGGGCGAAAGTGCACAAAATTTGGTGTACATGTCAGGTGAGCTATGAAGAGTTTGTGTATGAAGTTTGATGACAATTGAGTAAACAGAAGATGAGATATAGATTTTTGAAGAATAAATTTTTTGGTTTTTCCCATGTCAGTAGGTGGCGCTATGCTGTACATGAGTGATTATGAGATGGAAAAATAAGGGTCCACAACAGCAACGCACTATCACAAGGTAGTGGTGTGAAGGAAAAGCATTATGGAATTATTGACCAAAAACCCGTTTTGGAGAAATTGCGTCGGCCAAAAACAGCGCCCCCCATGGACGAAAATTCCCAAAATGTGGTATACATGACATGGGAGGTAGTAAGAGGCTGGCCGTGGAGTTTGACCAAATTTGAGGAAAGATTGGATTTTTTGCCCAAAAATAGCGCCCCCAGTGGCAAAATATCACAGAAATTGGGTAACATGTCAGAAGCCCAATGAGTGATTAGCGTGTGAAGTATGAGCAGTGTTGAGCAATTAGAAGATTTGTTATGAATTTTTTAGCATGTAAAATTTTGAAGTGAAAATTGATTGACGTATAACTTCTGAACGGTTTATCCTACGTGAAACGTATTTAGTAACTTTTGTCAGCCATGTCTGTAGATGATGTGTATCAATTTTGGTGACATTCCTATGAACGGTCTAGGAGGAGTTGCGCCATCTTCGTGGCCATGCATTTCACACAAAAGTGAAATTACCTCACTTCCTGTTGGGCGTGGCTAATGCATTGGCATTACATTTTTGTCCGGCTTAGTGAGATACATATGCATACCAAATGGCATGCCACTACTACAAACTAAATGGCAACCAGGCACCTTAATGCGGGATGCCAAAATCACAGCGACTTAGGGGGCGCTATAGAGGCCCTGAGCCCCGGCCAAGTGTGGGCTTTTGGTTCTGAGTAGCGGTGGCAATTCTCGGAAGTGGCGCCAAATTTCGCGCGTTTTCGCCCATGGCAAGCGCCCCGAAAATGGCCCAACAGCGGAGAAAAATAAAGAAGAATAATAATAGTGAACTCTTACAAGAACAATAGGGCCTTCGCCCTATAGGGCTCGGGCCCTAATAAATTAAAGCCGCAAGCGGCCTCGACGGGCCCTCGCGCCAGCGGCCAAGCGGGGCGGGGGCATGTGTCCCTGCGAAAAACCTTCCACAGCTTCTTCGGCAAGAGACATTACTCCCACAATGGCGACAAAGCACAGAATTGGACACAGAGTACACGGTGCGCTGAGATGTTGTCATGGACAGAACATTTTATGCCATGGCTTCCCAACCAAATTAATGTATTTACCTCATCAGTCACCAAGCTATAGCTACATAGGATTGTCTTCTGGTAGACATCTATAAGTCTGTATGTAACGCTACAACACTTGCTCCTGACTGCCTACCCATTCCCCACAAGTCATGTGTGTTAAAGGCAACCAAAACAACATACTCCTGGTGCCTCATGATTGTAAACACCTCTCCTGCAACTGCTACAGCGCAATGAGCGCCCCCAGTGGTGAAAGTTCACCAAATTTGGTACACATGTCAAGGGACCTATGAAGAGTTGTTGTGTCAAGTTTGATCAAGTTTGACCAATCAGAAGCCGAGATATAAATTGTTGCCTGAAAACAGCGCCCCCAGTGGCAAAAGGTCACAAAATTTGGGAGATATGTCAGGTGACCTGTTAAGAGTGTGCGTATCAAGTTTGATCAAGATTGAGTAAATAGAAGATGAGATACTGATTTTTGAAGAATAAATGTTTTGGTTTTTCCCATGTCAGTAGGTGGCGCTATGCTGTACATGAGCGATTATGAGTTGGAAAAATAAGTGTCTACAACAGCAACGTACTATCACAAGGTAGTGGTGTGAAGGAAAAGCATTATGGAATTATTTACCAAAAACCCGTTTTGGAGCAATTGCGTCGGCCAAAAACAGCGCCCCCCATGGACGAAAATTCCCAAAATGTGGTATACATGACATGGGAGGTAGTAAGAGGGTAGCCGTTGAGTTTGACCAAATTTGAGGAAAGATTGGAATTTTAGCCCAAAAATAGCGCCCCCAGTGGCGAAATATCACAGAAATTGGGTAGCATGTCAGAAGCCCAATGAGTGATTTGCGTGTGAAGTATGAGCAGTTTTGAGCAATTAGAAGATTTGTTATGAATTTTTAAGCATGTAAAATTTTGCATTGAATATTGATTGACGTATAACTTCTGAACGGTTTATCCTACGTGAAACGTATTTAGTAACTTTTGTCAGCCATGTCTGTAGATGATGTGTATCAATTTTGGTGACATTCCTATGAACGGCCTAGGAGGAGTTGCGCCGTCTTCGTGGCCATGCATTTCGCACAAAAGTGAAATTACCTCACTTCCTGTTGGGCGTGGCTAATGCATTGGCATTACATTTTTGTCCGGCTTAGTGAGATACATATGCGTACCAAATGGCATGCCACTACTACAAACTACATGGCAACCAGGCACCTTTATGCGGGAGGCCAAAATCACAACGACTTAGGGGGCGCTATAGAGGCCTTGAGGCCCGCCTGGATCTGGGCTTCTGGTTCTCAGTAGCGGTGGCAGACTAAGAAAAAGGAGCCAAATTTCGTGCGTTGTCGACCATGGCAAGCGCCCCAATAAGGGTCTTGTAAAGAGTTTGCTTGCCAAGTTTGACAAATCAGAAGCTGCAATATCATTTGTGCCATAACCAGCACCCCCAGGGGCGAAAGTGCACAAAATTTGGCGTATATGTCAGGTGAGCTATGAAGAGTTTGCGTATGAAGTTTGATGACAATTGAGTAAATAGAAGATGAGATATAGATTTTTGAAGAATAAATTTTTTGGTTTTTCCCATGTCAGTAGGTGGCGCTATGCTGTACATGAGCGATTATGAGTTGGAAAAATAAGTGTCTACAACAGCAACGTACTATCACAAGGTAGTGGTGTGAAGGGAAAGCATTATGGAATTATTTACCAAAAACCCGTTTTGGAGCAATTGCGTCGGCCAAAAACAGCGCCCCCCATGGACGAAAATTCCCAAAATGTGGTACACATGACATGGGGGGTAGTAAGAGGGTGGCCGTGAAGTTTGACCAAATTTGAGGAAAGATTGGATTTTTTGCCCAAAAATAGCGCCCCCAGTGGCGAAAAATCACAGAAATTGGGTAACATGTCAGAAGCCCAATGATTGATTTGCGTGTGAAGTATGAGCAGTTTTGAGCAATCAGAAGATTTGTTATGAATTTTTAAGCATGTAAAATTTTGCATCGAAAATTGATTGACGGATAACTTCTGAACGGTTTATCCTACGTGAAACGTATTTAGTAACTTTTGTCAGCCATGTATGTAGATGATGTGTATCAATTTTGGTGACATTCCTATGAACGGTCTAGGAGGAGTTGCGCCGTCTTCGTGGCCATGCATTTCGCACAAAAGTGAAATGACCTCACTTCCTGTTGGGCGTGGCTAATGCATTGGCATTACATTTTTGACCGGATTAGTGAGATACATAAGCGTACCAAATGGCATGCCACTACTACAAACTACATGGCACCCAGGCACCTTAATGCGGGAGGCCAAAATCACAACGACTTAGGGGGCGCTATAGAGGCCCTGAGCCCCGGCCAAGTTTGGGCTTTTGGTTCTGAGTAGCGGTGGCAATTCTCGGAACTGGTGCCAAATTTCGTGCGTTTTCGCCCATGGCAAGTGCCCCGAAAATGGCCCAACAGCGGAGAAAAATAAAGAAGACGGAAGAAGAATAATTAAAGCCGCAAGCGGCCTCGACGGGCCCTCGCGCCAGCGGCCAAGGGGGGCGGGGGCATGCGTCCCCGCGAAATACCTTCCACAGCTTCTTCGGCAAGAGACATAACCACAAGGTAGTGGTGTGAAGGAAAAGCATTCTGGAATTATTTACCAAAAACCCGTGTTGGAGCAATTGCGTCGGCCAAAAACAGCGCCCCCCATGGACGAAAATTCCCAAAATGTGGTATACATGAAATGGGAGGTAGTAAGAGGGTGGCCGAGAAGTTTGACCAAATTTGAGGAAAGATTGGATTTTTTGCCCATAAATAGCGCCCCCAGTGGCGAAATATCACAGAAATTGGGTAACATGTCAGAAGCCCAATGAGTGATTTGCTTGTGAAGTATGAGCAGTTTTGAGCAATTAGAAGATTTGTTATGAATTTTTAAGCATGTAAAATTTTGCAGTGAAAATTGATTGACGTATAACTTCTGAACGGTTTATGCTATGTGAAACTTATTTAGAAACTTTTGTCAGCCATGTCTGTAGATCATGTGTATCAATTTTGGTGACATTCTTATGAACGGTCTAGGAGGAGGTGCGCCGTGTTCGTGGCCATGCATTTCGCACAAAAGTGAAATTACCTCACTTCCTGTTGGGCGTGGCTAATGCATTGGCATTACATTTTTGTCCGGCTTAGTGAGATACATATGCCTACCAAATGGCATGCCAGTACTACAAACTACATGGCAACCAGGCACCTTAATGCGGGAGGCCAAAATCACAACGAGTTAGGGGGCGCTATAGAGGCCATGAGGCCCGCCTGGATCTGGGCTTCTGGTTCTCAGTAGCGGTGGCAGTCTAAGAAAAAGGAGCCAAATTTCGTGCGTTGTCGACCACGGCAAGCGCCCCAATAAGGGTCTTGTAAAGAGTTTGCTTGGCAAGTTTGACAGATCAGAAGCTGCAATATCATTTTTGCCATAACCAGCACCCCCAGGGGCAAAAGTGCACAAAATTTGGCGTACATGTCACGTGAGCTATGAAGAGTTTGAGTATGAAGTTTGATGACAATGGAGTAAATAGAAGATGAGATATAGATTTTTGAAGAATAAATTTTTTGGTTTTTCCCATGTCAGAAGGTGGCGCTATGCTGTACATGAGCGATTGTGAGTTGGAAAAGTAAGTGTCTACAACAGCAACGTACTATCACAAGGTAGTGGTGTGAAGGAAAAGCATTATGGAATTATTTACCAAAAACCCGTTTTGGAGCAATTGCGTCGGCCAAAAACAGCGCCCCCCATGGACGAAAATTTCCAAAATGTGGTATACATGACATGGGAGGTAGTAAGAGGGTGGCCGTGAAGTTTGACCAAATTTGAGGAAAGATTGGAATTTTTGCCCAAAAATAGCGCCCCCAGTGTCGAAATATCACAGAAATTGGGTAACATGTCAGAAGCCCAATGAGTGATTTGCGTGTGAAGTATGAGCAGTTTTGAACAATCAGAAGATTTGTTATGAATTTTTAAGCATGTAAAATTTTGCATCGAAAATTGATTGACATCTAACTTCTGAACGGTTTATCCTACGTGAAACGTATTTAGTAACTTTTGTCAGCCATGTCTGTAGATGATGTGTATCAATTTTGGTGACATTCCTATGAACGGTCTAGGAGGAGTTGTGCCGTCTTCGTGGCCATGCATTTCACACAAAAGTGAAATTACCTCACTTCCTGTTGGGCGTGGCTCATGCATTGGCATTACATTTTTGTCCGGCCTAGTGAGATACATATGCGTACCAAATGGCATGCCACTACTACAAACTACATGGCAACCAGGCACCTTAATGCGGGAGACCAAAATCACAACGACTTAGGGGGCGCTATAGAGGCCCTGAGCCCCGGCCAAGTTTGGGCTTTTGGTTCTGAGTAGCGGTGGCAATTCTCGGAACTGGCGCCAAATTTCGTGCGTTTTCGCCCATGGCAAGCGCCCCGAAAATGTCCCAACAGCGGAGAAAAATAAAGAAGAAGAAGAAGACGGAAGAAGAAGAAGAAGAAGACGGAAGAATAATAATAGTGAACTCTTACAAGAACAATAGGGCCTTCGCCCATAGGGCTCGGGCCCTAATTAAAGCCGCAAGCGGCCTCGACGGGCCCTCGCGCCAGCGGCCAAGGGGGGCGGGGGCATGCGTCCCTGCGAAAAACCTTCCACAGCATCTGCGGCAAGAGACATTACTCCCACAATGGCGACAAAGCACAGAATTGGACATATGGCAACAATAGGGTCTCGCACTTCGTGCGTTGTCGACCATGGCAAGCGCCTCAATAAGGGTCTTGAAAAGAGTTTGCTTGCCAAGTTTGACAAATCAGAAGTTGCAATATCATTTTTGCCATAATCAGCACCCCCAGGGGCGAAAGTGCACAAAATTTGGCGTAAATGTCAGGTGAGCTATGAAGAGTTGGCGTATGAAGTTTGATGACAATTGAGTCAATAGAAGATGAGATATAGATTTTTGAAGAATAAATTTTTTGGTTTTTCCCATGTCAGTAGGTGGCGCTATGCTGTACATGAGCGATAAAGAGTTGGAAAAATAAGTGTCTACAACAGCAACGTACTATCACAAGGTAGTGGTGTGAAGGAAAAGCATTATGGAATTATTAACCAAAAACCCGTTTTGGAGCAATTGCGTCGGCCAAAAACAGCGCCCCCCATGGACGAAAATTCCCAAAATGAGGTATAAATGACATGGGAGGCAGGAAGAGGGTGGCCGTGAAGTTTGACCAAGTTTGAGGAAAGATTGGATTTTTTGCCCAAAAATAGCGCCCCCAGTGGCGAAAGTGCACAAAGTGTGGCGTATATGTCAGGTGAGCTATGAAGAGTTTGCGTATGAAGTTTGATGACAATTGAGTAAATAGAAGATGAGATATAGATTTTTGAAGAATAAATTTTTTGGTTTTTCCCATGTCAGTAGGTGGCGCTATGCTGTACATGAGCGATGATGAGTTGGAAAAATAAGTGTCTACAACAGCAACGTACTATCACACGGTAGTGGTGTGAAGGAAAAGCATTATGGAATTATTTACCAAAAACCCGTTTTGGAGCAATTGCGTCGGCCAAAAACAGCGCCCCCCCATGGACGAAAATTTCCAAAACATTGTATACATGACATGGGAGGTAGTAAGAGGGTGGCCATGAAGTTTGACCAAATTTGAGAAAAGATTGGAATTTTTGCCCAAAAAAAAGCGCCCCCAGTGGCGAAAGATCAAAGAAACTGGGTAACATGTCAGAAGCCCAATGAGTGATTTGCCTGTGAAGTATGAGCAGTTTTGAGCAATCAGAAGATTTGTTATGAATTTTTAAGCATGTAAAATTTTGCATCGAAAATTGATTGACGTATAACTTCTGAACGGTTCATCCAACGTGAAACGTATTTAGTAACTTTTGTCAGCCATGTCTGTAGATGATGTGTAGCAATTTTGGTGACATTCCTATGAACGGTCTAGGAGGAGTTGCGCCGTATTCGTGGCAATGCATTTCGCACAAAAGTGAAATTACCTCACTTCCTGTTGGGCGTGGCTAATGCATTGGCATTACATTTTTGTCCGGCTTAGTGAGATACATATGCGTACCAAATGGCATGCCACTACAACAAACTACAAGGCACCCAGGCACCTTAATGCGGGAGGCCAAAATCACAACGACTTAGGGGGCGCTATAGAGGCCCTGAGCCCCGGCCAAGTTTGGGCTTCTGGTTCTGAGTAGCGGTGGCAATTCTCGGAACTGGTGCCAAATTTCGTGCGTTTTCGCCCATGGCAAGCACCCCGAAAATGGCCCAACAGCGGAGAAAAATAAAGAAGAAGAAGAAGACGGAAGAAGAAGAAGAAGAAGAAGAAGAAGAAGACGGAAGAAGAAGAATAATAATAGTGAACTCTTACAAGAACAATAGGGCCTTCGCCCATAGGGCTCGGGCCCTAATTAAAGCCGCAAGCGGCCTCGACGGGCCCTCGCGCCAGCGGCCAAGGGGGGCGGGGGCATGCGTCCCCGCGAAAAACCTTCCACAGCTTCCTCGGCAAGAGACATTACTCCCACAATGGCGACAAAGCACAGAAATGGACACATGGCAGCAATAGGGTCTCGCACTGTACGGTGCTCGGGGCCTAATAATAATAGCGAAAGTGCACAAAATTTGGCGTATATGTCAGGTGAGCTATGAAGAGTTTGCGTATGAAGTTTGATGACAATTGAGTAAATAGAAGATGAGATATAGATTTTTGAAGAATAAATTTTTTGGTTTTTCCCATGTCAGTAGGTGGCGCTATGCTGTACATGAGCGATTATGAGTTGGAGAAATAAGTGTCTACAACAGCAACGTACTATCACAAGGTAGTGGTGTGAAGGAAAAGCATTATGGAACTATTTCCCAAAAACCCGTTTTGGAGCAATTGCGTCGGCCAAAAACAGCGCCCCCCATGGACGAAAATTCCCAAAATGTGTTATACATGACATGGGAGGTAGTAAGAGGGTGGCCGTGAAGTTTGACCAAATTTGAGGAAAGATTGGATTTTTTGCCCAAAAATAGCGCCCCCAGTGGCGAAAGTGCACAAAATTTGGCGTAAGTGTCAGGTGAGCTTTGAAGAGTTTGCGTATGAAGTTTGATGACAATAGAGTAAATAGAAGATGAGATATAGATTTTTGAAGAATAAATTTTTTGGTTTTTCCCATGACAGTAGGTGGCGCTATGCTGTACATGAGCGATTATGAGTTGGAAAAATAAGTGTCAACAACAGCAACGTACTATCACAAGGTAGTGGTGTGAAGGAAAAGCATTATGCAATTATTAACCAAAAACCCGTTTTGGAGCAATTGCGTCGGCCAAAAACAGCGCCCCCCATGGACGAAAATTTCCAAAATGTGGTATACATGACATGGGAGGTAGAAAGAGGGTGGCCATGAAGTTTGACCAAATTTGAGGAAAGATTGGAATTTTTGCCCAAAAATAGCGCCCCCAGTGGCGAAATATCACAGGAATTGGGTAACATGTCAGAAGCCCAATGAGTGATTTGCGTGTGAAGTATGAGCAGTTTTGAGCAATCAGAAGATTTGTTATGAATTTTTAAGCATGTAAAATTTTGCATCGAAAATTGATTGACGTATAACTTCTGAACGCTTTATTCTACATGAAACGTATTTAGTAACTTTTGTCAGCCATGTCTGTAGATGATGTGTATCAATTTTGGTGACATTCCTATGAACGGTCCAGGAGGAGTTGCGCCGTCTTCGTGGCCATGCATTTCGCACAAAAGTGAAATTACCTCACTTCCTGTTGGGCGTGGCAAACGCATTGGCATTACATTTTTGTCCGGCTTAGTGAGATACATATGCGTACCAAATGGCATGCCACTACTACAAACTACATGGCACCCAGGCACCTTAATGCGGGAGGCCAAAATCACAACGACTTAGGGGGCGCTATAGAGGCCCGGAGCCCCGGCCAAGTTTGGGCTTCTGGTTCAGAGTAGCGGTGGCAATTCTCGGAACTGGTGCCAAATTTCGTGCGTTTTCGCCCATGGCAAGCGCCCCGAAAATGGCCCAACAGCGGAGAAAAATAAAGAAGAAGAAGAAGACGGAAGAAGAAGAAGAAGAAGAAGAAGAAGACGGAAGAAGAAGAATAATAATAGTGAACTCTTACAAGAACAATAGGGCCTTCGCCCATAGGGCTCGGGCCCTAATTAAAGCCGCAAGCGGCCTCGACGGGCCCTCGCGCCAGCGGCCAAGGGGGGCGGGGGCATGCGTCCCCGCGAAATACCTTCCACAGCTTCTTCGGCAAGAGACATTACTCCCGCAATGGCGACAAAGAACAGAATTGGACACATGGCAACGATAGGGTCTCGCACTGTACGGTGCTCGGGCCCTAATAATAATAGCGCCCTAATAAGGGCCTTGTAAAGAGTTTGCTTGCCAAGTTTGACAAATCAGAAGCTGCAATATCATTTTTGCCATAACCAGCACCCCCAGGGGCGAAAGTGCACAAAATTAGGCGTACATGTCAGGTGAGCTATGAAGAGTTTGCGTATGAAGTTTGATGACAATTGAGTAAATAGAAGATGAGATATAGATTTTTGAAGAATAAAATTTTTGGTTTTTCCCATGTCAGTAGGTGGCGCTATGCTGTACATGAGCGAGTATGAGTTGGAAAAATAAGTGTCTACAACAGCAACGCACTATCACAAGGTAGTGGTGTGAAGGAAAAGCATTATGGAATTATTTACCAAAAACCCGTTTTGGAGCAATTGCGTCGGCCAAAAACAGCGCCCCCCATGGACGAAAATTTCCAAAACGTGGTATACATGACATGGGAGGTAGTAAGAGGGTGGCCGTGAAGTTTGACCAAAATTGAGGAAAGATTGGAATTTTTGCCCAAAAATAGCGCCCCCAGTGGCGAAATATCACAGAAATTGGGTAACATGTCAGAAGCCCAATGAATGATTTGCGTGTGAAGTATGAGCAGTTTTGAGCAATCAGAAGAGTTGTTATGAATTTTTAAGCATGTAAAATTTTGCATCGAAAATTGATTGACGTATAACTTCTGAACGGTTAATCCTACGTGAAACGTATTTAGTAACTTTTGTCAGCCATGTCTGTAGATGATGTGTATCAATTTTGGTGACATTCCTATGAACGGTCTAGGAGGAGTTGCGCCGTCTTCGTGGCCATGCATTTCGCACAAAAGTGAAATGACCTCACTTCCTGTTGGGCGTGGCTAATGCATTGGCATTACATTTTTGTCCGGCTTAGTGAGATACATATGCGTACCAAATGGCATGCCAGTACTACAAACTGTATGGCATCCAGGCACCTTAATGCGGGAGGCCAAAATCACAACGACTTAGGGGGCGCTATAGAGGCCCTGAGCCCCGGCCAAGTTTGGGCTTTTGGTTCTCAGTTGCGGTGGCAATTCTCGGAAGTGGTGCAAAATTTCGTGCGTTTTCGCCCATGGCAAGCGCCCCGAAAATGGCCCAACAGCGGAGAAAAATAAAGAAGAAGAAGAAGACGGAAGAAGAAGAAGAAGAAGAAGAAGAAGAAGACGGAAGAAGAAGAATAATAATAGTGAACTCTTACAAGAACAATAGGGCCTTCGCCCATAGGGCTCGGGCCCTAATTAAAGCCGCAAGCGGCCTCGACGGGCCCTCGCGCCAGCGGCCAAGGGGGGCGGGGGCATGCGTCCCCGCGAAAAACCTTCCACAGCTTCCTCGGCAAGAGACATTACTCCCACAATGGCGACAAAGCACAGAAATGGACACATGGCAGCAATAGGGTCTCGCACTGTACGGTGCTCGGGGCCTAATAATAATAGCGAAAGTGCACAAAATTTGGCGTATATGTCAGGTGAGCTATGAAGAGTTTGCGTATGAAGTTTGATGACAATTGAGTAAATAGAAGATGAGATATAGATTTTTGAAGAATAAATTTTTTGGTTTTTCCCATGTCAGTAGGTGGCGCTATGCTGTACATGAGCGATTATGAGTTGGAGAAATAAGTGTCTACAACAGCAACGTACTATCACAAGGTAGTGGTGTGAAGGAAAAGCATTATGGAACTATTTCCCAAAAACCCGTTTTGGAGCAATTGCGTCGGCCAAAAACAGCGCCCCCCATGGACGAAAATTCCCAAAATGTGTTATACATGACATGGGAGGTAGTAAGAGGGTGGCCGTGAAGTTTGACCAAATTTGAGGAAAGATTGGATTTTTTGCCCAAAAATAGCGCCCCCAGTGGCGAAAGTGCACAAAATTTGGCGTAAGTGTCAGGTGAGCTTTGAAGAGTTTGCGTATGAAGTTTGATGACAATAGAGTAAATAGAAGATGAGATATAGATTTTTGAAGAATAAATTTTTTGGTTTTTCCCATGACAGTAGGTGGCGCTATGCTGTACATGAGCGATTATGAGTTGGAAAAATAAGTGTCAACAACAGCAACGTACTATCACAAGGTAGTGGTGTGAAGGAAAAGCATTATGCAATTATTAACCAAAAACCCGTTTTGGAGCAATTGCGTCGGCCAAAAACAGCGCCCCCCATGGACGAAAATTTCCAAAATGTGGTATACATGACATGGGAGGTAGAAAGAGGGTGGCCATGAAGTTTGACCAAATTTGAGGAAAGATTGGAATTTTTGCCCAAAAATAGCGCCCCCAGTGGCGAAATATCACAGGAATTGGGTAACATGTCAGAAGCCCAATGAGTGATTTGCGTGTGAAGTATGAGCAGTTTTGAGCAATCAGAAGATTTGTTATGAATTTTTAAGCATGTAAAATTTTGCATCGAAAATTGATTGACGTATAACTTCTGAACGCTTTATTCTACATGAAACGTATTTAGTAACTTTTGTCAGCCATGTCTGTAGATGATGTGTATCAATTTTGGTGACATTCCTATGAACGGTCCAGGAGGAGTTGCGCCGTCTTCGTGGCCATGCATTTCGCACAAAAGTGAAATTACCTCACTTCCTGTTGGGCGTGGCAAACGCATTGGCATTACATTTTTGTCCGGCTTAGTGAGATACATATGCGTACCAAATGGCATGCCACTACTACAAACTACATGGCACCCAGGCACCTTAATGCGGGAGGCCAAAATCACAACGACTTAGGGGGCGCTATAGAGGCCCGGAGCCCCGGCCAAGTTTGGGCTTCTGGTTCAGAGTAGCGGTGGCAATTCTCGGAACTGGTGCCAAATTTCGTGCGTTTTCGCCCATGGCAAGCGCCCCGAAAATGGCCCAACAGCGGAGAAAAATAAAGAAGAAGAAGAAGACGGAAGAAGAAGAAGAAGAAGAAGAAGAAGACGGAAGAAGAAGAATAATAATAGTGAACTCTTACAAGAACAATAGGGCCTTCGCCCATAGGGCTCGGGCCCTAATTAAAGCCGCAAGCGGCCTCGACGGGCCCTCGCGCCAGCGGCCAAGGGGGGCGGGGGCATGCGTCCCCGCGAAATACCTTCCACAGCTTCTTCGGCAAGAGACATTACTCCCGCAATGGCGACAAAGAACAGAATTGGACACATGGCAACGATAGGGTCTCGCACTGTACGGTGCTCGGGCCCTAATAATAATAGCGCCCTAATAAGGGCCTTGTAAAGAGTTTGCTTGCCAAGTTTGACAAATCAGAAGCTGCAATATCATTTTTGCCATAACCAGCACCCCCAGGGGCGAAAGTGCACAAAATTAGGCGTACATGTCAGGTGAGCTATGAAGAGTTTGCGTATGAAGTTTGATGACAATTGAGTAAATAGAAGATGAGATATAGATTTTTGAAGAATAAAATTTTTGGTTTTTCCCATGTCAGTAGGTGGCGCTATGCTGTACATGAGCGAGTATGAGTTGGAAAAATAAGTGTCTACAACAGCAACGCACTATCACAAGGTAGTGGTGTGAAGGAAAAGCATTATGGAATTATTTACCAAAAACCCGTTTTGGAGCAATTGCGTCGGCCAAAAACAGCGCCCCCCATGGACGAAAATTTCCAAAACGTGGTATACATGACATGGGAGGTAGTAAGAGGGTGGCCGTGAAGTTTGACCAAAATTGAGGAAAGATTGGAATTTTTGCCCAAAAATAGCGCCCCCAGTGGCGAAATATCACAGAAATTGGGTAACATGTCAGAAGCCCAATGAATGATTTGCGTGTGAAGTATGAGCAGTTTTGAGCAATCAGAAGATTTGTTATGAATTTTTAAGCATGTAAAATTTTGCATCGAAAATTGATTGACGTATAACTTCTGAACGGTTAATCCTACGTGAAACGTATTTAGTAACTTTTGTCAGCCATGTCTGTAGATGATGTGTATCAATTTTGGTGACATTCCTATGAACGGTCTAGGAGGAGTTGCGCCGTCTTCGTGGCCATGCATTTCGCACAAAAGTGAAATGACCTCACTTCCTGTTGGGCGTGGCTAATGCATTGGCATTACATTTTTGTCCGGCTTAGTGAGATACATATGCGTACCAAATGGCATGCCAGTACTACAAACTGTATGGCATCCAGGCACCTTAATGCGGGAGGCCAAAATCACAACGACTTAGGGGGCGCTATAGAGGCCCTGAGCCCCGGCCAAGTTTGGGCTTTTGGTTCTCAGTTGCGGTGGCAATTCTCGGAAGTGGTGCAAAATTTCGTGCGTTTTCGCCCATGGCAAGCGCCCCGAAAATGGCCCAACAGCGGAGAAAAATAAAGAAGACGGAAGAATAATAATAGTGAACTCTTACAAGAACAATAGGGCCTTCGCCCATAGGGCTCGGGCCCTAATAATAGTGAACTCTTACAAGAACAATAGGGCCTTCGCCCTATAGGGCTCGGGCCCTAATAATAGTGAACTCTTACAAGAACAATAGGGCCTTCGCCCATAGGGCTCGGGCCCTAATAATAGTGAACTCTTACAAGAACAATAGGGCCTTCGCCCTATAGGGCTCGGGCCCTAATAATAGTGAACTCTTACAAGAACAATAGGGCCTTCGCCCATAGGGCTCGGGCCCTAATAATAGTGAACTCTTACAAGAACAATAGGGCCTTCGCCCATAGGGCTCGGGCCCTAAAAAACAAACTAACAAACAAGAACACAGGGGAGTAGTTACATTACCATACATTAGGGGAATAACTGAACGCATTCAAAGAGCAATGAGGAAACACAACATTAACACACCTGTCAAACCATACACAACACTCCGTCAGATCCTGGTTCATCCCAAAGACAGAATACATCCGGACAACAGATGCAACACCATATATGAGATTCCATGTCAATTATGCAATAAAACTTACATTGGGGAGACAGGAAGGAGTTTCAACACAAGAAAAAATGAACATAAAGAGTGTGAAAAGGAGACAGCTATAAGACAAACCCGAACAATAAAAGAAAAGGCACAACAGGAAAATTATAAGTCAGCCATAACAGATCATTGCAAAAGGGAAAATCATATTATGGACTGGGGGAATGCCAGAGTCATCCGCACAGAAGATAATAAACATCAGCGCTGGATCAGGGAGGCCATAGAGATCCGTAAGCGAAGCCCGAGGACCATCAACCGAGATGAGGGAGCATACATGCTCTCCCATACCTGGAGTGCCATCTTGCAGGGGACGAACTGACAGTAGAAGGCGTGACCGACCTGTCAATCCAGACAGGAAGGCCATGCCTTCAGAATCATCAGCTGATAAAAGATGCGTCACCAATAACATCCGGTGACACTCTGAGGAAGACGACAGTCGTACGTCGAAACATGTCAGGTAAACAAACCCAAAAACTAGATGTCTGATAAAAAAGAAACAAAAAACTAACTATAGATTGGGGAGGGTTGTGTCAGGAAGGGCATCTGGTGTAAAACCTACAGTAAATCAAATATGTACTGTACTGATCAGATGTGAGGACTACAATTTTGTGTCTGCGCAGTTTGCAGAGGCACTCGTTCCCCAGCCTCCCCATTACACGACGTCTCTGTGTGTGTGTGTGTGTGTGTGAGAGAGAGAGGTCTATGTCTTGGCTTACAGGGGGTCACCACACTTGCGCTAGTGAGCATGTTTGAAATGTAGTGTAGTATATTTCATCATACTGCAGCATTTTAGTCTTTTTATGGCTTCCATATGTCACAAAGAGCGACATTTTTCCTTTATGACATTTTCCTGGGACTTCAGCTGGGATTCGAACAGAATGTGTTGCTAAACTGCATAAATCACATCTGGATTCTCGCTCTCTCGCCCTCTGTGTGCGTGTGTGCATGTGTGATAAAATGCCTTTGAGGTGAGAGAAGAAAGGCGACAGATGAATTACAGTCATGATTTCATTAAGGTGGGAAACATAGAATTAATCAGTGTTCGTGCTCTCTGTCTCCACCCTTCTCTCCTCCACTGTGTACAGTATAGGCCTCCATACATCTATCTGTCTGGCTCTCTGTCCATATATTCATCTGTCTATCCACTCATCTATCTGAGTTCATCCATCCATCTGCTAATGTAGTGCATCTTATTTAGCTGCTTATTTAACTGACTGTCCGTCCGTCCATCCATTTAGTCATATATCCAGCAGTCTCTATTTATCAATCTGTTAGTCTATTAATTTGTTTATGCAGTCTTGTGTTGATCTATCTAGCTGTCTAACTATCTATCTACAGTCTATCATTTATTTCTACATTTCTACATTTCTTTCTATATCCATCCACCTGTCATCTATCTGACAGTCCATCCTTCCATCAATTCATTATTCATTTGTTTACCCAGACATCTGTCTATCCATCTATCTGGTCTTTTTGTTTACCCTCCTGTCTGTGTGTGTGTGTGTATGTCTGTCCCTCTCACCAGACAGACACGGTGGTTATTGTAAAGTGAGTCATGGTGTGTAAAAGCTGGTTAAAGTAAAGCTCTCATCATATCTCCTTGTGTGATTATTATAGAAAAATGAATCATTCCCAGTCTGGAGTGGGAATATGCTCATCTCTTGTGTGAGATAAGACTTCATCACGTCTTTAAATGACTCCTCAAATGTTAGTTGTAAACACATACTGTGAAAAACTAATGAACACCTGCTGACCAATCAGAATCCAGCACTGCAGGTTATACCCAGGTGTTTGTGCCCCTTCAGGTACCTGCAGTGTGTAAAGCCAGTACTCAGTGATCTCCTGCCCCACTGCCCCGGGCTGCCTGTGTTTCAGTGTGAGTGGAGCAGTGACGACCCCACCAGGTTGGGCTGGGTGTTTTCCCTCAGGTCCTCCTGTCCAGATGGCTTTGTAGGAACAGATGGATCTGTCTCCCTCTCTCTGCCTCCATCTGGCTGGTGTATGAAGAGGAGAGGAAGGAGAGATGGATGAACAAGAGCTCCTGTCTTGTTTTACACTGATCGACTCCCAGCATGCCTCTGGGTCACACCATGCAAGTCCAGTTTTTACTGTTGTTCCTCGCTAAAGAGATACGGAAACCAAACATAATGAAAGAAAAATCTTTGTGTGAAATGGAAATGTTGGTGAAATGAAAAGCTGTGTTACACATTATCTTATTAAATGTAAAGATGATTTTAAAAGCAACCTTATGTGTTTCTATAGTTTTCCTTTCAAAAGTGAAGTTTATTCAGAGATTGTGAATCATCCATCCATTATCTGTAACCTACGTATCCTGTTCTACAGGGTCGCAGGCAAGCTGGAGCCTATCCCAGCTAACTATGGGTGAGAGGCAGGGTACACCCTGGACAAGTCGCCAGGTTATCACAGGGCTGACACGGACACAAACCTACACCTAGTCACACCTACAGTCAATTTAGAGCCACCAGTTAGCCTAACCTGCATGTCTTTGGACTGTGGGGGAAACCGAAGCACCCAGAGGAAACCCACACGGACACAGGGAGAACATGCAAACTCCACACAGAAAGGCCCTCGCCGGCTGCTGGACTCAAACCCAGGACCTTCTTGCTGTGAGACGACAGTGCTAACCACTACACCAAGATTGTGAATCAAATTATTATTATTCTGTTAGGGGTGGTGAGATTAGGATCCAGAAGCAGAACACACAGGCAGTAATCCAATAAATAATGAAATTTAATCCAGGGAAAGGGCGTGGCAAAAAAGGTAAACAAACAAATGGCAAAAATAGTCTAGTTAAAAAGAGACAAAAAAACTTGACAAAACAATGAAACAGACAAGGACAAAAACGCTAGAGCAAAAAAACATAAACAAGAAAAAACCCTTAGTGCAAAAACCATGAACTAGAAAAATACTCTTAGTGCAAAAAACATGAACTAGAAAAATAGCTTGAGCAAAAACCATGAAACACAATAAAGGCACAGAAATGGCTAGAATAGTAAAACGAGACATTCTGGTAAAGTCAGGGTCTGCTTATTTATACACAGCAGAGAGAACCAGTAAGTGAAATGCAGGCTAGATGGAATTCCCGTCCCGGATCCAGATTGGCACTGACCTGGGAGATAAGTAATCTCCGGAGTGGAAGTCTGGGGCGGAGCAAGACATATTATTATCTCATCTCATCTCATTATCTCTAGCCGCTTTATCCTGTTCTAGAGGGTCGCAGGCAAGCTGGAGCCCATCCCAGCTGACTACGGGCGAAAGGCGGGGTACACCCTGGACAAGTCGCCAGGTCATCACAGGGCTGACACACAGACACAGACAACCATTCACACTCACATTCACACCTACGGTCAATTTAGAGTCACCAGTTAACCTACCCTGCATGTTTTTGGACTGTGGGGGAAACCGGAGCACCCGAAGGAAACCCACACAGACACGGGGAGGACATGCAAACTCCGCACAGAAAGGCCCTCGCCGGCCACGGGGCTCAAACCCAGACCTTCTTGCTGTGAGGCGACAGCACTAACCACTACACCACCATGCTGCCATTATTATTATTATTATTATTATCACACCTTATCACACAGACTGTGTACTACACTAAATATGGAACAAACGGACACACAAAAAACATTTGTAGATCATTATGAAGTTGTTCCCATGGTAACGCTTAGCTAACATTGGTTAACATGCAAGAAACATGGAGCAATTCTTTTTTTTATCATATAAAAAAGTAATCTCTTCACAAACACACTCAAGGTCTTAATTACTGGTTTGGCTTCACACTGGCATATCCCATCATTTCCGGGGCACTCAGATTACAACCCCAATTCCAAAAATGTTGGGACGCTGTGTAAACTGTCAATAAAAACAGAATGCGATGATTTGCAAATCATGGGAACCCTATGTTTCATCGAAAATAGGACAAAGACAACATATCAAATGTTGAAACTGAGAAATGTTATTGTTTTTTGAAAAATATATGTACCATAGATGATGTGATCCCCAGATTCTTTGCAACTTTATATTGAGGAACGTTATTCTTAAATTGTTGCACTGTTTGCCCTTGCAGTCTTTCACAGAGCAGTGAACCTCTCTCCATCTTTACTTCTGAGAGACTCCACCTCTCTGGGATGCTCTTTTTATACCCAATCATGTTACTGACCTGTTGCCAATTAACCCAGGAGCCAGTTTTCTCACTTATTAGAGAGAGGAGCTGCTAGCCCTGAAAACAATGGTACGAGCCGGGATATGACACCCCATCCCAGCGGAGCTGAGGAGAAAACCCAGGGGCTGAAAAGCTGGAGCTAAGCTAAAGGCTAGGCTAGCGGACAACCGGCAGCACTGCAAACCATCCATTCCCTCCATTATCATGGGAATGTGAACTCGCTGCCGAATAAAGTCGACAAGCTTTCCGCTCTGAACAACCAGTGGATTTACCGGGACAGCAGTTTATTTATCTTTACGGAGACATGGCTAACACACCTTGTACCGGATGCTAACGTGGACCTGCAGGGATTCACTGCTGTGAGGGCCGACAGAGACACTAACACATGCGGGAAAAGCAAAGGTGGAGGACTCATCATTTATGTAACAACTGCTGGTGTAACCCGGGACATATCTCCGTAAAGACAGTTTTATGTTGCCTGGACTTGGAGCTGCTAGCCGTTAGCCTGCGGCCATATTATCTGCTGAGGGAGTTCAGTCACGTGATTACCATCTGTGTTTACATCCCTCCAAAGGCAGATGCAGCCACTGCATGTGAGAGGATTCACTTTGTCACAGCAAGGCTGCAGACACAGCACCCTGAGGCATTTATCATCATTTCTGGGGACTTTAATCATGCTACTTTGGACTCTACTTTGGCTGCTTTTTACCAGGCTGTGGACTGTCCAACAAGGAGCAACAGGACAATTGACTTGCTGTATGCTAAATGTGAGGGATGCATAGAGTCACACCCCTCCCCCCACTTGGGAAGTCTGACTACAACCTGGTTCTTCTACAGCCGAAGTACACCACCCTGGTTCAAAGGCAGCCTGCAACAACTAGCTCCATCAGGAGGTGGTCCCCTGAAATGGAAGATGCCCTCAGAGACTGCTATGACATCACAGACTGGGATGTGCTGCTTAGCCCACACTGTGAGGACATAGAAGGGCTGACACACTGTCTGACAGATTACCTCAACTTCTGTGCAGACATGGTCTCCCCCACTAAGACTGTACGGTGTTACCCTAATAATAAGCCAGGAAGTAACACAGGAAGTCAAAGCTGTCCTCAACAGGAAGAAGGCCGCCTTCAGGAGCAGGGATACGGAGGCGATGAAAGCAGCACAGCAGGAGGTGAAACGCTGCATGAGGGAAGCTAAGGACAGCTACAGGAGAAAGGTGGAGCAGAAGCTGAAGGAGAACAGCATGAGGGAGGTCTGGAAAGGTGTGAAAACCATCACAGGCCACAATACAAAGACCAGAGTCATTGAGGGGACAGTAGAGAGGGCGAACGAGTTGAATGACTTCTTCAATCGGTTCAACCAGCCCACGTCCCCCCCATCCTCTCCCTCACTGCAGCCATCTCTCCTTCTTCCCTCAACACACCTCCCCCCAGTCATCACAGCAGCCCCCTCCTCCCCCTCCTCAACACAGACTCCTCTATGCATTACTGCAGACCAGGTCAGAGGTCAACTGAGGAAGCTTCACCCCAGGAAAGCAGCAGGCCCGGACAAGGTGTGTCCACGACTACTGAAGACCTGCACTGCTGAACTGGGTGAACCACTCCAATGCATCTTCAACCTCAGCCTGCAGCTGAGGAGAGTGCCAACCCTCTGGAAGACATCATGTATTGTTCCAGTTCCCAAAAAGAATCGGCCCAGCAAGCTGAACAACTTCCGACTGGTGGCACTCACTTCACATCTAATTGGAGCAGCTCTTCTTCAGCCTCCTCAGACCCCAGGTACAACATGCCCAGGACTGTCTGCGTACCGGGCAGGTGTTGGTGTAGAAGACGCCATCCTCTACCTGCTACACCGAGCCCACTCGCATCTGGATAAGGGAAATGGCACAGTGAGGATCCTCTTCTTGGATTTCTCAAGTGCCTTCAACACCATCCAGTCCCTACTGCTTCAGGACAAACTGAACAGGATGCGAGTGGATCCCTGCCTGGTCACCTGGATCTCCAGCTACCTCACTGACAGGCCGCAGTACGTCAGGCTGAAGGACATCACATCTGACACTATAATTAGCAGCACTGGAGCACCCCAGGGCATGGTGCTGGCCCCTCTTCTCTTCACTCTGTACACCGCGGACTTCTGCTACAACTCGGAGCTGTGTTACATTCGGAAGTTTGCCGATGACACAGCCATCATTGGGTGTATCAGTGATGACAGACAGGAGGAGTATAGGAGCCTGGTGAGGGACTTTGCTGTGTGGTGCAACAGGAACCATCTGCAGCTCAACACCTCAAAGACCAAGGAGCTGGTCATTGACTTTGGGAAGTCCAGACCAAGGTCACGACGAGTTCTGATTGAGGGAGTCGAAGTGGAGGCTGTGGATTCCTACAAGTACCTCGGGCTGTGGCTGGACAGCAAGCTGGACTGGACTTGCAACACCAATCACTTATACAGGAAGGGACAGAGCAGGCTATACTTCCTTAGGAGGCTGCGGTCCTTTAACATCTGCAGGAAACTCCTGTGGATGTTCTATCAGTCTGTGGTAACCAGTGTCCTGTTTTACACCGTGGTGTGCCGGGGGGGCAGCACATTGAAGAAGGACACATCCAGGCTGGACAAACTGATCAGGCGGGCCAGCTCTGTGGTCTGCATGAAGCTGGACTCTCTGGTGATGGTGGCAGAGAAGAGGTCTATGGACAAACTATTGAACATCATGGACGATGCCAGTCACCCTCTGCACACCGTCATCAGCAACTAGAGGAGCCTGTTCAGTGACAGAATGCTCTTTCCCAAGTGCAGGATGAACAGACTCAAAAACTCCTTTGTCCCTCACGCCATCAGACTGTACAATTCCTCTCTGGGGGGGAGGAGGGGTAACAGGAGGACAGAGGATGGGAAGGAGCAGTAGTCTAGCCTAACAATAAGCAATACTGGACAATGTGCAATATAATGTGCAATAGAAAGTGCAATATCTTTCCTGATCCCCCCACACACACACACACTTACCCTAACCCCACTTCTCCCCCCTTCCCCCCTCCCCCTTCCTCTCTTCCCCATATCTTATTCTTTTATATTTGTATATGTAAATACTTAATTTATTTTAATTTATCCAGAAGTTTTCTCTATTTCTTTTCTCTGTTTATCTGTCATGATGCTGCTGGAATCTTAATTTCCCCGAGGGAACCCTCCCAAAGGGATCAATAAAGTTTTATCTAATCTAATCTAATCTCGTCTCGTCTTCTTCCGCTTTATCCGGGACCGGGTTGCGGAGGGAGCAGTCTAAGCAGGGAAGCCCAAACTTCCCTTTCCCCAGACACCTCGGCCAGCTCCTCGGGAAGAACACCGAGGCGTTCCCAGGCCAGCCGAGAGACATAGTCCCTCCAGCGTGTCCTGGGTCTTCCCCGGGGGGACATGCCTGGAACACCTCCCCAGGGAGGCGTCCAGGAGACATCCGAAAAAGATGCCCGAGCCACCTCAGCTGATTCCTCTTGATGTGGAGGAGCAGCGGCTCTACTCCAAGCTCCTCCCGAGTGACTGTGCTTCTCACCCTATCTCTAAGGGAGCGCCCAGCCACCCTGCGAAGGAAACTCATTTCGGCCGCTTGTATCCGCGATCTTGTTCTTTCGGTCATTACCCAAAGCTCATGACCCTAATCTAATCTAATCTAATCTAATCTAATCTAATCTAATCTAATCTAATCTAATCTAATCTAATCTAATCTAATCTAATCTAATCTAATCTAATCTAATCTAATCTAATCTAATCAGTTTTTTGGGGGGGTTTTAGCATTACACAACAGTCTTTTGTTGCCCCATCCCAACTTTTCTGAAACATGTTGCTGATATCAAATTCAAAATGAGCATATATTTAAAAAAAATAAAATAAAATTTCTCAGTTTCAACATTGTATATGTTGTCCTTGTACTATTTTCAATGAAATACAGGGCTTCCATAATTTGCAAATGTTCACATTCTGTTTTTGTTTTACACAGTGTATCAACTTTATTAGTGTGCTTGCCAAAGGCAAGCACACTATTGTTCTTCCAAAGTTTACTTCTCATCTCATCTCATTATCTCTAGCCGCTTTATCCTTCTACAGGGTCGCAGGCAAGCTGGAGCCTATCCCAGCTGACTACGGGCGAAAGGCGGGGTACACCCTGGACAAGTCGCCAGGTCATCACAGGGCTGACACATAGACACAGACAACCATTCACACTCACATTCACACCTACGGTCAATTTAGAGTCACCAGTTAACCTAACCTGCATGTCTTTGGACTGTGGGGGAAACCGGAGCACCCGGAGGAAACCCACGTGGACACGGGGAGAACATGCAAACTCCGCACAGAAAGGCCCTCGCCGGCCATGGGGCTCGAACCCAGGACCTTCTTGCTGTGAGGCAACAGCGCTAACCACTACACTACCGTGCCGCCCCAAAGTTTACTTATTCTGCCTTATTCCGACACGTTTTTTGGATCCACTACTCCTCCTAGGGCATTCGAGATAGAGACACCGTTCCAACTCTGAGACGTCTGGCCCGAAGTGGTGTAGTGTGCTTGTATACAGCTTTTGGATCAACGTGCCCATTCTCTTGTTCTTGTCGTTTTTCTGTCGTTTTTTTCCCATAGAGAATGAATAGGGCTCATGAATCGAATCGTCCTACTCGGACACGCTCCATTGCAGATTCACCAAACCTCATGTGATACTTCATGCCAACTCCCCCGACACATACATGCAATCGGTTCTGACCTGCACTCATATTTTTCCTTTCTTTTTGCTCATCCCTTTTTCCTCCATAGGCTTGCATTGATTTTTGGCCCCACTGAAAATGAATGGTGTTTCAGGAGAAAAACTTTTACTCTCCACCAGTTTTTTTAACCAAGTGACCAAACTTCAAGAAACTTCACTTGATGCCTCAGGCCAAGTCCCCACACAGATTCATCCCCTCATCTGCGGCCTGCACTCATCTTTTCCTTGGTTTTCACGCATCTCTTTTTACCTCCACAGGCTTCCATTGATTTTTGGCCCCATTCAAATGAATGGAGTTTTGCTCAGTAACACTTCACCACACATCCACCAAACTTCATATGGCACCTCAGGCCAAATCACTCATCACACACATGATATTGGTTCTGACTCGCACTCGTCTTTGTCTTGCCTTTCACCTGTCCATTTTTTTCTCCATTTTGCAGCTAATCACTGGAAGCTTGACTGAGTCATTCCTCCCTTCCCCCATAAGTGATGATGCATTTGGCAAGGATCTGCTCATTTGAGACTTTGACAGCAAATCAACTTCAACTCAATGGCCACTTTATTAGGAATACTTACACGCACACACGATAGCAATTAGCATGAAAGCATTCACGTGTTGCCATGTTAGCTGTTAGCATGTTACCCATTACAATATCATGCCTGCTGTTAGCTCGCGAGTTGTTAGCATGTTCACCATTAGCATGTTATCATGAGAGCTGTTAACATGTTAAGATTAGCATGGTAGCATGCAGAGTTCGCATGTTTGCTGTTAGTGAGTTCGCCTGAGCATGTTAGCATGCTAACTGCAGAGGTGGAAAGTAACGAATTACATTTACTCACGTTACTGTAATTAAGTAGATTTTTTGTGTAATTTGTAATTTTTTAAGTAGTTTTTGAAATGGGTAATTTTACTTTTACTCAAGTACATTTTGAACCAAGTATTTTACTTCGCTACATTCGAAAACCACCCGTTACTGAGTAAAAAAAATTAAATGCAGGGGAAAAAAACAATTGGCCTGAACTGAAAGGAAACTGGCGCAGGCGCGCGCACAAAATATCCATATTAGCCTACATGTATCGTTGGATGATGGCTGGTGCCGAGGTAGCCGAGCAAGAGATAGAGGAGGTCATGGAGGAGGTTGAGGATTGCCAAGAAGAGAATTCCCGTGGAACAGATGCGCCGGACAGCGAGGGAAATTCTTGGCCGTATCTCAGCCAGTACTTTGCATTCAAATGCAAACGAGGCAATAACATAATAATGCAATGCAAAATGTACCTGCCCTGCCGTACAGAGCTATCAGTCTACAAAACTTCCATACAATAAAAAAAGAAAAGAAAACCAAAATCAAACAAAGTATCCAAGACAGTGAAAATGTTTTGATGGCCTATCAGTGACCTCCCAAAGCTCTAGTCTAGGCTACAGCTAACAACCCAGGAGCTAGTCTATACATGAATTAGGATTTTTTCATAAGAGACCAATTGCAACTAAAACCATGCACTCGTATTATTTCTGACTGTCGTTCTGATAAAACAAATTTGTAAACGTGAGGTGATTCATTTCATTTAGGCTACTTCACTTGAAACGTTAGTGATCAGTATGGATGCTAGGCGGCCAAAAGAATTGATAATGAAGGCACATTTTACTTAACAGTGTTTTAACCAAACAATAAATATAACATTTGGGATACACAGGTAAATACACATATCTACTTACCACCACATGCTTCCGCAGATTTGATGTGCACTGAAAAAAGTAACCTATAGAATTTACCCAATAAATCTGAGGTAACAATTTGCATTGACTTGTTTGGGGTAGATTTCATTCCATATATTGAGTATAAAATAACTGAAATAAAAAGCTATGAAATACTTAAATAAATTGGGTAAAATTTACCTCACATTTATGTATCTATTCAACAGCTACTTTCTCATTGAAATTGGGTAAAATTATCTCTTGTTTGCTAGTACCATAGGTAATACCTGATAATTACTAATCAAAGGTAATTAATATCACTTAGTAACCATTACTTATTCGGAGAAGGTAAGATGTACCCCCCAAAAAAGACTTTCAGATGGTTCATCATCTCAATGTTTTTAATCCATAAGATCATAAAAAAACAGAATAAAGTGCAGTACCGTACAACAGCTTCACACAACATTTCAAGTAATGTTTTTTTTTTATGAGAGAAGTGCCATCTAATGGCGACACTGTGGAATTGAATGAATGGGTGTGTTTAGAATTAAAATAGGAGAGGGAGGGGGTATGAGCCCTGGCTGGCAGCCCCCTGGCTTTCAGCTGGGAACTGCACGGCAGTCGCATGGCATGCGGCTGGAACGGGAATTTACAAGAAACATTCAATGTCTGTTTCCGTAAATCGTGAGAGCCCTGGACACTTTGAGTTTGGTTGGTTTACGTTTCATATGTGTCATTTAGTACGTCTGCTTTAGTGACTTTAATAGATTAGATTAGATTCACTTTATTCATCCCACATCGGGGAAATTCACGTGTTACAGTAGCAAGAAAATGTCAAATAGATAACAAATAAAACTGAAATACAAATTAGACAAATGAAGGATTAAATACAGAGAGCTATTTGCATTATCTACCATGAAAAAGTATAGAAAAATTGCCTTACTGAGAGGCTCGGAAAAATTGCACATTACAGGTAGACTCTGTATATATACACACATATATACATAAATAATATTTATATTTATATATAAATATAAATATAAGTATGCATAAAAATAGCAGGCGTTTGTCAGTAAAGAAAAAAATGGATGATAGAATTTACAACTTATGCCACTTGTACTTGAAAATGTTTTATGGGGTAGTCCAAACAAAGCTTTATACATTATACTGCCTGAAAGGTTATTATGTGGACTAATAGTTCATTAAAAACAATTTGATTTATGACTTGTCCTTTCTTTTTTTACATCAAATAACTGAAAGTAACTAAGTAACTTTTACTCAAAGTACATTTTAAATTGAGTACGTTTTTACTTTTACTCGAGTAGATTTTTAGATGGATACTTTTACTTGAGTAGAATTTAAGCAAAGTAAAGATACTTTTACTTAATTACAATTTTTCAGTACTTTTTCCACCTCTGGCTAACTGTTAGCATGTTAGCTGTTAGCATGTCACCCTCAGCGTGTTAGCATGCTAAAAGTTAACATACTAGTCATTAGCATGTTAGCCTGTTAGCTGTTAGCATGATAGCTATCAGCATATTAGCCTTAAAAAGTGTTAGAATTTTAACAAATAGCATGTTAATCATTAGCATGTTAGAATGCTAGCTGTTAGCATGTTATCTATTAGCATGTTATCTATTAGCATGTTAGCATTAACATGTTAACATGCTAGCTTTTAGCATATTAGTATGCTGTTAGCATGTTAGTATGCTAACTGTTAGCATGTTAGTATGTTAACTGTTAGCATGCTAGTTGTTAGCATGTTGGCATTAGCATGTTGGCATGCTAGCTGCTCTGCTACAGCTCAGCAAGCACACTTTGCATTTTCTCTGCGGAAATGCAGTCTAGTTGGAATTGGGGTTGTACACCATGAGGGGGAAACGCCACCAGAGGGAATGTACAAGGCCTTTCATTTCCTTTTGTGTCTGTAATTTTCTACTGAATAAACACCTATTTTTAGGTGATGGGTTTTTCAACATCTCGCTAAACAAGGTCATAAAGCATGGAGCCTTGTGTGGCGTGTGCTGCTCAGTGGCCCCAGGGCCACTCTGCAGGCTTTACAGCCAGAACATTGCTTTTAAACACCACTGTTTGTCTTCTGTTTATTTCACTCTTTTATTTCATTGTCGAAAGATGAGTGAAAACCCTGCACCTGCTCAGGAGTCTGGCCTCCGAGTTACACACAGCAGGACATTTATTTACTGGATCACGGACCTGCTTACACACTCTACTGCTTCAGGTTTCTGTTAAATCTATTTTTACTCATTGTATTTTGTTATGTATTGCATTCAGATATTTTGTTAAGTTTTAGATTTTAATTTATTTACTTAGTTATCTGCTATTTCTTTATTGAGTTTCATTTAAAATGTATTGTATTTGTATATTTTTTGAGTTCAGATGCAAAAAAAACAATCCATATTTGTAACTTGATTTAAATTTATTTATAATTTAATTTAATTTCAGTTGATTACCTTTTTTTTTTTTTGCTCAGTTGTTTGGCTGAAATAGAAAATCTGCCCACATGCTCTGGACTTTATTTATTTAACTTCAATTTAGTGCATTGTATTATTTTTGTGTTGTTTTTAACTATAATTAGATATTTTTTGTTCAGGTTTACAAACACCAGGCCATATTTCTTTATTTTATTTGTTTGCTTATTTCAGATTTACAAAACACCAAGCCATGTTTATTTAGCTACAGTTTTGGTTTTATGTATTTGCAGTTAGGTTGACGTGGGGCGGCCTTGGGCTGAGGTGCCCCTGATTGCTCCCCGGGTGCTCTGGTATGGCTGCCCACTGCTCTGGCTGTGTGTGTTCACTGCTTCAGATGGGTTAAATGCAGAGGATGAATTTCACTGTGCTTGAAGTGTGCATGTGACAAATAAAGGTTTCTACTTCTTCTTCTTTAGGTTCAAATATTTAGTTTGTTTCTTGTTTGCTATTTATTTATTTTATAAATTTCATTTTACATTTCACTTCAGCGTAACATGAACAGAACATCTACAACACTATATTTAAATTTTAATGATCTTTTTTTGTTGTTAGAAACATGAAAGCAGAACATGAAGGTTCATTAAGCTGTGCTGTTTGGGCTCGAGTGAGATGCGGAAACTCTTCAGACACATTGGCATGTCTCTGAGATCTGCCTCAGGAACCACAGGAACATCATCATAAGCAGAACAACAAGCCCTCAGACGAGCAGAAAATCCCATGTTCACCTCTATGTGTCAGGCCTGAGAGCGTCCGAGTGTAAAACAGCAGAGTAATGAGAGCCAGCACGACAAACTGGACCGTGTGTGTGTGTGTGTGTGTGTGTGTGTGTGTATATATCTTTTAACCTCCGCCCTGCCCTCCATATTCTCCACCTGTCCAAAAAGAACATCAGAGTCCTGCACTCAGCAAACACTAACAGTTTCCTCAAGACTCCCTCTTCTGTCACTAGTTTATCTTTAAAACAATGTTCTTATTGGCTGAAGGCAGTAGACACGACCCCCACACACACACACACTCCTCTACTGTCTCTGTGTGTGTGTGTGTGTGTGTGTGTGTGTGTGTTAACTGAGGCATAGACTTCCGGTCATGGCACTGTGCTGAGCAGATGTGGCTCAGAGCTCCTGTGAAAATTTGGAGAATAAACTAACCAGATAGCTGGTACTGAACTTACCAGTATGAACAGTCACAATTTGTGTTTAAACCTAAGTACCAGCTTAAATGGCTCCGAAACCACCAGCAAAAGCTCAGAAATCTTCTAAAACAGACACTATGTATGAACCAGGACTAGCAGACTTAAATGCTAGCAATGAAGACTCGAATGTGGTGGCTAGCCCAAGCCAAATTCTTAACACCATTCACACAATGATAGAGGACTTCATATTGAGATTTGACGGTCTATTAAGTGCTATTCAGGGAGTACAGGGGGAACTTAAGGCATTGTCTGTGCATGTTACAGAAGCAGAGGAGTGTATTAACTGAGACATAGCCCACGTTCATTTGAAAACATATATTTTCCTTTCCATTCACACTAAAACTTCCAAAACTTTTTTTAATTAATAATCTAAAATCTGATTATGCATTTTTCACACTTTATTTTCTCGTTGTAATGGTAGCTTTTTGTAAATGAGGACTAGCCACGTGATCACACTTCCAAGATGGCAGCACTGTTTTCCTTTCATTTTTGATTGCTTTGTATAGCACACAAGTGCTGTTCTTCTTGGAGTAAATGATGTAAAGATCATGTAGAGGTGGACATTCATTAACCAGTGAAAATGGAAGCTCTAGTGTACTGCCCAGTCCCATGTTTGAGTTGCCAAGAAACCTAACTGCCGAAGCTAAAAATTCTTAGCTACACCATGTAATAAATGTAGTGAATGGATTGAGTTAGCTTGTTACTACAGACTGAGGATGAGGATTTGTGCGGCGTTGACAAAAAGTCATGAGTCACGAGTCCTCATGTCGCTCGTGAAAGCGTTTTCATGTGAAAGCATGTGAAATTCAAGCCTGGCTAGTGTCTTTATTTTGTTTCTACTGTTGCTTTGTGAGAGCTAATAAGGAGAAGGATGATGACGATAGTGAAGTCACGTTTCACTCAGGGGTAAGGATGAACAGATGTGTGTGAGAAACCTCAAAATTATCTCCTGCATTCAGAGATGATGTGCTAAATGGCCAGCAGAATGTCTGGGGTAATAAACGACCAGCTGAACACATCTTAATTCATCCGTGGGCCGAATAAGCTTTGCATGAATACAGCAGAGATCCTCAAGCTAATGCAAACGAGTTGCATTATTAGGACTGTTTCGAAAATGATGATGGGCTTCACGTACCAGCATGCAGGTGGATTTCACCCACACACACACACACACACACACACACACACACACACCAGGACACAATATTCTGATAGACAGTCAGATGTTTAAACCCAGGACTCTTATGAGACGCCTGTCCTCAAGGAGCTCGCTTCATGTAGAGAACACAGACATCTCACTGCAGGAGAAAAGTGTCATGGAAACCTGCGAATAGAACGAGTGTGAAACCAGAAACTCTTTAAAAGTGGTCAGAGACGACTGTGCCTGAAAAATACACTCAAGTAGAAGATTTACAAAACTGCTGCGAGGTGAAATCATATGAACAAGAACAGGGTGGAGTATGACGCTGAATCATTTTTTTGGATGAAACTATCTGTCAAGTGTCAAACTCCTGAGAGTCATAAACACTCTTGCAGTAATAGAGACTCAGAGCTTCAGCAAAAATTCTTTCTCCATTGATGTGACCTGGCTGTGTATGAAATTGCTGTTTATGACCGCGCATTCTCCAAACTTTGACACGAGGCTGCAGATGACTATTTCTAAGCTTTGTCTCCAAGCAGTTTCCATGGTGATAGCTAATTCACTTTTCTGCTTGCTCAGTGTATGACCTATTCGGCTTGTTAGCGTCTCTGAACCCTGCATTTCCATACTAACAATGGAGTCTCATGAGAAGCAGTTAACCTTTTGACCCCAGCGAGAATAAAAGCCTAGATCCAAAACCTACGTGATGACTGACATTTTTGTGCCCTTGAGAAAGATGATGCTTGCAAAAAAAAAAAAAAAGAAAAAACCAACCTAACAACAAAGAACCAAAACGTTTCCTTTTGTGCAAAGAGTAAGGTTATTATTATGGTTATAGTTTGGTGTGAGCATCGGGGTATTTAGTAACCATGGTTACAAGGTTATTAAAAAACAACAACAACAACAACAACAACAACATATAAACAAACACCACCATGTTTGAGCTCCGCATTAAGTTCAAAAGGATTTGGTATCTAAAGCTTTGTTTATCAAAACAAGACCTGGCAGGGCATTAGACATTTTTTTCATTTGTTAGAACTCATTATCAATTGCTAATTGATAGAGTTCTAACTGAAAGCCACTGCTCAGCGAACCTAGAGTTTCTCTTGGTTAAATGTAGACCTTTTTATTTGCCGAGAGAGTTTACATCTACTATCATTACAGCTGCATATATACCCCCGGATGCCGATGGCAAACGAGCAATGTCTGAACTCCACACAGCCATCAGTAAACAACAAACTGCACACCCGGAGGCTGCATTCATCATAGCTGGCGATTTCAACCACACCAATCTAAAGACTGTACTTCCCAAATTTAACCAACATGTCTCATGCCACACCAGAGACAACAAAACCTTGGATCATGTGTATACCAACATACCTGGAGCCTACAAGGTTACCCCCCTTCCCCACCTCGGACAGTCTGACCATCTCTCTTTGTTCCTCACCCCCACCTATTCACCACTCATCAAACGTGTGAAACCAACTGTGAAGACCATTAAGGTATGGCCAGCAGGGGTAGATTCAGTACTCCAGGACAGGTTTAATGACAGATTGGAGTGTGTTTGCCTCCCAGGCTACCTGTGGCTCCCAGACAGACATTAACTCTTACACTTACGCAGTCGTAGAGCATATCAACACCACTATTGACACTCACTACGTTTACATGTACATAGAGAGAATCGAATTTCTGCCGTTGCTCGACTGAAATCAAAGTTCAAAATGCCATGTATACACTTTAATTCGGCTGAAATTGAACCGAACTTGATTTCTCGGAATCGAGCTACACGACCTAGTTTATGCGATTTCTGCCGAGCTATTTTGCGCATGTATACCCTATCGAGCTAGTTGTCGAGCTACTTCCGGAAGTGACGAGTGACGAGACCACAAGCGGGAAACACAACAGCCTCGGTCAGCATGACAACGAATCATGACAACGGCATGAATCTTTTCTTTTTGTGGCATTGTTTGCACTGTTAAAATTTAGCTCACTTACTGTATCACCAAATACAGTTACTGTATCACCAAGTACAGCTGTTGCATAGCTGTGAATTGTGTACATAAACAAGTCATTGTATTTGTGTGTGTATATGTCCAACATCTGAAGAATGTCAATAAAAACAAAACAACTGAACTTTTTGTGTGTTTATTAAGACATGAGTTAAATTGTAAGCAAAAAATGGACTTTAGAAAAATATTATTGTGCAAAATAAGTTGTCTTACAAAACAGTGGTCTGCGCCGGACAGTTTGTAGCCATAGTCTGTTAGAGCAAGCCTAACAGCTTGAACACGGAACTGCTAGTGTTGCCAGATTGGATGTTTTAAGTGCATTTTAGCGGATTTGAACATATTTTGGGCTGGGATACGTCAGCAGTATCTGGCAACACTATGCTCTTCTTCATGACGACAACCGGAAGTGTACCAACACGATGGGGCGTGTAGCGCCACGTGTGGCTCGGGTGCACAATGCACCTTGCACAATAGCCCGATTTCACTTGTGCATGTAGGATTGGATTTCTCCGGCACCCCTGCTGGGACCCTTTGCTCGATTACCAACAGCAGCTCGATTTGGACGTGCATGTAAACGTAGTCAGTGTTACCACAGAAAAACAGATCATCACATACCCCAATCAGAAGCCTTGGATGAACAGGGAAGTGCGGCTCCTGCTGAAAGCACGTAACAATGCGTTCAGATCGGGAGATGCACTCGCCTACAGTACATCCAGAGCAGAACTGAAGAGGGGCATCAAGAAGGCCAAGCACGAATACAAGCTCAAGGTGGAGGAACACTTTGCGAACAATGACCCCCGGCGCATGTGGGAGGGCATCCAGGCCATCATGGATTACAAGAACAGCAACACCTCATCTGCCACCATAGATGTGTCCTTCCTAAACGAGCTTAATGACTTCTATGCCCGTTTCGATAAGGACAACAAAGAAAAGGCCATAAAGATCACACCCTCTGTTAACCCTCAGCTGCTCATTCTCTCACACACAGACGTCCGAAACGCACTGAATTGCATCAACGCACGCAAGGCTGCGGGCCCTGATGGTATTCCAGGACGTGTGCTCAGAGCTTGTGCTGAGCAGCTTTCAGGAGTATTCACGGACATCTTCAACCTGTCCCTGGCCCAAGCAGTAGTACCGGTGTGCTTTAAATCAACATCCATTGTGCCAGTGCCAAAACACTCCTCCCCAAAGTGCCTAAATGACTACCGCCCAGTGGCACTTACTCCTATAGTGATGAAGTGCTTCGAACGACTGGTCCTGGCACACCTCAAAGACCGTCTGCCCCCCCACACTCGACCCACACCAATACGCCTACCGCAGTAACAGGAGTACAGAGGATGCAGTCTCCACAGCGCTGCACTGTGTACTCTCACATCTGGACAATAAAAACACTTATGCAAGAATGCTGTTTGTGGACTTCAGCTCAGCATTCAACACTGTCATCCCCGCCAAGCTAATCACAAAACTCACAGACCTTGGAATCAGCACCTCCCTCTGCAACTGGATCATGGACTTTCTGACCAACAGACCACAGCACGTTAGGTCAGACCACATCACATCTTCCACCCTCACACTCAGCACAGGAACTCCGCAAGGATGTGTGTTGAGCCCCTTCATCTACTCTCTTTTCACCCACGACTGCAGACCTATATATGGATCCAACTCCATCATAAAGTTTGCAGATGACACCACAGTGATTGGACTAATCAGCAACAACGACGAGTCAGCGTACAGGTCAGAGGTTAAACACCTTGCTGCTTGGTGTGCGGACAACAACCTGCTCCTTAACACCAGCAAAACAAAAGAAATCATCGTGGACTTTAGGAAGGAGAAGGGAGGCACCCACACCCCCCTCCACATCAATGGCATGGAGGTGGAACGTGTCTCCAGCTTCAAATTCCTGGGGACCCACATCTTGGAGAACCTGACCTGGTCTACCAACACCTCCCACCTCATCAAGAAGGCCCATCAGCGTCTCTTCTTCCTAAGAACACTGAAGAGAAACCACCTGTCTGCTGTCATCCTGGGCAACTTCTACCGCTGTGCAGTAGAGAGTATCCTGACTAACTGTGTTACAGTGTGGTATGGAAACTGCTCTGCTGCTGACCGCAAAGCACTCCAGAGGGTGGTGAAAACTGCCCAACGCATTATAGGTGCTCCACTTCCGGACATTGAGGGAGTCTACAAGAAGAGATGCGTGCGCCGGGCACGTAGCATCCTCAGAGACTCTTCCCACCCAGCCAACAGACTCTTTCAGCTCCTCCCGTCCAGGAGGCGATTCAGGAGTCTGCAGACCAAAACAAGCAGATACAGGAACAGCTTCTTCCCCACAGCCGTCACCCTACTGAACTCTGCCAGCAGGTGATCCCACACCCTCCTTCTACCTGTATTGACTCTTGTTGCACTTGATAACTGCACATCTGGTTCCATAGCTGTACATATTCTCTACTGTTGGATCTATTTACACAGCCAGTCTTGCATATGTGTGTATATATGTATATGCTTACATCCACACTTGAGTTTAGGTGTGCATGTATAGGTGTATATATATGTATGTATGTGTGTGTGTGTATATTCTGAATGCCTATTTAACTTTTATTGTTTGTATATTCACTAGACATCTGTATTGCAAGTTAGTTCTTCAGTATATAGCCTTAAGGATAATTATAACCACCCCTTTTTTTATAGCCCTACCTGTACATACTTCTCCCATAACTTTTGTACATATACTGCACAGATGTATATGTGTATATTCTGTATGCCTATTCAACTCTTATTCTTTTATATTCACAAGACATCTGCATAGCAAGTTAGCTACTTCTGTATATAGCTTTAAGGATAATTATAACCACCCTTTTTTATAGCCCTACCTGTAGTTACTTCTCCCTTAACTACCGTACATATACTGCACAGAATTATTGAACATCCTATTTATTTATCTGTACATTCTCTACTCACTATAACCGTCTCATTTGCACTAGCTGTACATAACTGCATTCATCTATACATATTGCTTATCTGCACATACTGTATTTATTTGTATTATACTGCATTTCTGCTATTTGCACTTCTGATTAGATGCTAACTGCATTTCATTACCCTGTATTTATACTGAGTAATGACAATAAAGTTGAATCTAATCTAATCTAATCTAATCTAATCTAATCTAATCTAATGTTGTCCAGCAACCATCATCGTTCAGTTCCCACCCAAAAGCAGATGGGATTTGCTTTATTATAGAAACTGGCTACCTGCATTGGGGAAACATTCTGTGTCAGAAAAACTAAAAAAAACAAGTCTGCTTATAAAATTAGGACTGGGCAACAATGATGATATTGTGATAAATGATGTCACAATACACTATTCTGAGATATCACAGTGTTTCATGAGGTTTTCAACAAACAAGTTTTCACTCTTTAAAACTGTAACCTATTATAATTTGACTCCTCTTCCTTCTTCTCAGTGTTAAATTGTTTATTTTTATTTTCATTTATTTTTTTAAATACATCTCATTCATTTGAATAAATTTTAACAAAAATTTCAAACCTAATGTTATCATCTACAGCGTTTCATCTCTCATAAATAAAACCATCTCCAGCTGTTGTATACTGATCAGTTCATGTTCCACAACCTCTCCATTAGTGAGGAGCTTTTTTCCTTGTCCCAATGTAAACAAACACTTATTACATGCAGGTTAAACATTGTTTTGATGAATTCTGGACTTGCTGTATCAAATAGAAACAAAGTCTTCGGCTACCGGAAACAAAGGACAGCGTTTTTGTTCCATCACATTAGACCAGGCTAGAGAGCGAGAAACGAGATTATGATGCTCAATAAATAATGAAGCTATCTCGCTGGCCAGGCAAACCACTTTCACTACCGCAACAGTATGTGGGATGCCTGCCATAAATTAATTCCAGTGGACAGAAAATTGCTTTAATTTTATGCATAATGCCCTTTAAATACCTTCTGTTACAACACCTCGTGTGTGTATGTGCGAATAACAGAAGCGTGACAGGATAACAGACCACGGCTCTCAGCAGGCAAAATACAGTTTGTGCTCTCTCGCTGTCCAGCATTGGATTCTGTTTAAATATACACAGCCAAACGACAAAATCAACAAAAAGACGAAGAGGAATGTTGGGTGTGACGCGTCAATGTGACTCAAGCGCAATATAAGACATGCAAAATAAATAAATAAATAAATAAATAAATAATAATAATAAAAACGCATCAGAGGACATTGGAGAAAATGCATCTTAAATCAAACACGGATTTCTTTTATGGATGAAATTAACTTATTACTTATAATTGTAAGTGCAGCAGATCCTTCAAACCACAGGCATGTTTTCTTTACAGGACAGCGCATCAAATGAACAACAACAATGTTACTTAGCCAGGATTGGGGAAGTTGGGAATGTCTGCAGGGGGGGTCTGGGGGTTCTCCCCCATGAAAATTTTGAAAATTTCATCTTTTTTGGTGCAATCTGGTGACTTCTGGAGCTGCAATGAGCCTTAAAAAGAAATGAAAGAAAGCATTAAGTGTGAATTATATTTTATTAGGCATTTAACAATTTTTTTCTTTGCAGGAGGCTGAGGGTCTTCATCATCAATCTGCCTTGGTCTCTTGGCAGAACTTTGCTTTCCCAATGGTTTCTTCTATTAAAACATATGGAAAAAAATTTCTTAGTAATGCAGGGTTGGACTTAAAAACAGTCCCCATTGGGAAAATACAAAATCATAAAGGACTCCATTTCTTAAAGACCATGGAGTCCAGGGACTCGAAAATTTGAAAGTCTTAGTCAAACCCTGTACTTTCTGCATGGACAAAATCTTGCTGTATTTGAATATTAAATCAAAAGCAATACAGTGAATCTTTCACAGACAGAATCCTCACCGTTACTTTGAAATTTAGTTACAAGTTCCTTTTTGATCAAAGGATTAGTGTTTTTCACTGCCCAATATTTCATCTAGATTATAACATAAATATAGATGTCACAAACACACACACACATACACATATATATATATATATATATATATAGCAATACATAGGTACTTAGCGGTCACATTTAAAAAAAAATTGTCTGACAGATTTTATCCTGTTTACGGTGGGCGTTCCCACTGCGAAAGAGAAAACAATCAAAACTGAACAAGTGAAAGTGATCATTATGCCGTTACCATGTGCGTAGTCTTTTATGAAGGCGCAAGTGGGCACTCAGCCCTCTGACTCTGGTGTGACTGAGTAAGGCAACAAGTTTTATGTTTCATCTAATTTAAGTAATTTAAAAACTATAATATTTGGCAGTGGGCACATAGGAAAGTGTAAAGTATAAAGTTTCTGTCAATATGTTTATCATGCTTGTATGATGAAAAACTCGAAGATATTTATCTAAAATACATGACCTACTTATTCTGAACCTGCCAAGATTCACCAGCAAAGCTCTCAAAACTCATAGTATTTTGCTTTGATTCAAGCCTCGTTTTGAAGTCTAACCAATAAGAACGCTACATTTTTGGTGGTAAATTTGATTTTCTCGATTTAACTTCTATATATGGAAAGCACACCCCAGGAAACCTCTGATTTTTGTCAACAAAAATGTCCACAGAAAATGCACAAAATTACTTCACAAAACAAAATTTCACAAAATTTGGATTAGCACGGGTTAGTATAAAATTTATAGGCTGTGTTTAGTGATTTATGGCCATGTTTTTTGAGAATTGGCCATGGAAAATACGGCTGCACGGCTTGCTAGCTAAGCCTATGCTTTATTACTTCCATCCATCCATCATCTGTAGCCGTTTATCCTGTTCTACAGGGTCGCAGGCAAGCTGGAGCCTATCCCAGCTGACTATGGGCGAGAGGCAGGGTACACCCTGGACAACTCGCCAGGTCACCGCAGGGCTGCTTTATTACTTCTTAAAATAGTGAATTAAAAGCATAATAAAAATCACCCACATTCTGAACACACATTACACTACAACCCATATGACTGGTCAGAAGGTCTTGTTGTTGTTCCTGCTATTTAGAATACAACTAACTTCCACCTTAACAGTGAATTAATAAAACTGCACAACCTTTGCAGAGTGATGGTTTACGATCCACATGAAATAACTGTTTTAAACACTTTTTTAAACTAAAAACTATCAAGCTATGAGTTTTTTTTGTTTGTTTTTTTCCCTGTTAAGCCACAGATCTCTGTGACAAAATTGGGTTTCAAGTACACTAAATAGTTCCTTGATAATTCACAGACTTTTAATGGTTAATATCCTTCATCTTACACTATATGTATCACAATTAGAATGTGTAGGAGACCATATTATTTTCTCACTTGTGTCATCCAATCATACTGAAAATAGCAAAATCCCAATCCCTATTGGCCAGCAGTATGGAGTGTACAAATTACACGTTAGTACTTTGCACATTAATAGGCGCCTTATTCCCTTATATAGAGAAAATCACAAACGGCTGCTATATGATTTCACACCCTATGCTAGTGTACGCATTATAGATCACAGGGAGCTGAGTACCAAATCACTACGTACTGCTCATTATATGCTTCAGAAGCCATCATTTAGCAGCTGATGTAAATCACTTAAGCAGGGATTAGGACAATGGCTCCCTATCGGACACACAGTACACTAGGTCGGGCATAGAAGCTATTATTTCATATCATATATAGTGCCTTCTACAATTATTGGCACCCGTTGTAAAGATTACTTTAAAAGGTTTAGAAAATGTCCACCTTTTGGTGAAGTTGCTTCATCTCACACTGGAAAAAAAATGAGAAAAATCCAACCTTTAATTGAAACAAATTTATTCAGAGTTAACAAATCACCCTCTTTTGTGCTCTCTCCTCTTCAGCTCAGTCCACAGGTCTTCAATGGGGTTCAGGTCAGGGGACTGAGATGGCCAAGGCAGAAGTTTGATTCTGTGCTCAGTGAACCATTTTTGTGTTGATTTGGACATATGCTTCAGATTGTTGTCCTGCTGGAAGATCCAGTGATGACCCAGTTTTAGTTTCCTGGAAGAGGAAACAGGTTTTGATTTACAGTGTCCTGGTGTTTCATGGAGTCCATGATGCCACAGCCTAACACGATTTCCAAGGCCTTTGGAGGAAAAACAGCCCCAAAACTTCCACCATATTTTACAGCTGGGATTGGGTTCTTTTCATTTTAGCCATCCTTTTTTACACCAAGCCCACCTCGAGTACTGACTGCCAAAAAGCTCCATTTTTGTTACATCAGACCATAGAACATGGTTCCAGTCAAAGTTGTAGTAGTGTTTCAAAAACTCCAGGTGCTTACGTTTGTGGTTAACTGACAGACCTTCCAAATAACCTGTTGGCATGGAGGTGGCGTCTGATGGTGGTTTTGGAGACTTGGAAACACCACAATTTTACTTTTTCCTGTAATTCACCAGCATTGATCCTTGAGAATTTTTTTTGCCTTTCTTACCCTCCTCCTCACTGTATGTGGGGGCAAAATAACCTTGGGTCCTCTTCTAGGCAAGTTTGTAATCATTCCAGTTGGTGTCCACTTTTTTATTATTGCCCTAACAGTAGAAATGGACATTTTCAGATGAGTAGCTTTTTTTTTTTATAGCCATTCCCTGACTTATGAAGGTCAACACACTTCTCCCTCATTTGGTTTGTGTGTTCTCTTATCTTTCCCATGTTGATGGATGATGACGGGAATTTGGCCTCTGTGAAACCTCATATTTGTTCTCCAGTTAATCAGGAAGTAATGGATTACAGCTTGAAAGTTCCTCCACATTCCAATCAACTAAAAAAAAAATGTACAATTTAAATGGGGAACATGCTTCGGTTACATTGCATTCACTATAATTTCCAGGGGTGCCAACAATAGTGGCACATGTTTTTGTTGAAAATCATTATTTCTTGTTGAGGGATTTGTTTGTCTCTGAATAAATGTATTTCAATTAAACATTGGATTTTTTTCAGTGAGAGATGAAGCGACTTCACTAAAAGGTGGATTTTTTCTAACCCTCTTTATAAGGGGTGCCAATACTTGTGGAGGGAAATGCAGCAGTGGGGCACTGTGACTTTGAGGGCACCTGAGGAGGATATAGTGGGAGGTTATACTTCATTAAAGTCACATGATACTTGTATATTTTACCGCCTAATCCAGGTAAGTAAGAAAACACCAGGGTGCTGTTATAAGAAAATAATCCACATCAGGGTAGCATGATGAAGAGTTACTGTCACCACCTCATAGTACCATTTATCCATTTACAGTCACATGTGATATTGGGGAACATCCATCAAATATATTAGTTAATGAGTTCTTACACGTTATAGCAGCTATAAACAGTTGTTCCCTCACCATAGTCTCTTTCCTTTCTGTGATTTGCAGCTGCACTGCTCTCAAAGCTGCTGTTATAGGAAATAAATCAGTGCCTTCTGACCAATCAGATTCAAGATGCTGTGGTTTAGGTTCGTTTAAACCCAACTGCCCGACACTGAATATAAGAAAGACAGATAATGATAATGCCTACTATCAGGAGGCATACACAGATGCCCTCATTTCCTTCTGAACCTTCATTCTGTACAACATTATTGAATTAAAGCAGCTAAACGACGAGATAATGTCTTTTGAAGTTTGCTCCAAAGCCGCACAAGACACATTACGTCTGCTGCTATCTTCATCTGTTGTCATTAAAGGAACAGTCCACCGTACTTCCATAATGAAATATGCTCTTATCTGAATTGAGACGAGCTGCTCCGTACCTCTCCGAGCTTTGCGCGACCTCCCAGTCAGTCAGACGCAGTCAGACGCGCTGTCACTCCTGTTAGCAATGTAGCTAGGCTCAGTATGGCCAATGGTATTTTTTGGGGCTGTAGTTAGATGCGACCAAACTCTTCCGCGTTTTTCCTGTTTACATAGGTTTATATGACCAGTGATATGAAACAAGTTCAATTACACAAATTGAAACGTAGCGATTTTCTATGCTATGGAAAATCCGCACTATAATGACAGGCGTACTAACACCTTCTGTGCACTTCGGCAGCGCATTGATATCTGAGCTCCGTATCAATGCGCTGCCAAAGCGCACAGAAGGTGTTAGTACTGTCGTTAGCCTGTCGTTATAGTGCGGACTTTCCATAGCATAGAAAATCGCCACGTTTCAATTTGTGTAACTGAACTTGTTTCATATCACTGGTCATATAAACCTATGTAAACAGGAAAAACGCGGAAGAGTTTGGTCGCATCTAACTACAGCCCCAAAAAATACCATTGGCCATACTGAGCCTAGCTACATTGCTAAAAGGAATGACAGCGCGTCTGACTGCGTCTGACTGACTGGGAGGTCGCGCAAAGCTCGGAGAGGTACGGAGCAGCTCGTCTCAATTCAGATAAGAGCATATTTCATTATGGAAGTACGGTGGACTGTTCCTTTAAATCCAACAGTGGCTCCTGTCCTGAGCACTGGCATGGTTTGTTTCTTCACCACCACTATCTCCCTGGGAAATTTACTCTGCTAGCCTGTTTGGTATTACCCATTTGCTAGTATGGTGTAAACCCAGCTAATTAACCAAGCACTGCTTCCTTGTTCACAGTGCTGATTTCAACTGCCCTATCATTGCATTTTATATAACACTATACTGTTTAATCACTGCCAAGTTGATGAATCAATAAGGGATTGGCTCCCTCAACATTACTGAGTCTTTTCTTCATTAAGAACATTTCTTTCCATTTATACTGATAACTGATTGCTCTAGCAGACCTGAATATTTGGCAGGCGCCTATGTTTTGTGGTCTGATAGGTGGCGCTCTTTGTGAGCGGCCGGGTTTATTATGTGTTCTCCACTTCTGTCCTGTTTTATGGTGTTTTAGCTTCATGTTTATCACCAAAGTGCAATATTAGTGTTATTAGGGTGCTGTTAACTACTTGTGTGATCTATGTGACTACCAAGCGGGTTGAGAAAGGAACTGTTGCAGCGAATTTTACCTGGAGTGTGCAGCCACTTGGTTTTGAACAATGGCGGGGAGGGGACTCTTACAGTACTCTTCACATTACTTCCGCTGTCTCAAGTCAGCGGCACCGCCAGCAGGAGTACAACTCAAGAATTTACTTCGTCAGTTGGGTCTACTACATCTCCGTTCTAGACCGCGTGGCTGTCGCGCTGGTAAGAACTTTCTACGCAAAATTCCTACTGTCATTGGTTACGGACGCCATGACCTTATTAGGAAATGTAAACAGCACCTGCATCCAACCAACCTGATTAAGTGTGATGTTTCTAAAGTTCCAGCGTCAGCTGCAAGAAGAGCATGTGTCCCCCGAATGTTTTTGTGCAACCCCAGGTCGTTGATAAACAAACTGGATGAGTTTCAAGCTACACTGTCTCATAACAAGGTGGACATCGCTGTTGTGTCGGAGACCTGGCAGACAGAAAACCATCCTATGTCAGTCATTACATTAAGTGGCTACGCTGTTTTTTCAAAGCACAGGTTGGATAAACGAGGTGGGGGCGTAGCGGTGTATGTGAATCAACACATTCCATCAAGACAGCTTACTGAATACGACGTTCCCAATCATCTGGAACGCGTGTGGGTCTGGACCAGGCCACGTCGACTACCAAGAACGCTGTCCGCTATTCTTGTCTGTGGACTCTATCTTCCCCCCAACTCACCTCACCGAGACCTCTTGATGGACCACCTGTTGACTGTTTCTGACAGTATACGCGTTCAATACCCTGACTGTGGCCTTGCATTCCTCGGGGATTTCAACCGCGCGGACATCTCGGATCTGTGCAGAGGCGGTCTTCTGTCACAGGTCGTCAAAGACAACACGCGGGGGAATGCTGTTTTGGACCTTATCATATCTAACATGCAAGATAAGTATATGCGTCCTTCCATCTTACCCCCCGTGGGACTCAGTGATCATTCTTCAGTCCTCTGGATTCCAAAAGACAGACCTATCAACAACAAGCCCATTAAGAAACGAGTCCGCCCTCTATGCGAATCTGGTTTGTTCGAATTCGGTCGGTGGATCACGGCGCATGACTGGAAAGAGGTGTATAATGCTGAGAGTGTTTTTGCAAAAGTGGATGTCTTCTATGCGTCACTTGAAGAAGCCATTGACAACCACTTTTCAACCAAAGTCGTTACAATACATAGTACTGATAAACCTTGGGTGACACCTCAGATCAAACATCTCATTAGTCTGCAACAGAAAGCCTTTCATAAATACGGCCACATTATTTGGAAGTTTTATCGGAATCTAGTTCAGAGAGCACTATCTCGAGCCAAGAAGAGTTACTACACTGACCAGGTTGCCTCCCTCAAGCATGCCAATCCACGACGTTGGCATCAGGAGGTCATGAACATGGTAAGCGTGAGTAAAGGTGGGAGTGAGATAACCATTCCGGGACTGGATACCGAGGTTGATGCATCTGTTGCAGACATCAACAACACAAAATTTGCTGAAGTGTCCAAGGCACTCCCCTGCATTGGCTCTCTGTCAATTGCCCACCTTCCTACCTGCTGCAAACCAGCTCCCCACTTTGCATGTTTGGGATGTTTACCAGCGGCTCCTGGCGGTTAAGACAACCAAGGCACCCGGCCCTGACAGCATTCCTCTGAAGCTACTCCGTGAGTTTGCCTGTGAACTTGCTACGCCGTTCTGTCACATACTCAATGCTTCTTTCAATGAGGGAGTTGTACCATACCAGTGGAAACAGGCAGTCGTTGTTCCCCTTCCTAAGACGCAGCCTGCAAGTATAGACCAGTTAAGACCTATCTCCTTAACTTCTCAGTTTTCGAAGATAGCCGAGTACTTTGCAGTGGAATGGATTCTACAAGACATCAGCTTTGACAAGAGACAGTATGGCAGTCTTAAGTGATGCTCAACTGTTCATGCTCTGGTGAGCTTAGTTGACAGTCTGTGTAGAGGCACTGACACTCCAGCATCCATCTGTATTTTAGTGGCTACTGACTTTTCAAAAGCCTTTGATAGGGTGCATCACAACACAGTCATCTTAAAACTGCTGAACAAGGGTCTGAGGAGTGAGTTAATCCCATGGATCTGTGACTTCATTTCTGACAGGAAGCAGTGTGTCTGTTCACTCTCCAGTTGGGAACATCTGTCTTGTGGTGTTGCTCAAGGAACCTTGCTCGGTCCCATTTTGTTCCTAACCCTTATTGATGACGCGGCAAGTAACACCGCCATTCCGACGTGGAAATACGTGGACGACATGAATCTGCTTGAGTCCAGAGCCCTCCACCAGCCCTCCACCAGCCCTCCACCCTTCAACAGGAGTTGGACGAGCTACACTTATGGTCTACGAACAACCACATGCTGCTGAACGGTACCAAATGCCTCACCATGCATGTGACTTTCTGTCGAAACCCTCCTCTACTTCCACCACTTCAGATTTGTGAAACGCCCTTAACCATTGTATCTTGTTTGAAAGTTCTAGGACTTCACATCCAAAAAAGATCTGCGGTGGGACAAACAAGTTGATCAAATGCTAAGTTCAGCATCGAGGAAGCTTTACTTCCTCAAACAACTAAGGAAGTTCACCCTGTCTACAGCTGACCTGACAACGATTTATACGGGCTATGTCAGGCCCATTCTTGAGTACGCGGCACCCGCATGGTCATCAGGACTAACCCAATTTCAAGCGGACAAACTGGAAAGAATCCAGAAGCAGGCGTGCCGTATCATTTTAGGGAACGCTTACACAGGCTACTCTTGTGCACTGCAAAGCCTTGGTCTTGTGACATTAGCAGAGAGAAGGGAGCAGCTCTGCCTCAAGTTCACAAGGACATTGCTGAAGTCTG
The DNA here is from genome assembly GCF_027579695.1 of Neoarius graeffei. Taxonomy (NCBI): domain Eukaryota; kingdom Metazoa; phylum Chordata; class Actinopteri; order Siluriformes; family Ariidae; genus Neoarius; species Neoarius graeffei. The sequence continues at coordinate 15,491,587 of NC_083577.1, forward strand.
AATACAGAGATTGGCTGCCACCAACCAGGCTTCAGGTCTCAGGCCGTGTCACGAGAAACAGTCAGAAACTGAACTGCCCCAAAACAAGAACAAACCGATACAGCAACTCTCCTATTCCGTGCATGTGCAACCTGCTCAATAAGTCTGGGGAATAATTTCCATCAGCAGCAAGCCGCAAATATTTTCCATGTCGTTAACACTTCTCTGTTCTCAGACGATCAAAAAATTAAGTGCAATCGATGTATACATATTTTATTTAAGTTAATCATGAATGTTACGAGATGTGCAATATCGTTAGTCGTGTAAGTTTTTAACCTTTAAGTCTGTAAATTGAAAGCAATTCAGTGGTGACTTCACTGCGAATTTCAATAAAGACATCTTGAATCTTGAATATCTACAATATATACTGTAGGCACTTTTGGACCAAACAGTTCTAGGGTCTTAGTCGAGGAACGACCCACTGGGGCTCTCCCCTGAGAACTATGCACCTTCAGTGGCTTTTTTCTCTTTGCATTCACACTGGCAGTAGGAACTCTGAAGTGACACGCATTTCCTCTGTTGTATGTATGCTTAATAAAGCCTGGACTTCACTGTTGGGCCATTTGTCTGTTCTTAACACTAAGAGCCATTATTTACATGGCGAATGTTTTACACAGATTTTTAAAAATGGTGGTTGCCAGTGCTGCATTGGCTCACGTGTTCGACCAATCACTGTACACTTATGTCACTCATGGTTTCTCTTGTGCTGGGAGAGAACCTACCCTGAAGTAGGAGATAAAAAACGTCCCTCAAAACAGCTTATACATTCTCAGAACTGTGATCATCCTCAGTTCCTGCAGTGCAGAGACACACAAAAAAAGGAGAACTTCTTCCAATAATTCTAAGAACTATGCAAAAGTTCCTCTCGTCCAAAAACGCCTTATCTTCACCAAGCAGCACTGCAGCAGATACTTATAGCTACAGTATATCAGCTAGCCAGATATGGTATGGAACAAGTGAGCTCATCTCAGCAGCAACCATAGCTAACATTAGCAAAAGACTTCCCTTACTATAATTACAAAGAGTATTTCTCTTCCTGAGGAAAACCCCTGTGATCTTTTATCCACCTGGAGATAAAGTACACAAAGAGTTCTGTCTGTTGTATTGGCTCTGCTGAAATATTGCTTGTACTCTTCTGAATTAAGGTGAGTAATTACGCTCACGTTGTGCAGTAAAGCCAGAAATTTTGCTCTGAAATACAATGATTGCAGCACAAACTACTTCTTCACATCACTAATTCTAACACCAAGATCAACCCAGAAATCTGCCCCATTTCATTTTTCCAACTTACATTCCTGATCTAGTGCAAAGAAAAAAGTGGAAAGCTGTCAGAAACTTGCCAGGCGGTTAGTATGGTGCCAGTCCACAATCCTGCCAGTAATGGATTATATTGTCCAATACTTTCAAAATACTAAGCAGTATGCTGACAAAGGGTGTGACGATACATCAGTGTAACAACATCCCATAGGAATGAAATCAGAAATAATACATTTGTAATTGTCTTTCTTTGCTACAAGACAAATTGTCCCAAGCATGGCACTTCTGGAAACTGTTGACAATAAGAGAAAATGGTGTCGCTAAATAGAGCATTCAAGTGAAACGTCCTAAAGCTGTGATTTCAACATAGGAACTTAAACACACAACATTCTCAAGTGGATAAAGTCATGAGGACACTGTTGCAGGGCACTGGGACAGTATGGGGAGTGAAACGCTTCTCATTGATGTGCAACTGATCATGAGTCCAGCAATTTAGCTTATTTAGCAATCCTTTTACCTCATATGGACAATGTGAATTGCGAATAAGTGTTAAGTGACATGAGAGAGAAAAGTGGAGATAAAAATGACGATGGTATAAGAAACTGAAAAGAAAAAATAAACGCAGTTATGAAAGAATAACAGCAAATTTAAAGAGAGAGCGCAAAGCAGACAGAAAAGGACAAAGAGAAAGATAGATGGATAAGCAAAAGTGCGTGCGTGTGTGTGTGTGTGTGTGTGTGTGAGAGTGTGAGAGAGAGAGTGAGAGAGAGAGAGAGAGAGAACAACCCAGAGATACAATGTACTGTAGAGATACAGAAAGAGACCCAAGATGAGTCTGAGATGAGACTGGTGCAATCTTCAGATACTTTATGTTTACTTGAGTATCTTCAGATCAGCTTTTTCACCAACAGAAGTAATGTTTTCTTCACCAGCTCACAGAACAGGCCTAGTTTATGTAGGGAAAAAATGGAGAGTGAAGGGGGTGAAAGAGTGGAGAGAGTTAGACACTTTTCAGGAATCTTTCACTGGATTTTAGCCTTCATTGGTCACACTTAGGATAACAAGCGAGGTTACGACAGCAAACGTGCTAATCCCTGAGAGGATATTCCTCCCGCTGACTGTCTCTCCTACCCTGAAAGAAAATAACCCAGTGTTTCTCTTCATTCGTAAATAATGTCGTAAATCACCAAAGAGGTGTTAGTGTGTGATCCGAGTCATGGCAGAAATTTGATAAAGATGACTGAAAAGAGACGCCAAGTCAGAGATGGACAAAGAGAGAGAGAAAAGAAGGAGTGAAAGAACAAAAGATACAGACACAAAAAGGCTGGTATGATGAAGAGATAGAGAAGGCATAAATAACAGAGCAAACCTCTGTTTATATTGATCATCACTGAGCTGAGGAGAAGATTTACTGTGCATTTTAAAACCACTGTTACAGTCGTACTGGTATTAAATCTAAAGAGACACTTGGGCCAATGGCATGGAACATTGCTAAGTAGTGAAAGACGAAGGCTGATGTGGTTTTGGCTGTATCATAACTCAAAACGGTGTGATTACGCCTCAAGGGCGAAAGAAGGTGGAAGTGATATTTCATTTCTCGCTTCTCTGGTGCTAAAACATATTAACTTCCCCTCTGTCATATTTTATGACCCTAAGCGCTGTTGTTTCCCTGCTGCTCTAGGAAGTGTGTCCTTACTGTAAAAATAGGCAACATCTAGTACACTTCAGTTTTCTTCCGTTTCTCACAGTCTCACCTTCTCGTTAACACTCCAAAAACAAACAATTAGCTACCTGACAGGATAGATGCCTAACACTTTAGCACTTATTTTTAACATATTTTAATGTCTTGTCCATCCAGCCCCTTTCAAGATGTGAATAAAAATAAGTGGTACCTGAATGGAAAAGCCTGAAAAAAAATCTCAATATATCAAAAAGGATTTTTAACCACGGAGTTGGGCAAATGAACAAGATGCGACAAAGTGATAGACATGTCTGATGCAGTTTGATTTGACAGACAAATCAAAATCATCACTGCAACCCTGACCAGGATTACTGACAATGAATGAGTGAATGAATGAATGAATGAATGAATGAACATCTAAACATCTCTCTCTCTCTCTCTCTCTGCTGCTGCTGCTGATTTCTAGCACTCTGCAGTTTGAGTATTGTAGTCTTTTATTCCTAATCACTTTTACACCATCTTCAGGATTTCTACATGACTTAAGGAAAAAAAATTTTAAATTGCAAAACATTTGAAAGTTCAGTTCTTACCATATTCCCAGCTTATAAACAAACACAGCTAAAAGGAGTTAGTAAGTTATACTGTATACACTGACTGGCAGCTCAAGTTAGCATGAGAATGAAAACCGCTACCGTTTTTTATTAGCCGTTCAAAAACCAAAAATGTATAACAGTACCTTCCTGGCATTGTATCATATAACAATAGTACAACATTGGTATAAATACGCAGGTGATTTTCTATACTCACGGGCACTGATTGGTCGAGTGTTTTGGACTATTTCTCGAAAATCACCTCAAGTGACTCAGCAAAATGGCGGCCAATCGCTTTGTCACCATGAGGAAGACGTACAAATGATGAAAGAAAATACTGTTCCTAAAAGCACTAAAAAAAGCTACAAAGTTTGGTCTAAAACTATTCAAAGGGAAGGTGGAATTTGGATTTCTTTTATCCATTTCAAAACAATGTATTTGATGTGACTCTGCGTAAATAAGTGACACAAGCCTGTGTCACGCCATTATTATATCTGCATGCTGCTTTTGAAGTTTGAAATAAATGATTTTTAATATTTTTTTTTTAAATACTCACCTGTGTATTTATACTAAATAAGTTATCAACCTCAGGCTTAGTGAATATCGGTGAATAATAACCTCAACTTCGTCTCGGATATTATTCATTGATATTCACTTTACAGTGAATACACTTCGGTGAATAATTGTCAAATATTGCTTTAAAATATATGTCTTAAAATTCATTTGTAAACATATGAACATGTTTTCAGCTTGGACATGACTTTTCTTCCATGAAGATGATAGACACATGCTGTTTTTGTCGTTATAGCCCTGTTAATCAAAAATAAAAAAAAGACACCGAGTGTAAAAGCATTTCTAGCATGAACATAGACATGTCAGTTAAATATGAAGAGACAGACAGTTATAATAATCCTAGATTCCTATTTAATACTGTAGCAAAATTAACCAGGAATAAGTCCACTATAGACACATGCATACCTGTAGTATGTAGTAGCAACGATTTCACGAATTTTTTTAATGACAAAATTGAGAATATCCGACAAAAAATTCAAACTACTAATTTAAGGTCAGACAATGTAAGTGACCCTGCAGTTAACAATATAACTGTATCAGTTCGTCAGTTAAAATGTTTTAGTCCCCTAAAAGAAACTGAATTACTTTCATTAATCTCGGCATCAAAAGCCTCAACTTGCGTACTAGATCCCTTACCTATTCAAACAGATAATACCTGAAGTAATTGAACCGCTTCTAAAAATAATAAATTCTTCTCTTACGATTGGCTATGTACCCAAATCCTTTAAACTAGCAGTTATGAAACCCCTGATTAAAAAACCTGACCTTGATCCCGGTCAGCTGTCCAATTATTGGCCAATATCAAACCTCCCCTTTATCTCCAAGATCCTTGAAAAAGCTGTGGCACAGCAGTTATGCTCATGTTTACATAGGAATAACATCCATGAAATGTATCAGTCAGGATTTAGACTGAATCATAGCACAGAGACAGCTTTGGTTAAAGTAGTAAACGACCTACTGTTGGCGTCTGATCAGGGCTGTGTCTCGCTGCTTGTGTTGCTTTTGACCTTAGTGCAGCATTTGATGCCATTGATCATTCCATTCTTCTGGATAAACTAGAAAATGTTGTGGGAGTTAAGGGAACGGCCCTCTCCTGGCTCAGCTCTTATTTAACTGATCGCTATCAGTATGTTGATATAAATGGTGATATTTCTAGACGTACTGAGGTAAAGTTTGGTGTTCCACAAGGTTCTGTCTTGGGTCCACTGCTTTTTTCTTTATATATGTTACCTCTGGGTGATATAATTCGTAAACATTGTATTAGTTTCCACTGTTATGCTGATGACACACAATTGTATGTTTCTGCAAAACCTGATGAGAGACACCAGCTTAAGAGAATTGAGGAATGTGTAAAGGACATTAGACACTGGATGCTTATTAATTTCCTTCTGCTTAACTCTGACAAGACTGAAGTACTTGTATTAGGACCATATGCAGCTAGAAGTAAGACTACGTTCAGACTGCACCCTGAAACGACCCATATCCGATTTTTTTGCCCATATGCGACCTGTATCCGATTTGTTATTGACAATCTGAACGACACAGATCTGATTTTTTTCACATGCGACCCAGGCCGCTTGGATATGTGGTCCTAATTCCGATGCACATCCGTTATTTTCACATGCGACTGCAGTCTGACCGGACAGGTCGCATTCATGCGACCTACACGTCATCAACAAGAGACAAACGTCACTATTCTGCGTTCGCTAATCCCGCCTCTTTGGTGGAAACTTGAAGAGTGCGCTTTTTTTTTGTTTACGTATTACGTAGATGTGCTTATTACGTGTCAATTTGCGCATGCGGGACACTTTTGGGTCATTTTCTGTTCATATTGGAGATCGCATACAAGTCTCATAATTGGTAATGTGAACGGCCTAACAAAAAAAATCGGATTTCACAACAAATCGGATATGGGTCATTTCAGGTTGCAGTCTGAACGTAGTGTTAGTTTTCTGATTATACAGTAATTCTGGATGGCCTTTCTGTTTTTTCATGTGCAGCAGTAAAAGACCTCGGAGTGACCCCAGTCTTTCATTTGAAACTCACATTAATAACATTACCCAGATAGCTTTCTTTCATCTCAGAAATATTGCTAAGATAAGAAATTTAATGTCACTACATGACGCGGAAAAACTAGTTCATGCTTTCGTTACCTCCAAGTTGGATTATTGTAATGCCTTACTGTCTGGATGCTCCAATAAGTGCATAAACAAGCTCCAGTTAGTTCAAAATGCAGCAGCAAGAGTTCTTACTAGAACTAGAAAATATGACCACATCACCCCCGTCTTATCCACACTGCATTGGCTCCCAATCAAATTTCGTATTGATTATAAAAGTATTATTATTGACCTTTAAAGCACTAAATGGTCTCGCACCACAGTACCTGAGTGAACTTCTGCTCCTCTATGACCCGCCACGCCTACTTAGATCAAAAGGTGCAGGCTATCTGCTGGTACCTCGTATAGTGAAGGCTACATCAGGGGGCAGAGCCTTTTCTTACAAAGCCCCACAGTTATGGAACAGCCTTCCAAGTAGTGTCCGGGAATCAGACACAGTCTCAGTGTTTAAGTCTAGGCTGAAAACATATCCGTTTAGTCAAGCCTTTTGTTAATGGTGTTTATGAGGTAAAGGTGTAGATCTAGAGGGTCCTCAGACATAGTGTGTTTTGGTAAACTGGGATGTATGGATGCTGTCAGTCCCCACTCGCTTGCTCACTCGAGTTTGTTGACTGTGTGGTGGCTGGCTGCTTTATGTCCTGGGGCTCCCTCATGCCTGCGTTACCTTCTGGCTCTCCCCTTTTAGTTATGCTGTCATAGTTAGTTGCCGGAGTCCCTGCTTGTACTCGGTGCAATATGTATACTGTTCCTACTTATTCAGGTGACATTGGGCATGCCTAACAACCTGTGTTTTCTCTCTCTTCTCTCCCCCCCCAAATCTGTGCCTCTGAGCTACATGTCAGTCCTGGGATCAAGATGCTGACCTCTTCTGCTCCTCGGACCTGCCTGATCCATCCTGGTGCCCTGTGTCTGGTTGGAGTCTTATCGCATCGCTCCTGTGGAGGCCAGCCCCATGTGGATAGTTGGGGGTCATGCCTGGAGGATGCTCTGGACTCTTGCAGTGGTGCTTTTGTGGCTGGGGACTGCAGTTGACTTGCTGACTTTGGGACTGCGGTTGTCGTGAACGGTTTTGCGCTCGGGTTTCCGTCGGTGGGGGGTTTATAGCATGCTGACTCTGATAGGACTGTTAATGTTATAGTCATGTTGTCTGTTGTTGCCCGGATGGGGATGGGTTCCCTTTTGAGTCTGGTTCCTCTCAAGGTTTCTTCCTCGTGTCGTCTGATGGAGTTTTTCCTTGCCACCGTCGCCACAGGCATGCTCGTTGGGAATAGATTAGGGATAAAATTAGCTCATATTTTAAGTCGTTCAAATTCTGTAAAGCTGCTTTGCGACAATGTTTACTGTTAAAAACGCTATACAAATAAACTTGACTTGACAGTTAACTTGGTCACAGCAACCGTTCTGTCTGCCAAATTTCTCACTCTTTCACATTCTCTCTCCTTTGCTGAAAAGAATTATGCGAGTGCATTCTTTTAGAAGGACACATTTGAGTTCTCTCATGGCTCTGAAATGCTGCCTACTTGGGCACCCTCATAACATATTCTGAAGTGTGTGTCCGAACTAGATTTAAGCAATATCACACTCAAGGGAGTGCTATTCTACTGAATATCAGCACAGCTGCGATTCAGTCGTAGACATGAGTACTGTATCTAATCACAGCCGTACTGATATTCAGTACAACAGCATGACCTCGAGTGTGATATTGCTTTTATACAACAGTTCTATAAACAGCAAATGAATATGGAGTAAGTGCCATTCTGGACCCATTATGGCGAAATGTTCTGTTTATTTTTGCTCTGCCACAGTGGACACAGATCCCAAAGAAGCCACACTCATTTTAGCACATCAGCTAGCTAACTCATATTTTGTGTGTGTGTGTGTGTGTGTGTGTGTGTGTGTGTGTGTGTGAGAGAGAGAGCACGTGTTAGAGATATCAGATTAGAGGAATGAGATCAAACAGACGTTGACACACAGCTGCTCTCTGAAACACAGAAGAAAACTGGAAGGAAGTTGGAGTGAAACATTACTACACCATTATTGGTGTGATGGTGTGCCGTGAGACGCAATATAAAGACTTAAAGGGTCACTATTGTGCCATGACAGTATAAAAATGAAATAAAAAAGTATAAATAAGATTGATAATGATGGTCATGACCGCATGTTAATAATTGTCTTTATTTCATGGGGAGGAACAAAATGTCCCCAAAAGGATAGGAATATCTGACAGATTTGACTTTGTGGGGACATTTGGCTTCTCCCCACATGGAAAACGAAGGTTTTGTTTGTTTGTTTGTTTGTTTTTTTTAATACAAAAACTGAAGCTTTTATCTAAAAAAAACAACAACTAAGAGCTGAAATGTTTCCTTTTGGTTACTGAGGTTAAGGTTAGGCTAAGATTTAATGAGCTACAGTAATCATTACATCAATGGAAGGTCCTCACATGGATAGTAAAACACATTGCGCGTGTGTGTGTCTCTTGTAAGCACCTTCAATACACTCTCTGGGCGATATAAAAAAAAAAATGCCAGCATCAGCAATTCCTCCTCCACTGCTTGACCTTCTTGATGAGTGCTACCTTTAATCAATTTTTGTGTGTGTGTGTGTGTGTGTGTGTGTGTGTGTGTGTGTGTGTGTGACATATACGCACACACGTAGACAACCATCCTGAGAAGCTATTAGGAGGGTATGGGGGTGTTTAAATGGCGAGTTCAGGCATGATGAAGTTCTTTTGACGTCTTCAAAAGAGCATCAGCAGAACAAACACACACACACACTCTCAGTGGCTTATTCGCAAACTGCAGTACACACCACTGTACATACACACTGTTTAGTGTTAGTGCATCAGCTGTATTTTAATCACAGTTTCTGGTTGCTCAGTTAATGCAACCTGATCTGATGAGACAGTCTCTGATCTAAAAGCTACTACTGCTCAAAAATAATAACACAAATCAGTTACAATGAATCTGCTGCATTAAATCCCAAGCAACTCAACTCATCTCATTATCTCTAGCCGCTTTATCCTGTTCTACAGGCTCGCAGGCAAGCTGGAGCCTATCCCAGCTGACTACGGGCGAAAGGCGGGGTACACCCTGGACAAGTCGCCAGGTCATCACAGGGCTGACACATAGACACAGACAACCATTCACACTCACATTCACACCTACGGTCAATTTAGAGTCACCAGTTAACCTAACCGCGTGTCTTTGGACTGTGGGGGAAACCGGAGCACCCGGAGGAAACCCACGCAGACACGGGAAGAACATGCAAACTCCGCACAGAAAGGCCCTCGCTGGCCACGGGGCTCGAACCTGGACCTTCTTGCTGTGAGGCGACAGCGCTAACCACCGTGCCACCTAAATCCCAAGCATATTTAACTTTTTGGGAGCATATTTATTGATTTATTTTACTTATAACTGTGTTTATTTTAGTAGAAAAGTAAAAGCCTAACACAACAAAGCAATTCTTATACAGCGTAAATAAAACTGTTTTAAAACTTATTTAAAATGATTTTGTTCCTACACTGTCTGAATAATTGTGAATTAATTTAATTTAAGAATTAAAAGTTTTAGCACCAACACTTAGCAAACAGCACTGGCTAGCTAGCTCTCGGTTACCACACACACAGTTTAACTCAATCTCTTGAGGAAATCCCAATATTAAGTAATTGGTCATGTTTTTGATTAGCAGTTTAAGTTAGCCAAATGTCTGGTGCTTGCATGCTAACATTCATAATTATTAGTATTAGCAAAACTTTATGATTAGATATGTTTAGCATTCACAATAAAGCTAACCATGCTAGCATAACATATTGTCGGTCCATCACCAATAAATAAATAAATGGTCACTTTACCACAAATGACCAACTCAAATATGTCACATGACACATTTGAATGTTCGTGTAGGGCTTTCAGGGCTCAGTTTTCACTCGGAGACTGCGTTTGAAAGAATGGTCACTGCCTTGTTGCCTTGCTGCCATAGCAGTCAGCTGTCTCACAAAGCAGGACTTCGACTGAAGGCATCTTCTAAGTAAGTTCGTTGTGAACAACCTTTTAGGATCGTGTTTACAGTAGCGTGTAATGTCAGCACACCAGGGACATTTTTGGTTCAGCGGTAAAAATACCATTAAAATAGGGTGACCAGATTTCCCTAGTCTGAAACCGGGACACTTTTGCGCGCAACCATGCTCGTGCTCGCACACCTTTTTTTTACATAAACGTGACACTCAGAGAGGTGCTCTTATTTTGTTGAAGCTCACATTTATCAACATCTCACATGAAATAAAACAAACAGGCATTTTGTTATCTAGTAGCATAGTGGTATACAGATCAGTTAAATTATGGTCAGACAACAGATTTTGTAATGGCTGAGAATAGGCCAGGCTATGTCTCATCTCATCTCATTATCTCTAGCCGCTTTATCCTTCTACAGGGTCGCAGGCAAGCTGGAGCCTATCCCAGCTGACTACGGGCGAAAGGCGGGGTACACCCTGGACAAGTCGCCAGGTCATCACAGGGCTGACACATAGACACAGACAACCATTCACACTCACATTCACACCTACGGTCAATTTAGAGTCACCAGTTAACCTAACCTGCATGTCTTTGGACTGTGGGGGAAACCGGAGCACCCGGAGGAAACCCACGCAGACACGGGGAGAACATTCAAACTCCACACAGAAAGGCCCTCGCTGGCCCCAGGGCTCGAACCCAGGACCTTCTTGCTGTGAGGCGACAGCGCTAACCACTACGCCACCGTGCCGCCCGCCAGGCTATGTCCATAGGCCAAATTTAAACTGATTTATTTCACCTGTTTGTGAGAACACCAAGAAGAATGCATATGCACATGTAGGCTATATCTCTAAAATTGTATGCACTATAGCATGAACTTAAAAAGTAGATATGTGACCTCAACATAGCCTAGGTCAGAATCAACCTTACTAACCATTCCCCACAACTGAATGAATAAAGCAAGATGATGTGTACAAAAGTGAACACTTTAATGGAAGGTGCAACAAGCTGTTCAATATGGCCAAACTGTCAGAATGGTATGTTAAACAGAAACAAAAAAGAGACAAGTGATTTGAGAGTATATACTACGGAAGCCGCGAGAGGCCCTTCATATAATACTTTTTTTATTCACCTTGTTATCCCGAGATAACGACATAATTAATTCGAGATCTCGAGAAAACAAAACCGTTATTCCGTGATCTCGAGAAAACAAAACAATTATTTCATGATCTCGAGTAAACAGCTGAGAAATGGTTCATTCAGGTACGGAAGCCGAGAGAGGCCCTTCATATAATCTTTTTTTATTCACCTTGTTATCCGTATTCAGGTGCGCCAAGAGACTTGTGATATGCTGACTTTGGGGCCATTTCTCATTCTGTATAGACGCAACTTTGGTCATTAGAATGTCTGGAATAATCGATCACCTAATAAGGCAATATTTTGATCAGGGGTTGACACAGGGAGAGATTGCATTAAGTCTTTTAATAAGGGATAATTTCAAAATTAGTCCGCGGCACCTCCGCAGAAGACTGGCCTGGCTTCGTCTCTACCGACGGAGATACAGTGATCCAGCTGAGATCATTGTTTTGTTTTCTCGAGATCTCGGAATAACGGTTTTGTTTTCTCGAGATCTCGAATTAGTTGTGTTGTTTTCTCGAGATCCTGAATTAATTATGTCGTTATCTCGGGATAACAAGGTGAATAAAAAAAAAAAAAAAGATTATATGAAGGGCCTCTCAGCACTAAAGGAGGAGAGGGGCGACAGCCCGAGGAAAGCCCCCACAGGAGCGCACAGCATTTGCAGCATAGGCTACCCAACTCAGTACAAGAACAAAGCACTTACAGTGTATGCAGCAGGCTTCGTGCGCATTGTTCTGCACCTCTCGGAGGAAGGGGTAGGTGCCCTGTAAATCTTTGGAAAAGGTACATTTTCTTTTCGGCATAATTGCTGCGGCATTACTGCTGCTAGCTGCTAGACAAAGAACATTCCCGCCAGTTAATGTTTATTTTATTGTTGCATGGCAACCCGTTCTGTTGTCTGGAATAATGTGGCTAAATAAACACCCATGCCACAGGGCCAGGGGACAGTAACCAGGAAAGTTTGCGATTCCTGTCCATTCATCAAAATAGTAAATGCAGACATTTCTCCGCTAATGATTCCCACGCTGCTCAGTCGCAAACGTCGCGAGTGGCGAAAACCGGGACATATCCGTGTCCCGACAGACTTTTGTCGGGACTCGGGACACACAACCCCAAATCGGGACTGTCCCGGTAAAACCGGGACGTCTGGTCACCCTACATTAAAACATCTAATGTTTTCATCTTTGTAATAAAAAGGGGGGACATCTCTGGTTTTCATGTACTTAATCATGCATTGCATAAAAAGTGGAATTTTCCTCACTGAGTGCACTGTCGGCCTATTCTATAACTGCTTCAGGTTACCATTAATTAAAGGCAATGTGAAAATCTCTGGTATGGGTATATAGCTTAGATTTATAGACTCTTAAATTGTAGGCTAGCTGAAATAGATGTTTTAGACCCATGAAAGGAAATATAAATTAATTACTATATATGCTACTAGTCTTCTTTCTCTTTCGTCCCTTCACTCTTTTTACTCCTTTAATTTCTCACTCTCTTCTCCTCCCTGTCCAGTCTTTAACAATAAATAGTACACCGTTAGATAAAATACTTGTTCCTTTTGCTTGCCTGAATTTTGTTTCTTCAAATTTATCTCAAAACATTGATTAGAATATAAATTTTTCAGGCACAGTGATTTTTTTTTTTTTTGGAATAAGCAAGGGATACATTTAATGAATTACACAGCTTTCAGGTAAGAACTTAATGAATATTCGAGGATGTGATGCCAGACATCATAGCCATCACTGACAAACGTTTCTAATATTATGGTGAATTGTTACATCACAAAAAATAGAATTTTAACCCACTGGCAGGAAAAACTACTGCTAAAACAGTACCATGAAGAACACCAAATGTAGCCTATACCATCTGAATATACCATTCCCCCCAGGATTTCATGGGCCTTTTTTGTGATTGTTGCGGGCTAAAATTTCTGATGTTGCCGGGGGGTTTCCAAAAAATTGCGATGAAAGTTGTGGGGTTTTTTAGGTTTTTGTTGCAATTACATTGCGGGAGGAAGTGAAAGTTGCGAGAAATTGTTGCGATTTTCTCTTTTTGTGATTAAAATTAGTGATATGTTAAATATTAAGTTATTACTGAAAAACTATTGATTAAAAAAAAAACAAAGACACTGAGAAATGGTCCTATAAACAACTTTACCAATATAAAAGATTATGAGGACTACAAAAATGCAGAAAAATAGGCTTTACTTATCCAAATGCACCTGTTGGTTCAAAAGTTAAAGTGCATTGAACCTCACAGCACAACATGAAGTTACCTTAAAATAAATGCCTCAGCTTTTATGTAAGAAAAAAAAACTATTAATACTAGTACTATGTGCAGGCAGTCTCTCCTGAAGACTAAATTAAACAATAATTATAAACTAATAAAATAAATGGCTCAGGCTTCATAGAAGAAAAAAAACAATTTGAACAGAATCTTACAGTATGATGCTGAAGCTGCCTAAACAATGGAAAATAAAATACCATTTTAGCAAAAATGTTGGCATCCATTAATTTCTTGTATTAAGTAAAAAAATAATGTAAAATGCACATAGTCCTTCACTGTAAACATAACAGAGTTTAAACCTACATAAACACTGACTCGCACATGCAGTGTTGCCAGATACTGCTGACGTTTTCCAGCCCAAAATATGTTCAAAACCCGCCAAAAAGCACTTAAAACTGCCCAATCTGGCAACACTGCGCACATGCTGCTTCTCTTGAACGTATACACGGAAGTAAGGCGGAAGGTAGTTTGTCGACGTCACCTCAAGACGACGCCAACGATTGGTCAAATTTGCAGGAAAGTTGCGGTGATTGGATATAATTGCAACACCACCCTGAATTCACGGGGATTGGTTGAATTTGCGTTGAAGTTGCAAATCGCAACATCGCGAAATCCTGGAGGGTCTGATATACATCCCACTGACGGAATTGATCTATATTCTAAAAAATGTAAGATTGCAATCATCAGATCCTTATAACCTCCCTGGTATCCTTTTTAAATCCATTGAGGATACAAAGGATTCTTGATCTCTCACAGCCTAAATTGTAGCCATAGTTGAATTGACGACCTAGCCAAAATGAGTAGCCTTAATCAAAATGTGTAGTCCGCTACACACAAGGCCGGATTAACTATATGGGCCTGCAGCACAGTGCCCAGGGGCACTAACCACTCACAGCCAGTGGGGGGGCACCACATGACAGAAACTTTAAAAATATTTTTCGTGAATGTTTGTACACTTAAAATGGTTACACTTGACATTGTTAAATAGTCATATATAATTCATTATGAACACTAATTTCATAAGAACAACAACAATAATCATAATTCTGAGCAAGAGTGGCCTATGTGACCATTAACCCCCCTTTCCTCAACCTGTCAGTTGAGCCAGTCCACCTACGATGAAATGTATCAATTTTTTAAAAACCGCGGTAGAAATGAAAAATGGACAGACATCAATTGAGTGGTTGTGCGAAGAGAAAATTAAAAAAAGAGAAAGACTCCAGGCGTGTAGCTGCAATTAAAAATGTTCCAGTGTTAGATCATTTTTTTATAAAAACATCGACAACTGCTGTCACTACCAGCGCTGAAGCTGAAGCTAGTGAAATCAGCGATGCTAGTGAGGGAGATGGCCCTGCTAGCACTAGCCAGGGAGATGCTACAACCACAGCCAGTGTTAGCCGAGGGGTCGGCAACGATGAGGATCCCCTTGAGGAAGATGGGAGCGAGGGAGACCCCGGGGAGGAGGATATGTGCGAAGCCACTTTAAGCCAGGTAGAGATCAGTTCACACCATGATGACGAGAAGGAAGACGAGGGTGTTATGGATGTCAACCCAGCGCAGCCGACGCCAGTAGAACACTTCTCTATTTCAACTGATCCTGCGCTATGGGGAGATCTAACGGAGTTGAAAAAAGAACTGGCTATTGCTAATGGTCCCGCCACCTACCGCAACCGGGCGGCTAAATATGCAGCATCCGCACGGCACGATGGTAAGAAAACCAGATTTCTTACAAATCTCTTTCAATGCCAGCTGCCGAACAAACAGTCAGTGTCCAGAGATTGGCTAATCTACTCCCCTTCAACTGGCATGGTTTATTGCTTCGCGTGCAAATGCCTGGCTGACTGTGCAGGAGGTTACTGAACGCGTGCGCGCAGGGTGGTGGTGGGGGGGGGGGGGGGGGGGGGGGCACTTGAGGTATAGTGCCCAGGGGCACCACATTGGCTTAATACGGCACTGGCTACATAAATTACTGACACTTTGGTAAAGCCTACAGCTTTACATAGCCAGCTACTCTGTGGGATAACACCAATTTGCATGCAAGTTAGCTTATGCTGTTGAACTGTTACAATTTTACCTCACCTGGATTTCTGTTACAGCAACGTTATATCTCACAACAACTTCAGCTGACTGACAGGTGCTGCACTGAGCTTTCTCCTGCTAGCATTGGCCGCAGTAGGCTACGGTTTGTTAGGTCAACCGCTACATCTCAGTACAGTGTGACAAGCAATGTTATGCCATATACAACATCGCAAAATGTAGCTTACACATTTAAAGGCTAAATAACATAGATGACGAACAAGGTCACTTAGGCTTACAAGAAAAGACTATGGCTCATCTCTCCAGGAGCAGATGAAGTAATCTGTCAAAGCTGAATGAATGACTTTAGTTTACACAAAGATTCTAGCGCTCCACAAAAAAGTTGCTCCTCAGCTCCACCAATCAAAATACTGGAAAGGCTATCGCCAGAGGTGTTCAAGAACACCTCTGCTATCGGCCTGAGCCCATCTTAAAGTGATCCACAAAACGATACATGAGGAATCTGCTGAAATCTGGTAGATGTCTTTTTTTTTCTTCTTGGGTCTATTGGTCATGGTTAAAAACAGGGACAGTCCCTGTTTTTGGTGGCCTGTCCCTGGAAAACGGGGATGTCTGGTCACCCTAAACTAACAAGCTAACGTTAGCTAATTGGCTGACGGATGCCTGACAAATCGCATCAAGCAAATTTATTTAGTTACAGTCATGAGGTTATAAACATTATACTATCTTATATCTTGGTAACTTGTATAAAAATCTAAGTGAAAAAAGCCTGAAAAACATACATTTTTATAAATATTCACTTTCCTGTGAAGTTCACTCTGATATCTTTTTTTATTTTTCCATTGATTGAGGGAGCTGCTGCACAGATTTATGGGTAGACAGCATCGAAAAAAGAATCAGTTCAATCGGTCTTTTTTTAACAGTCTTTGATACCTGTCTGTCAAGTGAGATAGTGTCTTCCCCGATTTGAATGCAGGCAGAATTAATCAATCAATCAATCTTTACCTCAGAAAAATGGCAAAGCAGCTCCATTCTGAGAAGAAAACTAGTTCTGGGTAATATGACACTATGACAATATGATATATCCATTTTCATAGATATATAATACATACATCACAGCCAGGCTTTTAGATAGAGGGGCGTCTGGGCGTCTTTTCGACGCCCTGTACTGAAAAAAACAAGAAATTGGACGCCCTACTTTTTAGTACGACGCCCTAAATCAAATCAAATCAAGTTTATTTGTACAGCGCTTTTAACAATAAACATTGTCGCAAAGCAGCTTTACAGAATTTGAACGACTTAAAACATGAGCTAATTTTATCCCTAATCTATCCCCAATGAGCAAGCCTGTGGCGACGGTGGCAAGGAAAAACTCCCTCAGACGACATGAGGAAGAAACCTCGAGAGGAACCAGACTCAAAAGGGAACCCATCCTCATTTGGGCAACAACAGACAGCCTGACTATAATATTAACAGTTTTAACAGGTATAACCCTCAACTGTCCTCATGGGGCCGTCCTTCACAGGAGTGGGGCGATAAAACTCCGACCAGACACAGGGCACCAGGATGGATCAAGCAGGTCCGAGGGGCAGAAGAGGCCAGCATCTCAATCCCAGGATAAACATGTAACTCAGAGGGACAGATGGGGGGGGGGGGGGGGGGAGAGAGAGAGAGAGACGCCCTAATATTTCCGCCCGTGTTATGTCCGGTAACTTAGCTGAATATGTTAAAAAATCGCCGAGTCTGAGCTTTCCGAGGATCTACAAGCTTTGTTGACACCGCCATTTTGGAAATTTCAGAAGTCTCGCTTTGACAGCTGTCTTTCCCGAAGACGCCCAGGGTTACCATAGCAACAGCACGAGCCCAGAGTACAAAATATAGGCACCCGCCGCAGAGCTACAGAAACACGCGTTTCTATGGCTGCACTAATTTCAAAGTTGTGAGAGCCCTCGTTATAAATAAATGGGTTATTAAATAAATTTGGTGTACAAAGCACTTGTAATATGCGTTCCCAGAGCAGAGGGGGAAAAGATGTATGCCTAGGAGACACTGGCATAAATATCCAGACAATATAGCCGTAGACTATATTGCCGCAGCTAAATGTGGAATGTAGTCTATAGAAAACCGGCCTTACCTGACATGTTATTTATCCCGAATAAATCCTTTTAACAGTAAATAACACATTTTCATGCAGATTTTCCCAACATTACAGGCTACGTAGTGGAGAGTGTGGTAGTCGAGCCGGCGGGTAGTATTTCTAGTAGGCTATACTAAATAGTAGGTTATACTAAATCTTTGGACGCTAGCGGCTTTGAAAGCAAAACTGGTCAGCCGGGGTTGGTTGTCACACTGTGTTCGGGGTTGGTTGTCACATGTAATGCAATTGCAATAGGTGTACTACTGACTGAGACAAACACAGCTACAACAAGCTTTATTTATGTAGTATTCTGCGATCAGAAAGCTTTATAGCTAATTTGTCATGCTTAATATGCAACTCCAGCTCAAAAAATCCCAGAAATATACCCATTTTAATAATAATATTCATTAAAAATATACGCAGTTTGCAGTGTATTTTGTTTTGGTGTTCCCAAAGTTGATATTGTATTACCAATCTGTTGTACCCCCGGAACCCCCTAAAACACTCGTGCCAGCGGCGCTCAACGCGCCGCTACACCTCGCCACATACAGTGACACCTGCAAAAAAGTTAGACTCCCTAAAAAAAAATCCTGCCTAAAAGCCTGATCACAGCACACGTTTCCAGTGATGGCTGATTGTGATATTCAAATCTAATGAGCATGTCCCTCTGTGTAATCACCCAACACGAGTGTCACTGATGGACTGCATGAATCTACAGTCTGGGCTGGGGGGGGGGGGGGGGGGGATCAGCCCCACTTCTCGCTTCTTTATACCATTCTGTGTCTGTGTGTGCATTTTTAATGCCCAAACATGGTGCTGTTGCACTTAACTCCACAAAATAATCAGATATGGATGCCACAACTTAAACTTTTTAAAGACAGGGTGCTTAGCCGTGCAAGCACACATGTACCAGCCTGCCGTGCACTTTCCTGAAACTGTTACAATACTGAGAGAATCCATGTGTGCTATGTGTTAAAATAAAATATGAAATTGTGTGTTTTCTCTGTCTTTCTGTTAGCTCTTTGGGAATCCAGTTGTTAGTACATGTTGTCAAAACCATACTTTACATCCACAATAACAGCATTTACAGCTGAATACAAATCAGTATCAAACAGAAGCTACACGTCTGTGGTCAGTGTAAGGACTGTTTATTTTACTTATGAGGAGAATATGGTTTGAGAGCTGTGATACGATTCTGTATTTCCTTTTAAAACAGGAAGTGGTGTTGAAGTGCTTGATTGATTTACACAACGGCCAATAGTGTTCAAGATTCGTCACACCCGTGGAACCTCTAAACAAACCTGGCAGTATCTCAGGGAGCTAGTTAAAGAAGAGTTTAATGAGTCTTTTTTTTTTTTAATAGCCATGGAGGATTTCACACCTCCACCTTCACCAGGACAATATCCTAGATGACAAACGCTGTGTGTTTATGCCATACATGTTGGAGCTGAGGCTGCGCGTCAATGGTGCTGATGGTGATGGAGAGCCACAGGGTTGTCAACGGAAGACACCTGTCGCCTCTGGGTGGTAGATAAGATGATAATACGGACTCTTACTTGGCTTTCAGTGTCACGACGATGTCCTTGATGTTGCAGAAGTTACGTCTTGAACAAATTCACAAACAGCAAAGCTGTAATCATCAAAAACCCTGTAACTGACAACTTTCACATTACCCATAATGCTCTGCGCCTTGGGGGATAACCAAAATTTAAACAAACTAAAACATGGCGTTGCACACTGACAGTAATCTTTCAAATTTAAATTTCCCGAAACCCTTCAAAGAAGTGTCAAAACTAACTAAACCAAAGCTTAAAGAAATCTGCAAAGCCTTTTCTGTGGACTTCGAGAAATCAATTGGTAAAAAAGCGTTTGTAAACATCATATTGAATGCTTTGAACATCTCTACTTCGGGTGACAGTCAGCAGCCTTCTTCGTCTATCAACATGAGTGTTTCAACAATTACTTACCTGCAGAAGTTAAAAGATTGGCAGAAGAGCTTCCAAAGGTTGACACTGATCATAGAAGAATCTACAGTGAAATCATTTTTGCGGGGTGCTGGTTGCGACGAGAAAGCCGTAAGAAAATACAAAACGCTTCATGCATGGGAACACAAGCAAGGAATTCACTCAGTCAAGTAAGTACTGTAAACACAGCAGAACTGTCAAATTTCTTTTTTAAGTTTAAAGGAGATACGCAGAGCCTTTATTTTTAAATAAATTTCTGAGTGGATAGTATCTCCATCCTTGACTCTTGTATGCATAAATGGGAATAAAAAAATATGGTTGAGAGTTAAAATCAACCGTAAACTTGGCATTCAAGCTGCCCCGCTGACCCAGCCAGCCCTGAGTGTGTGACGTCACAGTGGTAACCAGTTTTAAGGCTGAGGCCTTTTACAGCTATAGACCAAAGTCATATAAATAAAAATTTATGGTGAAAGTAAGAAATAGTGTTACCGACTTGCTCAACTAGATCTAAATGTAGGTAAACAACGTGGGGTTTTTTTTAATTCAAATGAGAGTTGGAGCTTACCAGTCTATGTTCTTGCTTCTTGAAGGCCACGCTTGTAGCAAATTGTTTTGAAACAATCTGACTTTCATTTGTTCGTTCAGTTCTCCATTCATTCACTTCTTCCACGTAAGGGCAAGATGGCAGCAATATCCAGTTTAGAAATAAGGGCTGCTCCACTCATTCACTTTTCTTCATACTGTGTATTCCACCATTACTGCAGGGCTCAGGCAATTACTAAAACCCGGGACAGAACGGGATGTCACCGGTTTTAGCAACAACTGCGGGGAGGTCACTGCCCGAGCGATATGTCCCGTCCTGGGTTTTAGCAACAACCCTCGGCTCATGCTCCAGGAGGACTGGTGCAACTGAACTCACTTTCCTTTTAAAAAAATAAATAAATACTTTCCTTTTCTTGTAGTTTTCTTTTTCTTTAATTGTTGGTACTGCACCCTCTTTCAATATGGGCTTATAGCCAACGCTCCTCAACAGATCAGAGGTCTTGTACGAGTCTTCAGTAAAACGTGCAGAGCAGAGGAGAGATCACTTCATAGTCGCCTAATGTGCCCATGAACTTCTCGCAAAACGGGTCCAAATCTTTGTAGTTTGAACATTCTTGGGCCATGAATGCAACGTAAATCCAGCTTCTGTCATGTTGCTGTACTGGCCAGCAACACATCTATGTGGCATGGTGATAAATTAGCTCAAAATGGAGGATGGGAATTGCAGTCAGCTCTGTGTTTTAGTATAGTGGAAGTGGCGATGAGACCGATAGACTTCCTGTTGTGATGTTATGGACGTCAAGGTCATTCACTCAGACCGCTACCTATATAAGTCACTTTAATCGTAAAAATTACTATATTAGATTTACTGTTAACGCTTAAAACCATTCCTGTGCCATTCTTGAGGTCTCAAGGCCTCAAACGAAACGAAAGTGAGGCCATGGCTCTGCGTATATGCTTTCAGTTGATTTTGACTTCTTTCACTCTGGTTTTCCTAGAGCTCATATGCTACCAGATTACGACAATCTTTGGGCTATTAAAGGAGGCTGTTAGGACTACAGGGTCAAACACTACATTCGATCTGCCTACGTAAACACTAAAAGGGGAAGCACATGTAAGCTTACTTAAAGGAGTACGCCACCCCCAAGTGAAATTGAGTCAGTCCCTAGAGTTGGATGAGTGAGCCAAAGCGTTTTGTAGCCGACCCAGCCACTGTCCTGATCTGGAAACGTCCCGGTTAGCTTTAGCTTAGTGTAGTCGCTGTAATCCGGCGTGTCCAGCTAGCATTGTCATTGCAAAAGTGAATCAAATAACTCAAGATTTTTTATAATTATTTCTCATGACCTGTACATTCACATCGAGTACACATCAATGCAAATTAACACGAAGGGATTTACTAGACCAATTTATATATGGAACTATTTTCGGCCACAGCACAGTCAAAGCACCGCTGCAGGCGCAAAGACACCACGCAGCACCACAACTTCCGTCAATACACCAGTGTTACCAGGGAAACCAGGGTTTTCAGGTGCTGCGTGGTGTCTTTGCGCCTGCAGCGGTGCTTTGCCTGTGCTGTGGCCGAAAATAGTTCCAGATATAAATTGGTCTAGTAAATCCCTTCGTGTTAATTTGCATTGATATGTGTACTCGATGTGAATGTACAGGTCATGAGAAATAATTATAAAAAATCTTGAGTTATTTGATTCACTTTAGCAACGACAATGCTATCTGGACACGCCGGATTACAGCGACTACGCTAAGCTAAAGCTAACCGGGACGTTTCCAGATCAGGACAATGGCTGGGTCGGCTACAAAACGCTTTGGCTCACTCATCCAACTCTAGGGACTGCAGGGACTGACTCAATTTCACTTGGGGGTGGCGTATTCCTTTAAGCCAATATCTCACTGGGTTGTGACAGCTTGCGACAAATTGCGAACATCATTCACAAGAGTGTTTCAAAAGTGTCTTGAAACATTCGTGGGACTTCTCAATTTCCTCGCATGAGTTGCAAAGTGTCGCTCCTTTGTCGCTGAAATTTTGAACATGTTGAAAAAATTTGTGCGACAAAATTTCTCTCAAAATAGCCGCAAATGCATTGCTGGTGTCGCAAAGCCATCACGAACCCTTCTCAAGTCAGTTTCCGTGAGACAGGAAGTGCGAGGGTATCTCACTGGGCTGCGACTAGTTGGAGACACAACAATTGCAATATCAATTCAGTGTGATTCCAAGTGAAAATTGACGCTAATTCGCACATTTTATCGCAATTGTTGTGTCTCCAACTAGTCGCAGGCTGTCGCAGCCCAGTGAGATACTACCCTTACACTGCATCGTTTGCATTTTGTTTTGGGAGTTGATCCTTCAATAAAGTTGTCCTTTTCAGTTCTTTGACTTGCCCTTGTTTTTCAGTTTTTGCACTTTTTATGACTAAACACAAAGACAGAGGGGCTGTAGGCTTCGTGACTTGGATCATCAGACTTTATTCCACCACTGAGTGTGCATAACTCAGTCGTGTGTTGTCTGTCAGTGTAAAATTTTGATGGCAAATCAAAAGCTTTTCAATGCTTAGCCTCTTTAGGTATTCTATAAAACTTTAAATCAGGAAAATTTGTTTTCCCCCCCATGTGAATCTGAATAAATGACTTAAGTTATCTGACTTAGTAAACAAATATACCACCTGGTTACCCCCCAAGGCGCAAAGCATCATGGGTATATGAATGCTTCAGTTTCCCCGTCATGTAAACGCTCAGAGTTTCTAGGAGATGTGTATATGGTATGTCCGCTCATTGCAGGCTGGACCAAGTCAAGTCAAGTTTATTTGTATAGCATGTTTAACAATAGACATTGTGGCAAAGCAGCTTTACAGAAAATTAAAGACTTTAAACATGAGCTAATTTTATCCCTAATTTATCCCCAATGAGCAAGCCTGTGGCGACGGTGGCAAGGAAAAACTCCGTCAGACGACACAAGGAAGAATCCTTGAGAGGAACCAGACTCAAAAGGGAACCCATCCTCATTTGGGTGATAACAGATAGCATGATTATAAATAACTTGCTTCTATAACTGTGTCCTATATAGTCAAAGTATAACTGTGAAATCAGGAAAATCATTATAGTTTTAACATGAAGTCTGCTTTGTTGAAGTTATAAACTGTTCATTAATGGAAACCTGAGTGCAAAACTGTTCATGACAACTGCAGTCCTAAAGTCAGCAAGTCAACTGTAGCCCTCAGAAATAAATGTATTAGTGTAAGACCACTGCATCATTTAGCATAATTTAGCTACCGACAGCCACAAGGATCTTCTAGAGTTGCACCATTTCAAAGCGTTCATTCATCATAAAACATCTTATCGTCAGTTCAGTGTGAGCACACACCCTTTTCATTAAACAGGCCACTTAAACCACAGTAATAAAATGTGAGCACAGTACACAACCCTTTGGGCATCATGCTCCAGGTAGTAAGGTATAAGAAGTTATATGTGACCTCCGGTTGCCATGGAGACACCCCAGTCCATCACAATCAGTGCTGATTAGTATATAAAAACAGTGCACCCCCATTAGGTTTCCATGGCTGTATTAATACATAAAAATAGTACAGCACCATTTAGTTACCATGATTAGGTCACATACTAATTCCGTACTAAGTAGGTATTTGATATACAGTAACACCTTCACGTTACCATGGTTACACAATAAATCAGCATCCTACCCCTATTAGTAGCATGTGAAAATAGTACAGCATCACATTTGATTCCCATGACTACATTCCAAACTGCATACTTCCATACTACAGAGGTATTGAGAAAACAAATACTTTAACACCTTTATGTCACCATGGTCAGCATACTACCTTTATGAACAGTATGTAGTATTCAGATACCATGACTACATCCCATACTTCTGTACCAAGTCGGTATTTGAAATACTTTACCGCCTTCAGATCACCATGGTTACATACTAAATCAGCATACTACTCCTATTAATATAGTACGTCGCTATTTGGTTACCATGACTACGTCCCAACGCGCATACTTTGTTCTATGTATTAGTAATAGGTTTACGTCACCATGACTACCACACTATTTAGTAGGGGTAGTATGCGAGTGGGGAAGTGGCTATACGCTCGGCTCAGTGACATAACGTCAGTATTCCTCAACTTCTGAGTCGCGCTCATTACACGCTCAATAAACCGGTTCATTGGCAGTCCGGCGCGGATCTCCGGTAAACCGTCGTAATGCACAAACCTTGACTGGAGAGCTGCGCGTGGCGCTGGGCGAGTCCCGGACCACGGTACCGGGGGGCGACGCGGTACCTAACGGCCGCACGGGCACGCGGTGCTTCAGGCCGTCCAGGAGGCGCACGAGCAGGATGTTGGCCGGTAAATCGTCGACGCCGCAGTCGACGAGCACGCGACACTCGGGGCAGCGCAGTTCGCGGCGCGAGCTGACGATGCTCTCGAGGCAGCGGCGGCAGAACGTGTGCTGGCACGGCAACACCTTGGCGCTCGCGTCCAGCCGCTCCAGGCACACCGAGCACTCCAGTAAATCCAACAGCGACGATTCGTCCATCTTCAGTTCAGTCACGGCGTGTGCAGCATTAACACGTAATCCCGTTCACCGAACACAGCGCGAGAACACATACCGACGCTCCTCCGTGACGCGCGAGCTCTCCTCCTCTCGCGCAGCTGGTCGAGAAGCGCTGTGGGCTTTTTTCATATTCTTTTTCTTTTTTCTTTTCTTCTTTTTTTTCATTCAACTCCAGCGCTTCTCCTGAAGTAGCCCCGCCCCCTAGCGGAGCTCGCTGCTCCGTGATTGGTCAGTGGTCGCTATGGTCACACACGAAATGTCAAAGTGAGGTAACTGAAAGAAAAGAAAACGAGTCTGTGATTGCTTCAAGTGTGAGCGAGTTTCACACAGAGGAAAAAAGTTTTTTATGGACTAAAGTTCTGTGTCACCCTGAGTTATTTATAAAACATACAGTATAACTAGTCTACTAACTATCAATTATTTAAGTTCATTAAAGGAATACTCCGGAGTGTGCTTTCTAGGTCTATTTTCGCATTATTGGTGTAGGTTTTATTCCTTTGTAAGGATAAATAATTGTAAGTATTTATTCTTGACCAAGAAGGCAGTAATTTATTTTGTGACAAAATTGTAAGGATTTATTCTGTTCAGTTAAAATGACCTTCTGTCTCAGCTAGACATTGTTTAAAAATTCCATTCTGTCTGAACATTGCTATCATATCATCAGAACATTCTGCTTATTTTGATATGAAATGTGTATTATCAGGGGCGCCGCCAGAAATTTTGGGCCCCATGAAAGATTAGAATTTTGGGCGCCCCAACTTTGCCCACCCTTGTCACAATTGCACTATTGTCATTATTTGACTTTTGATAGCCCATGGACCTTGAGTTTGTGACTTGGTTATTACATTTTATGTATTAACCTACCAGGGACTAGATGAAAACTGGTCAATGACTAATTCTTGTGCATTTACAATCACAAATGAAAATTCAAGATTTTGCCACATGCCTTCTTGTGCTAGGACAATTGGTAGTGAAATGTGTGATGTGACTGCTAATAAATCATAGGAAAAGTTTTCTACCCAGCATCAAAATACCTATGGAAATCCCATGGATTGTTGTGTTAGGTAGAAAGCTGTGTGTACTGTTCTGCAAAAAGGGAATATGTTCAAAGCAAAGTGTGTCTAGACAGAAATTTGAGCGTAAGCAGAGTTAGACTATTGGTTGCCCCTCCATGGACCAGAAGTTTAAAAACTTCATTAAAAACTTCAATCCTAAAGCATTTATGGGTTGTATTGCTGCTTACCTCCTTCTCCAAAGGGGGGTTCAGTGGTTTGGTAGGGCGGAGGTCCCCCTGAGGCTGAATCTGTGCATATTTAGGGCACCCCATTAGTTATGAAACTGGTTATTAGCACTAGTTATTAGCACCAGCATAACGTAATATTTCATCTTGTTTATCACAAGTCAGTTCAGTTATTAAAATGGAAAAAATGTCACTGTACAAACTGTAAAAGTGTTCTCTTGATAGGCTAATCCAACCACGTTCATACTGTTCATTTACCATTTGCTAATATTTTGAACACACGTGAGCGATAGCTACCTTTCTTTGGGAAAAACTGAGTGACCAGTTGCCTGCCTCTCCGGTCCCTCTCAGCTTTCAGCTGCCTTTCTTTATGTTTTTGACAGCCACTCTTCATATTTAGCGATCATAGACTGTACACAGGCGGCACGGTGGTGTAGTGGTTAGCGCTGTCGCCTCACAGCAAGAAGGTCCTGGGTTCGAGCCCCGGGGCCAGCGAGGGCCTTTCTGTGTGGAGTTTGCATGTTCTCCCCATGTCCGCGTGGGTTTTCTCCAGGTGCTCCGGTTTCCCCCACAGTCCAAAGACATGCAGGTTAGGTTAACCGGTGACTCTAAATTGACCGTAGGTGTGAATGTGAGTGTGAATGGTTGTCTGTGTCTATGTGTCAGCCCTGTGATGACCTGGCGACTTGTCCAGGGTGTACCCCGCCTTTCGCCCGTAGTCAGCTGGGATAGGCTCCAGCTTGCCTGCGACCCTGTAGAAGGATAAAGCGGCTAGAGATAATGAGATGAGATGAGATCCGTTGATATGAAATATTTTGCTTATGATTGATCCAAGGTTTCACTCACACACATACATATTGATGGAATTAAGATGTGATTTGCTGACCTAGCCACAAGACATACACAGACACACCCACAGCTGCATATCTACACACACACATAGACAGATATCAAACAGTGATGTCATTTCATCCACACAGATAACACCCACATATAATAACCCCCTGTATTCTTGTCTCATTGGGGGACTTGCGAATAAAGATTGCGAACTGGAGATTGTGGGGTTCCTTTCTTTTTTCTGCGACTCACCCCCAGACGTCTGGGTGACACGAAGGGACTGATCTCGAGATGGTGAGGGCCAGAGGTGAAAAAAAAAAAAACTAACAATTGGGAGTGCATACGTTGCGTTGCTACCACAATCACGTCAATCGGATGCGTTTTGAGAAAATTCGTTTTTTGCGATTTCAACTGGAAAGCGCCAACACGGCAGTGCGCGGAGCATGTCTTTTTACTGATACAAAATGCTAGTTTTAAAACCATTGCAAAGCTCAAAACAACATGACAGTTCTGTGGAAGTGAGCAGAGGGTTCCTACAAACAAAACGAAGTGTCCCTAGCTCTGCAAGTGCATGGACAGAGTGTGTAGAAGAGTAAATACAACAATTGTGCATTTCCAGCGGGATGGGCTCTGCACTCGGCACTCGACTTCTACGGACTGTCCCATGAAGATGGCGTCTGTAGAAGACCAACTTCAGGTAAGGTCACTGGTTTTGTATTTACTCTTCTACACACTCTGTCCATGCACTTGCAGAGCTAGCATACATGTCAACCCCTCACGGCTCTCACCTGTACTCCCTGGTAAAGAAATCCATAATTTCCATACCAAATCCATAGTAATATTTCATGCATAATAAAAATGTATCAGATCTTACCTAATATATGCACTGGTTTATTTCTGTACATCCATATGTACTGTTAACACTCAATTAAACAACAGTCAGTGTTCTCTTAACCCTATATCAGTTCAACAAAATTTAGTGTCTCTTCTCACATAATCCAATAATTTGGGGTTCACTTGGCCCAAAATGCCACTTCTGATTTTAAGATAGTGGCAGATACAACCTTTGTTGGCTTTTGCGTGAAGAAATTAATTGACGGCTGTCTCTTTTTCTGGTTTGCATTCTTCACATGCATTTGAGATTTCATGTGTTCCCTCACGTCGTAAATTCCAGAGGCAAACACTTTCATGTCTCTACAACAAATTGTGCAGTTGACATACTCAGCACCCATTTTGGAAGCGATAATTATTCCATTGAATGTTTCTGGAAGAAACATTTGGGAAGAAAGCTACCTCCAGTTTTAGATGTTTTGAGCTTTTTCTTCGGTGGTGCCGACATCTTGACCTCTTGACCTGTCTATTGTTACGCTACATGTGCTGTTATTTCCCGCTCGGTGTGCAGGAAAATCACAATTGCACATGCTCAGACATTCAGAATGGCTTGTTGGTACTAGCGGAAGTACCAGTTGAGTAATTCTAAATGTAGAAAATAGCGGCTCCCATGCACATACATGTCAACCTATACGGAATGTCCGTATTTTATACGGATTTGATTCAATAAACGTAGTATACGGGAATACAAAAAGTTATACGGATTCTTTAAAAAAACTTCAATATTTATTTAGAGCTATAATCAATTCCCACGATGATAAAAGAGCGCATAACATTTACAAACGTACTGTACACCACAGAAAGCACAGACAGCCAGTAAAGAGTTTTATGAAATCGCGCGTTCTCGTGGTAGCGAGACTTCGTTCCACTTTTGATCATGCACACACTGCATTGCAAGAATCCTGCCAACCGTGAAGTAACATTTTGTTTGAAAAGCGTATTTCCACCTGAGCCGCGACTGAAAAGATTCTGAATGCGCACTCCAGCAAAGAAATTCAAAACACAATACAGCGGTAGGTTTCTCCCTGAATGGAAGGACCTTTTCAATGGCATAATCCAACCGGCAGCCTCTAAAAACAAAGAATACGCACACTGCACACTGTGTGTGCGTGACATCAAAGTTGCAGCATCGGGAGTGTATGATGTGAAAGAACATTTCAAATTGAAACTACATCAGCGGAATGCAAGCCAAAGGCAAAATCAGCCACTGATGACAGTATTTGCGCGCTCAAAAACTGAAATGCCAACAACTGGAAAAGACAGAAAACACAAGGTAGTGGGCGTTTTAGTTCAAGTTAGGCAGTGCTCCGTTTACTCCACAGTAATGCTGACTGCAGGGGCGCAGATAGGATTTTTGAACTGGGGGGGACTGAGCTGTCAGCAAATGACTCCACTTTGTGCAAATGCATATATGTACTGAAGCTTCAATATACATTAGAATTGTGAGTTTTCTAACTGAATGAACATTGGTAGACAAAGGCCTACCTGGTCAACACTAGCCATACATGATCAAATTGTTATTTGTCTGGTATGTTAATCACGGGGCGGCACGGTGGTGTAGTGGTTAGCGCTGTCGCCTCACAGCAAGAAGGTCCTGGGTTCGAGCCCCGTGGCCGGCGAGGGCCTTTCTGTGCGGAGTTTGCATGTTCTCCCCGTGTCCGCGTGGGTTTCCTCCGGGTGCTCCGGTTTCCCCCACAGTCCAAAGACATGCAGGTTAGGTTAACTGGTGACTCTAAATTGACCGTAGGTGTGAATGTGAGTGTGAATGGTTGTCTGTGTCTATGTGTCAGCCCTGTGATGACCTGGCGACTTGTCCAGGGTGTACCCCGCCTTTCGCCCGTAGTCAGCTGGGATAGGCTCCAGCTTGCCTGCGACCCTGTAGAAGGATAAAGCGGCTAGAGATAATGAGATGAGATGAGATGTTAATCACGCTCCAAAACTTCATGTCTTCTGCATGTTTTATTTAAACATTTGCTGATCTCAGCAGGATGAAGAATCTCATTACAGAAACTTTAACTGTAACTTCTAACAAAAAGGGAAATGTCCAAAAATTAATAACAAAATAAAATTGAAATGATTCATACTCGTGCCTTCATGTAAATGATTAGAAACATAAAATGTGTATGAAAACAGAAGTATAAACACTTGAACAACAGATTCACACAAATAAAAAAAGTATTTTTTCCAATAAACAAAATTGATAGAAAAAAAATTCCCTCTGCAGCCAAACAAATTTACCATCTCAAAGCAGACTGAATAGGTCCCAAAAACATCTCTCTGCCGCTTCCCAGTTTAAAAACTGGGACATCATGGAACATGGAATTTGAAAAAAATGGACAGTTAATGAAATGAAACGAAAACCCCAATGTTTATGCTGGTAGATGCTAGATTTCAATGCTTTTCCAACTTCAAACTTCAAACTTAGGAGTACAACTGAACGCACCATTAGTCATAGCAGAAACACCAAATGGAAGAGCTGTGCAGTGTTATTAACCGAGAATTACGTGGAAAATTGAACACCTTGCTTTCCCAATTCTGCAAGGATCTGCTCCAGCCTTTCCCCTTCTTGAATCGGTGTAATGTGGATTGATCACAGACAAGGCTACTGCTGCTGCCATTTCAACTTTGTGCTGCAATGTAAATTAGTCTAACTAAAGGAACATTAATCCTCACTTTTTCTACCTATGTTTGGCGCCTTACGTAGGGACGGTGGGGGGGGGGGGGGGGGCAGATGGGGGTCACTATAAATCTGGGGGGGACATGTCCCCCTCCCGTCCCCAGTGCCATCTGCACCCTTGGCTGACTGTGAGAGAGTTTTCTCTCAAGTCAGGAAGATACACACAGAGAGCAGAAAGAACCTGAATGCAGACACACTGACCTGGCCTACTGCAGTGTAAGATCAACACAGACACTTGCTGTGACATGCAGCCTAGTGAGGTATTGGTGCAGAGTGTAGAGGTCTGCGTGGGACAGAATTTTCAGTCCCGCTCCCGCATTGTGCAGTCCTGCTCCCGCCCGCTCCCGCAA
Organism: Neoarius graeffei; assembly: GCF_027579695.1. NCBI lineage: Eukaryota > Metazoa > Chordata > Actinopteri > Siluriformes > Ariidae > Neoarius > Neoarius graeffei. Next base: position 15,522,537 of record NC_083577.1, read on the forward strand.
AGAATTATGATTTTCAGTCCCGCTCCCGCCCGCGCCTGCCATATTTTGTCCCGCTCCTGCCCGCAAATCCCACATGATGCAGATGTTCGCGTTATTTCTCACGAAGGTTCTTGTCATTGGCTTGGGGAATTAAACATGCTGAGCTTAGCTGAGCTCTCCACTGACCGATCCTTCACCTAGCGCACGTAGCGAGGGTGCACGATGCCAGGCGGCATGCGCAGCTGAGGCTTTACAGAGATACCCATTGTGAGCTTCACTAGAGGAGCTCTGCTCTTCTGCCATGATCGGAGATCTCAAACACGGAAGAGCGGAAAGGAATCGGAAACGTATGCGAGATTAGACCACTGTGGCAGCAGGAGCATGGCCAAGCAGCAGTCTGTGAATGGAGGGTGGGGTCGGGGAAGGTAAGTGGCTAGGTCATTACACCTGATGTCAATTTGTGTGTGTTTGTTTGTTGCAGGGATGGAGTATAAAGGGAGGGGGAGAGGAGCGAAGAGGGATTCGCTCCCCGACCACAACACGTGTGTGTGTATGTGAGAGAGAGAGAGAGAGAGAGAGAGAGAGAGAGAGAGAGAGTGAGTGAAAGAAAGAAAACTGAAAAGCTCAATAAAGTGAGTGGGTGTGAACATGAACTCTCGCCTGCCGTGCTTCTGTGCTCCACCCACATCGGGGATTACTACAGTGGTGCTGAAACCCGGGATGCACACCACTCACTTTATTGAGCTTTTCAGCTTTCTTTCGTTCACTCACTCACTCACTCACTCACTCACTCACTCACATGTTGTGGTCGGGGAGTGAATCCCTCTTCTCTCCTCTCCCCCTCCCTTTATACTCCATCCCTGCAACAAACAAACACACACACAAATTGACATCAGGTGTAATGACCTAGCCACTTACCTTCCCCGACCCTGCCCTCCATTCACAGACTGCTGCTTGGCCACGCCCCCGCTGCCACAACCATATCCGCAAATTTAGGTATCTTAAAATGTTTTTATTAATGCCAAATAAAATATCCAACACAAATTATATATGATAGACATAAATTTATAATTTATAAATTTTATTTTAAACACGTTTTTAGTTAGTGGGACTGCAGCTTATCATCTCTCCCGCCCACATTGTGCACTCCCCCTCCTGCCCGCAATGAGCTTTCAAAATTTGTCCCGCGCCGCACTGCTTTGCGGCGGGTCCCGCGGGACTCCCGCGGGAGTGCAGGGCTCTAGCAGAGTGCTAAAAAAGCTGTCATGGAATACAATTCAGAACATTAGAGTGACACTTTGTGTTTTTGTCAAACATTAGAGCTTTGTATTCGTTCTGAAGGTTTATTGTTATTAATATTGAATAAAAAGTAACTGGGATATATCATTGTTAATTATCATTCAAATTTTAGGTAAATTATTTTAATTTACATCTTATAAGGATTTTATAAAGGAAAATGATTTTGGAGGTTGGTTATACAGGTTTGAATGACCAAAGGTTGACATGTACAGTGGTGCTTGAAAGTTTGTGAACCCTTTAGAATTTTTTATATTTCTGCATAAATATGATCTAAAACATCATCAGATTTTCACACAAGTCCTAAAAGTAGATAAAGAGAACCCAGTTAAACAAATGAGACAAAAAATATTATACTTGGTCATTTATTTATTGAGGAAAATGATCCAATATTACATGTCTGTGAGTGGCAAAAGTATGTGAACCTTTGCTTTCAGTATCTGGTGTGACCCCCTTGTGCAACAATAACTGCAAATAAACATTTCCAGTAACTGTTGATCAGTCCTACACACCGGCTTGGAGGAATTTTAGCCCATTCCTCTGTACAGAACAGCTTCAACTCTGGGATGTTGGTGGGTTTCCTCACATGAACTGCTCACTTCAGGTCCTTCCACAACATTCCGATTGGATTAAGGTCAGGACTTTGACTTGGCCATTCCAAAACATTAACTTTGTTCTTCTTTAACCATTCTTTGGTAGAACGACTTGTGTGCTGAGGGTCGTTGTCTTGCTGCATGACCCACCTTCTCTTGAGATTCAGCTTATGGACAGATGTCCTGACATTTTCCTTTAGAATTCACTGGTATAATTCAGAATTCATTGTTCCATCAATGATGGCAAGCTGTCCTGGCCCAGATGCAGCAAAACAGGCCCAAACCATGATACTACCACCACCATTTTTCACAGATGGGATAAGGTTCTTATGCTGGAATCCAGTGTTTTCCTTTCTCCAAACATAACGCTTCTCATTTAAACAAAAAAGTTCTATTTTGGTCTCATCCATCCACAAAACATTTTTCTAATAGCCTTCTGGCTTGTCCACATTATCGTTAGCAAACTGCAGACGAGCAGCAATGTTCTTTTTGGAGAGCAGTGGCTTTCTCCTTGCAACCCTGCCATGCACACCATTGTTGTTCAGTGTTTTCCTGATGGTGGACTCATGAACATTAACATTAGCCAATGTGAGAGAGGCCTTCAGTTGCTTAGAAGTTACCCTGGGGTCCTTTGTGACCTCGACAACTATTACATGCCTTGCTCTTGGAGTGATCTTTGTTGGTGGACCACTCCTGGGGAAGGTAACATTGGTCTTGAATTTCCTCCATTTGTACACAATCTGTCTGACTGTGGATTGGTGGAGTCCAAACTCTTTAGAGATGGTTTTGTAACCTTTTCCAGCCTGATGAGCATCAACAACACTTTTTCTGAGGTCCTCAGACATCTCCTTTGTTCGTGCCATGATGCACTTCCACAAACATGTGTTGTGAAGATCAGCCTTTGATAGATCCCTGTTCTTTAAATAAAACAGGGTGCCCACTCACACCTGATTGTCATCCCATTGATTGAAAACACCTGACTATTTTCACCTTCAAATTAACTGCTAATCCTAGAGGTTCACATACTTTTGCCACTCACAGATATGTAATATTGGATCATTTTCCTCAATAAATAAATGACCAAGTATAATATTTTTGTCTCATTTGTTTAACTGCGTTCTCTTTATCTACTTTTAGGACTTGTGTGAAAATCTGATGATGTTTTAAGTCAGATTTATGCAGAAACATAGAAAATTCTAAAGGGTTCACAAACTTTCAAGCAGCACTGTATGCATGCATTTTCGTATTTCATGACGATTTTTTTGATGGTAATAAATCAAAATAATTTTAAGGTGAAAATGTAGAAAAATCCGTAGTTGAATACCACTACGCCCGTACCATTTTTAAAATGCCAAAATCCGTAGGGAATACGGGAAATCTGTAGGGGTTGACATGTATGGAGCTAGGGACGCTTCGTTTTGTTTGTAGGAACCCTCTGCTCACTTCCACAGAACTGTCATGTTGTTTTGAGCTTTGCAATGGTTTTAAAACTAGCGTTTTGTATCGGCAAAAAGACATGCCCCACGCACTGCCGTGTTAGCGCTTTCCGGTTGAAATCGCAAAAAATGAATTTTCTCAAAACACATCCGATTGACGTGATTGTGGTAGCAACTCAACGTATGCACTCCCAATAATGCGAAAATAGACCTAGAAAGCATTTCACTCCAGAGTATTCCTTTAAAGACCCCAGGATCAGATTTAGTATCACAACAGTGTAATTAACCCACAGACAGCTACAATTATCGACAGTCCATAATTAGACACTTTTTCAGATTTACCAATAAAAAAACAAATTTTACAAAAGGTGAGTTTCAGTTACAACAGTTATTATTGGTTAAAGGTATCCTCCCGCGGATTTACTCTTCAACTTATGTTAAAGGTCCCATGGCATGGTGGTTTGTTGATGCTTTAAACGGGCTCGTGGAGGTTTCCGGATGTTATATCCGCAGCCTTTCTCGAAATGAACCCTCAGCACGTAGATATAGCCTCCTGGGAGAAAGCCCCATTTCAGCGCTTTTCCCAGTGCGTCGTTTTGCTAATGAGAAGCAGGAGGTGGGGAAGGGTAGAGGGTGGGCACAGGTCTTATCATTAATATTCATGACACGTAAACGTGTTACCTCTGATTGGCTAACAGCACTGTGACGCTACCTCCAGTGGGTCAGAACAAGCGGATGTGGGTGTCTTACTATGGCGAGAGAGAAGGAACAAACCGCGAAGGGAAAAATACCGCGCGCTGACGTCATTAAGGTGCGACGCAAGGAAATAAAATAAATTCAACAAATGTTTGGGGTTTTACTGAACAAACAAACAAATAAAATGAACGAGTGACTTAAAAAAAAAAGAATGTGGGTGTCTTTGTAAAAACTGTTTTGATTGGCTATTATAACAGAGCATGCTGCATGCTTTTTGGTTTTGTAGCGCAGAGTACCTGGCTAACTGCAGGAAGCGGTTAGCTGCACAGCTAATGTAGCCATTGCAAGGCTAACGTGGCACCGATTTTAAAACGCGGCAAAACATAAGCTCATAAGTTACAGTCAATTTCCAGACTAAACTCAGTTTAACAGAGCATGCTGCATGCTTTTTGGTTTTGTAGCGCAGAGTACCTGGCTAACTGCAGGAAGCGGTCAGCTGCACAGCTAATGTAGCCATTGCTAGGCTAACGTGGCACCGATTTTAAAACACGGCAAAATGACCAGTTATACACTTACTTGTTCGGTGTTTGAGGCTGATGCAGCAGGGATGCTTGGCACGGACCCAGGCTTCAGTAACAGTTGATGTGCAAAACCTGCCCGGTACTGTCCCAAGTTGTGGAAACATTCATCAGTAAAATGCTTCCGACAAACATACACCGTCTTAGGTAGACTCGACGGCATATTATTGAAGTAAATAAAATTAAGCCACTGCATCTTCAGGGGCTCTCCTGTCGGCAGTAAAAACAGAATCCTTTCTGCGTTGTCACATCCATGTACAGCGCAACTTCCATGTTTCGCTCGCTTAGGTGGTGCCATGTTGTTGTGTCCTCTATGGTCTACTCACTACAACTGGGTGGGCAATCCATACAGTGGGTGGGAATCCAGAGGGGGGGCATGGGGATCATCTCCCTTGCTGATGTCGGCAAGGGAAGAGCTTCTCAACGCGCCGTTTTGATGCACCATTCTCAAATATTGGGCATAGTTTGGTTTATACATTATGAAATTTCTAGCCACTGGGGTGACTTAAGAAGGTCAGAGGAACTTATTTTAACGTTAAAAAACCTCAGAAAGTGAAAATTTCATGCCATGGGACCTTTAAGTAAAAGTATTCGTAGATTTCAACAGTCAATCATTCATTTTCGGAGACCAGATAATATACTAGAAAAATACATTTTTATTAAAGTACTAGATGGGCCTCCCATGGAAGTGACGTATGCAATGACGTGGTGTAGTGGAAACTTGGAGCAACTCGGCTGTTTATATCCTCTGCTTACATCATGGTTTTGTTAGTTTTACAAGTATTTTTACTGAATTTATAGGGTTTTAAATAAGTAAAGTATGCTTCAGTGCATAGCATATAAATGCCAAAATTATGCTAAAAAGAAGGACGAGAAGATATCTTTTCACCGTTTACCTGGCCAGAATCGTCTGACTATTTGCAAGAAATGGATTCATGCCATCAGAAGACTTCAAAACAATCTGCCTGCGGTGCCATACTTATGCTCTGAACATTTTGAATCACCCTGTTTTGATGAAGACAGAATTAAAAGCAAGACTAATGGGGACTTCCAGAATCAAAAAGAAAGAAAAGACAATGCAGTGCCAACAATATTTGCCAATCGTTCAGCTCCAAAAGTCTGCCAATGCAGTGTTGAGCGGCAACAGAGAAAACAACACCAGGAGGTTAGTTTCGACTTTGTTCTACCTCGGTTCTTTGTAGCATACAGGGATGGATCCAGCCCAAGAATCTGACAGATGCACATTTGCAGAAATATTTTCATAAATTTTTACCAGATCATTATGGATTTTCACAGGCGCATAGAGCACACCAAGTCCTTTCTGAAGAGGGCAGCCACAGCCTGCTACAACTGTGGCTCAGCCCAGTCTGTTGGTTGAGCGTGGCTATAGCCCATGTAGCTGGCTAGTGGTAAAGTAAACAAACGTCCCATGACCAATGCCAAGTGGTGCACATATATTTCTGCACATGCATCAGTCTGGATCCATCCCTGGTATATTATCAGTGTCTTACCTGGTGAATTGTATTCAGTATTCCGATGTGTTGTAGGCTCTTCAGTGTATACTGGAAGAAAATACAGGTAACAAAGAAAACACTGAAATTAAAGAACAATCACCGATGGATCAAGAGACGGCGCATTTGATTGAGCTTCAGATATGGCCGACTATACTCCAGATAAGAGAATTACTCCAAATATTTTGCATGAAACTCACTCATTTGAAATTTGTGAAGTTTTATTTCATGGTAGTTTCAGTTTGTTTTATTTATGTGCTAGGAACGTGAATTGACTGGAAAGAGGGATATTCCTGTGCAAACAGATGAACCAGTCAGTGTTGAAATCCAGACGGAGATAGTTGTCTTCAAAGACAAGATTATGCAGTGTTCTTTGTTGGGAGATGAAAGCATCTCATTAGATGATTAGTTCAACTACTACTACTACTACTGTGACGGCCTCAGCAGTGTTTCACGCCTGGATGACCAGTCTTCCTGGTTGGCCATGCATTCTGCTAGCTCAGCAGTGGATGATGCTCCTGAGGGTGTCAATGAGGGTTGTAGGAGGGCGTCCCCGATTTCTGTGGCCATGGGGGGGGGGTCCCAAAGCAGAAGCTCCCCCGCGGGCAGATCTTTATGCCTAAAGCAATGGCCAGCAAGTCCAAGTCTCCGCCAGGCCACTTTGTCCGAGATTTTTGGTAAAGTTTGGCACGAAGCTCTGCCAACTGATGTCAAGGGCTGTACAAAGCATCTGAGTATAGGCACCATCAAGTGATCTTTCAAGGGTCAATGTTAATGACCAGCACTCACACCCATAAAGTAGCACGGACTCCACAGTTGCCACAAAGAGCCTGATCTTAAGCTCACAGGAGACACTAGATTTCCAAACTCTACTTAAGTCATTTTACACTTTCCAGGTAAGAGCCTTTCTCACCTTAATATCCTGGTCAGTGGAATTAACCCATGAGCCGAGATACTTAAAATCATTAACCTCCTCAATTGTACTACCATCGTTTGTAAACAGAGGCCCAGGAAATGACACACCACGCAACATCACCTTGGTCTTCTTGTCATTGAGAGCTAGGCTGATATGGTTGCATTCCCTCTCAACACTGTACAGCAATCTTTGTGCCCGATTGACATCGTTAGGTAGCAGCACAATGTCATCAGCAAAGTCCAAGTCAGTGATGTTCTTTTCCAGGTATCTGCGCGAACACCTGGGAGTTATTGTAAAGCCGAATTCATGCTCCCGTCCATCAATGGCTTTTCGAAGAGCATAATCAAGGGCTATCACAAAGAGGTAAGGGGCTAGTGTGTCACCCTGCAGAACACCAGCAGAGATTTCAAAATCTCTAGTCTCACCATCAGGGGTCATCACCTTTGCTCAGAGGTACCAGTGTACATCACGTCAATTGCTCTTAGAAGCCTTGGGGGAATTCCATAAGCCTTGAGGATCTTTATCATTTTACCCTGATGGATTGAATCAAAGGCTTTCCTGAAATCCAGAAACATAAGAACAACGGATAAGTTGTTCTTTCTGGCCTCCTCAAGAATTCTCCGCAGATCCAAGATGTGACTTATTGTAGACCTATTTTCCCGGAATCCATTTTGATTTTTCCGAAGGTGAGGGTCGATATGGTCGCAGATACGGTTGAGAATCATACGGTTATAAATCTTCGCAATGACACAGGTTAAACTAATACCTCGGTAGTTATCAGGTGTTTGATAAGTTTCCCGATTTTGGAACTGGATAGATGTTTGAAAGGGACCATTGTTGTGGTTTACCTCCAGACCCGAGTGCTTGGTTACAAAAATCCAGTATAATGTCATCAAGATCACAGTGCTTCACGACTTCAGGAGGAATATTGTCTGGTCCAACGCACTTTCCTTCCTTAAGAGAATTCTTGACACTGATGTACTCTTCGATTGTGAATGGGCCATCGTTGATGTCTAGGTTGTCTATAACAACAGGGATGTCTTCATCGGGGTCATCCACAGGTGGTGCATTCCCAAGCAAATTCTTGAAATGAGAAAACCAAGTGGCTACCCTCTCCTCTGGATTTGCCCCGGCCACATGACCATGCAACGATTTCTTCTTGCGGCCACTTATTTCATTTATGACTTCCCATGCCTCGCTATACTGCCTATTAGCATTTGCGGATTCCACCCTTTTCGCCATCTCCCCTAGATCTTCAGTTTGCAAGAGATCATACACTTCATACAAGGATTTCCTGGCGAGGTCCAGAGAATGGCTGACCCATTCCTGGTCCTCAAGGCTAGTAGAAAGGCTCTCAGCCTGGATCTTATGAAGCCTGTCTCTGGCCATTACAACCTCAGGATGCGTGGATCTTAGTGACTTTTTCAACTTCATCTTTTGAGGAATACAGACTTTGGCAGCCTCATGATTGGCATCAATAAATTTTTGGTACCTTATAGTAGGATCATCATCAACATCTTCCAGATAGTGAAAGCGATTTCTAACTTGAACACTATACTGTTACTGCATTTCAGATTTTGCGGCAAGGGATTTCCAATCGTAGCAGACACGACGTGATTTCTGCTTGGGCACTCGAAAACTGAGGCGAACTCTCATGGACACAACTCGATGGTCCGATCCCAAACTATGAAAGCTGTTGTATGCCTCAGCATTGAGAACGCTATTGCACCATTTTTTCCTGACCAAAATATAGTCAAGTTGGCGTTTAGCTTGAGTAGCTCGATCCAAAAATGTCCACCTGTTTCCATTGCACTTTTGGAAGCTGGTATTAGCTGCTAAGAAATTATTTTCAATCAGGAAGTCAGCAAGATATTTACCATTTCTGTTTGTAGTTTCATGAAATGGAAAATGCGCATCCTCAGGTCCAAGCCTGGCGTTGAAGTCACCAAGGATGGCAAAGAAATTATGCGCGGGTGTGCCACGAACAGCTTCCCTGAGATCTTCATAGAATTGATCCATCTCACTTATTTCTGACGTGTTTGTGGGTGAGTAGGCAACTATAACTATAGTAGCAAGATTGCCCGAGAACACAGCGAGCAGAATTCGTGGAGAGTAGGAATGAGTATTGCATAGTGCTTTCTTTGCCCTTCTACTAAGTAGAAGGCCTACTCCTTCTACTGCGGCTTGTGCCTCATTCCTCCATGCAGATGAGGTGACAAGGAAATGGTTTTCGATGTTACTGAATACAAGTTGGGCTTGGTGAACTAGGCGATGCTCTTGGATTCCCAGTATCTCGATTCCAAGTGAGTTGGTACAGTAAGCTAGTTCCTTTGCTTTCGAGTCATCTCAAATAGTGCATACGTTGAAGGTAGCCATAAAACAGGTTTTCCTACAACGCAATAGTGCCTCGCAGTTGGTGCTTAGATCAGGCTAGCTCATTCCTTGGGGATTTAAGAACCCGCCATCATTAGCTCCTCCAGATGGGTGAACTGCACCAATGCTGAAAGCTGAGTTCCTGTCCACTCCCGGGACTGGAAGTATAGGATTTGCTGTTGCTGAACTTTTCATAGCATGTAAACTTAACATGCTTAACTTAACATTAGTTCAAACTCTACTAGCAAAACCACGATGCAAGCAGAGGACATAAACAGCCGAGTTGCTCCAAGCTTCCATTAAGCCATGTCATCACATATGTCACTTCCATGGGAGGCCCATCTGGTATTTTAATAAAAATTAATTTTTCTAGAACACCATTTGGTTTCCGAAAATGAATGTTTGACTGTTGAAATCTACGAATACTTTTACTTAACATAAAAGTTGAACAGTAAATCCACTGGAGGCTCCCTTTAATTTATCAGCCGGAAGACTGCCCTCGCCCTTTGATCTTGTCATCTGATGACACAGCTTGTTGCCAGAGATGGAAGGGTTTTTTTTAAGCAAAATCAGCAATTTGAGGAAAACCCAGACGTTATCATCATCGCAGGTAAGCATGATGAAAGATCATGGACATGTTTTTACTTATCAAATTCACTGATATTTCTTGATATCCTTGTCGAAACCTACTTTGTTTCTTACTCTTTCATTTGACAGTCGCCATTTTGTATCTAAGCACGTGTTTGAGAAGTCACATGAAGTGTCAATAATAGTGATCACTTTCACTGGTGTCTACCATTATCAACACCCTGTGGAATTAAATGACATTTACAACTGCTATGTATTGATCTTTGTGTAACATTGTTGAAGTACAACCCCGATTCCAAAAAAGTTGGGACAAAGTACAAATTGTAAATAAAAACGGAATGCAATGATGTGGAAGTTTCAAAATTCTATATTTTATTCAGAATAGAACATAGATACCCATACCCAGTCATGTTAATGACCTATTGCCAATTGACCTAATTAGTTGCAATTTGGTCCTCCAGCTATTCCTTTTTTGTACCTTTAACTTTTCCAGCCTCTTATTGCCCCTGTCCCAACTTTGAGATGTATTGCTGTCATGAAATTTCAAATGAGCCAACATTTGATATGTTGTCTATGTTCTATTGTGAATACAATATCAGTTTTTGAGATTTGTAAATTATTGCATTCCGTTTTTATTTACAATTTGTACTTTGTCCCAACTTTTTTGGAATCGGGGTTGTACATGAAATACTTTTAAAAAAATAAAAAAGTGCTGTGATTTATGATAATTTTTTTTCTGATTCATAACAGAATGGAATGCTTATAGAATATTTGGAATCCTATTGCAATAAATAGAATTAGACCAGAATTAAATTCCTAGCATATAAAAAATTAGATGCTTGAAATATTCAGATTTTTTTTGCAGTTTGTTGTAAATATCTACCACATATTACAATATCAGTAGACATTTTATATATTTAGATGTAAATTTTAAATCTCAATTTTAAAAAAAATCACTTGTTTGAAAATACTGAAGCTTCACCAATCTGAATCTAACTGCAACAAATTAGAGCATTGTTTGAATTATTGGTAAATTACAACACTAGAAATTAACACAATCACAAATGATTAACAAAATGTGATCTATGAAAATACTTAGAAAGTGGGTAGAAAGTGGAACAAAAAGATTTTCTGATGCAGGTTAAACATTATCAGTTCATTTGTTTACAGACATTAGATTTAATTCCTCATTTATGTCAGTGCTGCGTGCTGTGGCGCGTGCACCTGAAGGCGCGCCCCGGGCTGCGCACGTTGAGCAGACTCTAGCACGGGTGCCGTTAATAACGTGTAACTGAACTTAATTAAGGAGCTATATGTGCATCTATTTAAAGGGATAGTTCGGGATTTTTGACATGAATCTGTATGGCATCCCCATCAATAGTGTCGTGCAAACACACTGACTTACACCTGACAGCATCCTGTGAGTCCAGTTCTTGTCCAGTTTTGGTCCAGACGAAAGTAGTCCGGCAAGTTTGTTGGGGTCACGAAAGTAAAACGTTTTTCGTCTCAAAACAGTATGTGTTCAAAAGAGTGATATATTTGCATCACAAAACCGTTGCCAAATAAAAAGTCAGACCTCGAAATCGCTTGGCACTATTTTCTCTCCCTTCTTATCACTGCGCGCTGCCGCCAGGTGACAGCCACGGCTGTTTCATTCATTGTTTACTAGTGATGGGAATTTCGGCTCTTTTGGCTCTTCTTACTATAAGGAGCCGGCTCTTTCGGAAGATTTTTTATAATTATTTCTCATGACTTGTACATTCACATCGAGTACACATATCAATGCAAATTAACACGAAGGGATTTACTAGACCAATTTATATCTGGAACTATTTTCAGCTACAGCACAGGCAAAGCACCGCTGCAGGCGCAAAGACACCGCGCAGCGCCTGAAAACGGGTGCGCAGCGCCTGAAAACGGGTGCGCAGCGCCTGAAAACGGGTGCGCAGCGCCTGAAAACGGGTGCGCAGCGCCTGAAAACCCGTTTTCAGGCGCTGCGCGGTGTCTTTGCGCCTGCAGCGGTGCTTTGCCTGTGCTGTGGCTGAAAATAGTTCCAGATATAAATTGGTCTAGTAAATCCCTTCGTGTTAATTTGCATTGATATGTGTACTCGATGTGAATGTACAAGTCATGAGAAATAATTATAAAAAATCTTCCGAAAGAGCCGGCTCCTTATAGTAAGAAGAGCCAAAAGAGCCGAAATTCCCATCACTAGTAAACAATGAATGAAACAGCCGTGGCTGTCACCTGGCGGCAGCGCGCAGTGATAAGAAGGGAGAGAAAATAGTGCCAAGCGATTTCGAGGTCTGACTTTTTATTTGGCAACGGTTTTGTGATGCAAATATATCACTCTTTTGAACACATACTGTTTTGAGACGAAAAACGTTTTACTTTCGTGACCCCAACAAACTTGCCGGACTACTTTCGTCTGGACCAAAACTGGACAAGAACTGGACTCACAGGATGCTGTCAGGGGTAAGTCAGTGTGTTTGCACGACACTATTGATGGGGATGCCATACAGATTCATGTCAAAAATCCCGAACTATCCCTTTAAGGACTGTGCTGATGCATGATCAGTGCGAAGTATTTCTCGTTCTCCCTCTAATATCCCGTTTGCACCTCACCTGACCCTTTGCATGTTTAACGTTTTGGATTTAGCCTGCTGATTTGGACTGTTTGCCTGTGTGTTTGTTCACTGTAAATAAACATCACTATTATTATAACTGCTTCTGCATTTACATCCACCCACCGTAGCTGACA